>NC_053394.1:360315381-360655381 GCF_905171765.1 Bufo bufo | reverse complement strand
TCTGTCGACAGATAAAAACAAAGTTGAGTTGTTTGGAAGAAACACACAACACTATGTGTGGAGAAAAAGAGGCACAGCACACCAACATCAAAACCTCATCCCAACTGTAAAGTATTCCACTCTAAAGTCAACATTCAGGCCATTAGGCCTCAAGGTTTTCAAAGTAAAAATCCCAAATAACTCTCGCTTTTTAAGGAGGGCTTTCCTTTCTCCATCCCCGCATGGGCAGGCGGGGGGGGGAGATAGGAAAGCCCTCCTTAAAAAGCGAGAGTTATTTTGGATTTTTACTTTGAAAACTTTGAGGCCTAATGGCCTGAATGTTGACTTTAGAGTGGAATTGTGGTGTCCCTCCCCGTGTCCGTAGTCCCGAACTGGGTATAGTGAACATGTGTAAGAAACAATCAAGTTGAATTGGTTTTAACATTTTCTTTTTGTTTTTATAGATTTGACTATTAATCACAGTCATGACTGACATCCTGCATAAAGACAAGAGCATCCTGAGTCTTGCCAGCTACCCGCAGTTTGTTTTATTGTATCACACATGGGGATAATTGCCCGGTCTGAGTTCTGCTTCATGTGTGGCGCTTGATATATGTTAGTCGGTGTCCTACCCGCATAGTGAATAAGCCTAATATTTTAATTAGAAGTTATTGATGTTTATAACACCAAGAGTTACATCAGGTCTGGCGCTAATCGTTCAGTGCGCTCAGTGGATTGGTGGGGTGACTCAAGGGTGACGGTGTCGGTTCGCAGCGATGACTCGCGGCGACGCCGACGCCGCCTGATCACGGCGATGACCTGACTGTTGGTACGGTTGGTCTCAGCTGTGGGACACCATCCTTTCCTGTTATGCGCACATATTGAGTGAATTTGCTGCCAGATCACAGGGTTGACAGGACGCTGGGTCCTAGGTTCCCATGTGTGCGTGATTCGCATATCCTCTGGGAGCTTGAGTATCGATGCGATCCTGACCCATACCCCTTTATTGAGTTCCTTTAACTTTTTTTGTTTATCTGTCTTTGCCCGATCATGTGACAAGGATCACATGACTATTTGTGGGAGGCCCCGTCTGCATGGACATGCGCACATTGGGAGCGGGCAGGCCGAGCCATCTTGGATGTGGGTTCTATTCAGTTCTCCTGCGCTCGAGGGACCGCAAGATTTTGTGTTCCCGCGCATGTGCAGGGACTGAGTGGGGATGCCACCGAGACCGCGATGCTCCATATTTGCAGCTTATCAGCTGATTGTGAGTTTTTTAAGTTATTATTATGTAACAGGGTACACCTGCACCAAGTAATGAGTAATTACACTGTATTATGTATGTTCACGATACACTATGTAATTGATCACGGAACACTGTGAATGTTTTGCACTTATGAATTTTGGATACTGCTAATGAGATTTTTTTATATGTTTTAAATGTTGAAATCATGAATTTTGCTCACTTTTATATTTGATTGATTTGATTATATCTTTGATTGATACACCTATATATTATGTGATTGTAACACATGTGCACATAGCTTGAGAAAGACCGCAACAAGCGGTTGAAACGTCGCTGCTACCTGACATTGGGTGAATAAACCGCACAAGTTCCTTTTGAAATCCATGGTGTGCTGCTGGGTCTTACTATATACATACATATATATATATATATATATATATATATATATATATATATATATTGTTTTATGTGAGTAAGGGTGCTGGGTGGTTGGAGAAGTGGGAGGGAGCTACAGGTGGTAAATAGGTCAAGCTAAGGACTTATTATTAAAGTTTACTACTCTACAAGGTGTGTGGATTTTTTGTGTGTGTATATGTTGTGGTGGAGGGCATGATTGCATGCTAGGGTGTGGGAAGGCGGGATCCAGGGGGCCCAAGAAAATTCTTGCCCAGGGTCCAATCAATATTAAAGACGGCCCTGTATATAATATTGTAATTTTCTGAGATACTGACTTTTGGGTTTTCATTAGCTGTAAGCCATAATCATTAACATTAAAATAAAGAAAGGCATCATTACTCTGTGTGTAATGAATCTATAGAATGTATGAGTTTCACTTTTTGAATTGAATTACTGAAATAAATTAACTTTTTGATGATAATCTTATTTATTGAGATGAACTTGTATTCACACTATCGAAATACATGGTCATATTGAGAGGGTGCAATATTGGAAGTATTCACAAGATATGTCTGGCTATATGGACGTGTGTAATGTCATTATTTGTATGTATGTATGTATGCATGGTGCTAGTTTTGTTAATACAGTGTTTGTAGTGTATGTATATCCTTATATATGGCAGCATGCTATATCCTTAAAATGGAGCAGAAGGGTCTTGCCTGCCGTTAGGGAGCCGCCCTGGGGATTGCTAATCCAATACCTGAGTGCTAGAGTGTGGACAAAGTATAGACAGATAAAGAGAGAGAAGGAAACTCCTCAAATTACAATTGCCAAGCCTGTTACAAGGATTACAGCTGAGTTAATATTTGGATTATTACTTTTGCTATCTAAATAAACTGTACTGACTGCCCTGAGACAACTGATCAAGTAAAAGTTCTATTGTTTACAACAATTGACTCCTCATCCTGTCTACCACCTTCTTTTGCACCTTACGGTGCTGGCGTCACATACACCAGGGACCCTGCCTCCAAGGGACCGTAACAAAAACCCATTCCACTAACGGCACCTCCACTACCATCTGGCGGGAATCCCTGGACAACAGAGAGTGCCCCGAAGGAACTGTTGCTGTGCTCTTCACTGCACGCCGGCCCAGGGAGGCTCTGCTAACAGTGAGTAAATCAACTACTACCCCCATCGGCCCACCGTGCCTCACGTGTTGCCCCTGTGGCTCACGTGTTGCCCCTGTGGACCCGGTCTCTGCAAATCTTCCACCCCCCCCAGGGCCGATCGTGTCCCAGGTTTATCGTAATGCCTAGTGGTGTGATGCGGCCTCAATAGTTTTCTGTGTGTATCACGGTGCTTCTACCTGGATACCGTCACTCCCCAGGGTTAGGCACTGAAGCAATAAAGGAGAGAGTAATGGTGGAGGTGGAGAAATAATCGAGACCAGACTTTTATAAAGTTCAACAGCTTTACTTGAATCAACTTGCATCCGTACAAGAAGTGGTGCTTCTCTTGGTTCCAGCAGGTTTTGGCATAAACTGGCAGGCAAACTTAAATATTCTGTTTTATCTCTCTGATGTGCTAGACTCGGCTTTAGTCTGGTGGCTGGACTTTAGGGCTGGTCTGGTACCTTTAGCGTGGCAGTTAACCCCCTTGTGAAACTCTGTAGGTAAATCTGTAAGGAATCAGGGTGATTCTCATGTCCTTCCAACTCTAGACTAGACTAAGAATGGCTAAAAACTTCCTGCAGCCCTCCCTTGGTAGGAAACAGGACTGGCCCACTTCTGCCCAAAAGGGGGAGAATAGACTGCTGGTGAACTAGGCATATAACATGTAATACAACAAATAACAGTTACATATCAGAACAATTAATGCACAGTGTAAGAGGACCTGCACAGATGACATTATGGTTAGACCATTAGACCCAGTAGCAGGGTGTAGGAATGGTAATACCACTCTGGGCTATTAAACTAGTATACTGTATATCTGTCACTCAGGCACTTTAATGGATAGTTATGCATTACAATGTATTGAGTAACAAAGACATAAACACCTAATTATTTGAATGCATGCCTATATCATCAATCATCTATGGATGACACATGGCACCTACAGCACAAAGCAGGTCGAATTTGTCAGGTGTCTGGTTCTTCATAGACTCTC
Source organism: Bufo bufo (assembly GCF_905171765.1). Classification (NCBI taxonomy): domain Eukaryota; kingdom Metazoa; phylum Chordata; class Amphibia; order Anura; family Bufonidae; genus Bufo; species Bufo bufo. The sequence continues at coordinate 360,651,594 of NC_053394.1, read as the reverse complement.
CAATCAGTTTTTTAGGCACATCCTCCATATTATACATGTCAAATACACAGAGCCAGTGATCCTGGATATTTCCTGTGTTGCTTATATATTACTACTGTATGGATATACATTATCCTTCTGTGTATTTGACCTCATGTGAAACGCAATCTTGCAATAAACAATTTTTTAATGAACACCGTGACTCACCGTCTTCATGATACTCATTATAATGTCCCCTCCCTGCTACACGGCCCTGTCCTACTTGTCAGGTGAGAGACAGGGATGGATGACAGGAACGACTACAGCACTGAGAGGACTGACAGCCTGGAGAAGAGGTGAGAACATGGTTTATTTTCACAAATGTATTTTTTTACTTTTATATACCATATATATAATTAAAATATGTTCTGTGAGCCTTCTAGGCAAAATTAGAGAAAGTGGGCTCCGGATACTAGATGAAATGTCACTTAAGAATTATCTACATTTGTAGAATTGACCACTAGTGCTCTTAAAGTGCAACCGTCATTTATTATATTTTTTTTAAATAAAATATGTAGGGCAAGGGATTCTTATTATTGTTGCAATATACTTTAATTGTTAATTTTGTACTTTATTTGTTGATGTTGTAGTTTTTCATTACAAAAGTCTCGGTCTCTGCTGCTGCTCTCACTGCCCCCCTTCTATATTCTATATAACTAAAACTGACCATATATGTGTATACACTGTTACTGTGTGTATATATATATATATATATATATATATATATATATATATATATAGAATAACTAACTGAATAACTAACAAGCTGCTGGGAAATGCAGGAGAGCCGGCAGCAATATCCTGGATAGGATCTCCTGGATCCTGTCAGCCATACAGAGCTATATACACTGCTCAAAAAACTAAAGGGAACACAAAAATAACACATCCTAGATCTGAATTAATTAAATATTCTTCTGAAATACTTTGTTCTTTACATAGTTGAATGTGCTGACAACAAAATCACACAAAAATAAAAAAATGGAAATCAAATTTTTTAACCCATGGAGGTCTGGATTTGGAGTCACACTCTAAATTAAAGTGGAAAAACACACTACAGGCTGATCCAACTTTGATGTAATGTCCTTAAAACAAGTCAAAACGAGGCTCAGTAGTGTGTGTGGCCTCCACGTGCCTGTATGATCTCCCTACAACACCTGTGCATGCTCCTGATGAGGTGGCGGACGGTCTCCTGAGGGATCTCCTCCCAGACCTGGACTAAAGCATCTGCCAACTCCTGGACAGTCTGTGGTGCAACGTGACACGATGTCCCAGATGTGCTCAATTGGATTCAGGTCTGGGGAACGGGCAGGCCAGTCCATAGCATCAATGCCTTCGTCTTGCAGGAACTGCTGACACACTCCAGCCACATGAGGTCTAGCATTGTCTTGCATTAGGAGGAACCCAGGGCCAACCGCACCAGCATATGGTCTCACAAGGGGTCTGAGGATCTCATCTCGGTACCTAATGGCAGTCAGGCTACCTCTGGCGAGCACATGGAGGGCTGTGCGGCACTCCAAAGAAATGCCACCCCACACCATTACTGACCCAATGCCAAACCGGTCATGCTGGAGGATGTTGCAGGCAGCAGAACGTTCTCCACGGCGTCTCCAGACTCTGTCATGTCTGTCACATGTGCTCAGTGGGAACCTGCTTTCATCTGTGAAGAGCACAGGGCGCCAGTGGCGAATTTGCCAATCTTGGTGTTCTCTGGCAAATGCCAAACGTCCTGCACGGTGTCGGGCTGTAAGCACAACCTCCACCTGTGGACGTCGGACCCTCATATCACCCTCATGGAGTCTGTTTCTGACTGTTTGAGCAGACACATGCACATTTGTGGCCTGCTGGAGGTCATTTTGCTTGGCTCTGGCAGTGCTCCTCCTGTTCCTCCTTGCACAAAGGCGGAGGTAGCGGTCCTGCTGCTGGGTTGTTGCCCTCCTACGGCCTCCTCCACCTCTCCTGATGTACTGGCCTGTCTCCTTGTAGCGCCTCCATGCTCTGGACACTACGCTGACAGACACAGCAAACCTTCTTGCCACAGCTCGCATTGATGTGCCATCCTGGATAAGCTGCACTACCTGAGCCACTTGTGTGGGTTGTAGACTCCATCTCATGCTACCACTAGAGTGAAAGCACCGGCAGCATTCAAAAGTGACCAAAACATCAGCCAGGAAGCATAGGAACTGAGAAGTGGTCTGTGGTCACGACATGCAGAACCATTCCTTTATTGGGGGTGTCTTGCTAATTGCCTATAATTTCCACCTGTTGTCTATCCCATTTGCACAACAGCATGTGAAATTGATTGTCACTCAGTGTTGCTTCCTAAGTGGACAGTTTGATTTCACAGAAGTGTGATTGACTTGGAGTTACATTGTGTTGTTTAAGTGTTCCCTTTATTTTTTTGAGCAATGTATATATATATTTACTGTGTGTATATACATATATATATATATATATATTTAGCCAGATTTAGCTACATATGAGGGAGGCAGTGAGGACAGCAGCAGTGAGTGTCGAGCGTTTTCCATAGCATCTCACTGCCAAAAGACAAATTCAGAGGCAAAAAGTACAAAATTAGGGCTTATGCACACAAACGTATTTTCTTTTTGTGTCCATTCCATTTATTTTTATTTTTTTCGCGGAACGTATGCGGAACCATTCATTTAAATTAGTCTGCAAAAATAACGGAAGTTATTCCATGTGCATTCCATTGTCGTATGTCTGTTCCACAAAAATATAGAACATGTCCTATTATTTTCCGCATTACGATAGGACTGTTCTATTAGGGGCCAGCTGTTCCATTCCGCAAAATACGGAATGCACACGGACGTCATTAGTATTTTTTGCTGATCCGTGTTTTGCGGACCAGTTGTGTGCATGAGCCCGTAACAAATATAGTATTTTGCAAAAATAATCCAAATCAAATTAAAGGCCAGTTACACTTTATAGTCGTATCCATAAATATTTTTAATCACATATTAACAACTAGAGATAAGTGTCTTTTTCCAAAATTCGATTCGGCCAGTTAGCCTAATTTTTCGGAAAAATTTGCTTCTATACAAATTTATTCACGGTGAATCGCGTTAAAAACGGCTATTTCCGGGCTGCAGAGAGCCTTTATAGTGGTGTAAAACACTGTGCCTTGCAGTAACACGCATAGGTAGTCTGCTTTGGTAGTGAAATAATACTGTGAGTCAGTATAACATGCACATGACACGTGTCGCTCTTAGAATGACTGCACACTTCACTAATTTAGGTAGTCACAGGACCAAAACTGACCAAATAACTGAAGTATGAACTCAGCCTTACAGGTCGATGTTAGCATCAAGAAGAAGCGCACTCCTTTTACACCGATTCCACATAGATGTCTACAGGACCTGTTCTATTAAATGCTTATAAAAGTAGAGCCCCCCCCGACAGAATGGAGAGGGTGTCAGCAGTAAGTTTGTGTGGACATCACTGATTATTTTGCCCTTCCTCTGATCTGTCACAACAATAACCCCTCAGAAAACGGATCCTGTCTGTTGAGCATTTGCCTTCACTCGGTCAGCATTTGGTCAGTAATCTATCAGTATTGCTAATGCCAAAAAAAACAGGAGTGGCTCTAAAACAGGGATGACATGTGAACCGAATATTTGCATGTCTTCTGTGTTTTCTATCCACTCCTGCTTTTGGCTACCAAATCATAAGCCAATTCTGATAGGACAATACAGGCCTTACAGCTGCTACATAGACAGGATCCGTTGTGCGTCTTATTTTTTCTTCCTTCTGACAGATCAGAAGAAAGGTCAAATAAATGATGATGTCAGCCAGGCTGAAAGCGAAAATAGTGGACCAGTCATGAAGTGGGGAAGGGTGGGAACAAACTGAGAAGTCCACAGAGTGAACCTATGACATAGTGGTGAGGTGGAAGCAGCATGAGGAGACCACAGAGTGACCCAATGACAGGGTCTTGAGGTGGCAGCAGCATGAGTAGGCCACAGAGTGGCACAATGACCGAGTCTTGAGGTGGCAGCAGCATGAGTAGGCCACAGAGTGGCACAACGAAAGAGTCTGGAGGTGGCAGCAGCATGAGGAGACCACAAAGTGGCCCAATGACAGGGTCTGGAGGTGGCAGCAGCATCAGGAGGAGGCCACAGAGTAGCACAATGACCAAGTCTGGAGATGGCAGCAGCATGAGTAGGCCATAGAGTGGCACAATGACAGAGTAGGGTTGCCACCTTTTCTTCAAGCCAAACCCGAACACTTTAGCACCTCGATGCAATTTTTTGGTTAAAACGTGGGTGGCGGATCATGACCCATTGCCTGTCTTCCTGCATTCCCGTGAAGACAGTGTTCAAGTGAAAGAACACCGGCTTAAGAGGGAACCTAGCTTCCTGACCAATCAAGAAGAGGGGCAGCGAGTCATGATTTCAATCCACTTCGTGATTGGCTAGGAAGCCGGATTCACTTTTTTGTAGGCAGCGTACCTTCCTGACCAATCAGGAGGCCGGGACGCGAGTCATGACATACTGCCAAGCTTGCTGATTGGTTAGGAAGCCAGGCTGCCTAGCAACAAGTGAAGCAGGCTTCCTAGCCAATCAGGAAGCCAGAAGGAGGATGATAACCCACCTCCCAGCTTCCTGATTGGAAAGGAAGTCTGCTGTATGCTCCCATTTTATTGATAGTTGTCATTGAAACGACAAGCGCATTTCTGGGCCTGATAAAGGGGACCCTGCACGGCCCCAAAAGCACTTGTCGATTGGACGAAAACTATCAATAAAATGGATTTTGCACTAACATGAAATTTGGATGCCTGTATTGGACGATATGTATTATTGCACATAAAAGATGCCCCCACAAAACATGTCACTGGTTACCTGTCGCATTTTTTTATGGGGGCATGTTTTATGTGCAATACTAACAAGTTCCGTGTCTGCACCCCACCTCCCCCACCCTTTTCAATTAATATTTTTTATAAAACCCTGTCTTCAAATGTTTTAAATACCTTTTTTAGAAGTTCAGATCAGAGGTCCAGGTGTGTGTGTCACGGATGGTGTTGCAGAAAACAAGAAGTAACAAATAAAGATCCGACTGACTTGATCCCCTTTCTAAGGAACAAAAGGGTGAGCCCTATTGAAGGCCTAGAGCTCTCCCTGGCTGCTCAGCCCATGCAAAGATCTCAATGATAGAAAGTTGCATGTCCACGTACCTCGACTGTGTGACACCTGAACACCCTATAATAGTGAGGAAACACGAGCACCAGCTCCCTACACTTAATACGGAGGGAGTCAGGGTCATCTAGGATCAAGCCAACAGGAAAATACAAATAAAGAAATAGACTTATCTGAGGAACCAGCAATAGCAACTTCAAGCAGTGAACAGAATCCAGGAAGTAGTATAAACCGCAAAGTGAAGCAGTATGGGAGGAGATATATAGGGAGGCAATCACTGCTAATAGATGACAGCTGGGAGAGGAAGATGAGATGTCAAAGCGAAACCAAAACAAAAGAACATCATGCAGGAGGTACTGAAGAACGTCTATCAGAACGTCTCAGAGATCTGGCGGTGACAGTGTGGAGGAGGACGGCAGTGACGGCGTTGGTCGCAGAGGTCGACTGACTCCCAAAAAAAGAAGAACAAACTGCTGGAGCACTGCTAGCAGCTCCACGCGCGGGGCAGCTGCCGGAGAATGATTTCTCCCACGCTCCCGCTCTCTCTCTGATGTCACTTCCTCTCACTAGAAGAGAAGGAGAGGGAGGGAGGGTCTGAAGACAGCGCTGCCTAGCATCACTCACAGGCTCTCAGCTGATCTCCACGCCGGCAGTGACAGTCTCAGATGATCGTCCGCTGCTGAGCTGACACCCCTGCTGCGGCCTCCGCTGACTGACACGCCGGCTGCTCGCTCGCGCTCAATGCCCGCCGCCGCTCACCGCCAGCTGTCAGGTGAGGCTAGCTCGCAACTGGTCTGCAGTTTGGAATGGAATCCTGTGCCCGGGTCTGAGAAAAGCTTGTACCCGGGCACTAGATTACAAACCCGGACTGTCCGGGTCATTCCCGTACGGGTGGCAACCCTATGACAGAGTGTCAATCGACCAAGATACTTCTGGGGGAACCTGCCAGGCCTCTAGTAGCTACAGACAATGAGAAGACAAAGCGTAAAGGTAGCTTTGAGCCAGGAAAAGTCGTGAAGTTCATCAAGATACGTCACTAAAGATTTTACTGCATATAACCGCAACGCTGACCGCAGAATAAATTTTGTTTGTCGACCGAAATACTTCAATAAAGATTTTACCGCATATAACCGCAGCGATGACCACGGAAATAATTTTGTTTTTCGACTGACATACTTCAATAAAGATTTTACCACATATTACTACTAGTGTTGATCGAGCACCATAGTTCTCAGGTGCTTGGGGGCTCGGGCTGAACACATCAAGATGCTCGGGTGCTCTACTGGCTACTGGCATTACAGTGAGGGCAGTACTTACCTGCATGTTTATTGGCTGCTTAGCAGGGAGGAGACTCGAGCATTGTGCTCGAGCACATGCGGTACTCAACCAAACTGGTATTTGGCCGAGCATGCTCGCTCAACACTAATTACTACAGCGCTGAATGCTAAATAAAATTTGTTTTTCCACCGAAATACGTCACAAAAGATTTTACCACATATAACTGCAGCGCTGAACGCCGATTACAAATTGTTTTACCACTGAAATACATCACAAAAGATTTTACTGCATATTACTACAGCGATGAACGCTGAATAAGATTCATTTTTCCGCCGAAATACATCACAAAAGATTTTACCACATAGAACTGCAGCGCTGAACGCTGAATAAAATTAGTTTTTCCACCGAAATAAGTGAAAAAAGATTTTAACGCATATAACGGAGATGGAGAGGGTCTTCGGATTCCCCCCGCAGTATAAGGACGTCTCAGAAATGAACTGCTGCTCCCAACAGCTGCCCCATGTAAGGTCATGGAGCGTCCCGGTCATCCGGCATCTATTCGTTCCGCTGAAGGATTATTTTGAAAGTGTGTAGAAGCCACACAGTGCCCCCACGTTGCAGATTTATCACGGAGACATCATGGAGATTTTACCACATGTAACCACAGCGCTGAACGCTGAATAAAATTAGTTTTTCGACCGCAATACGTCAATAAAGATTTTACCGCATATAACTGCAGCGCTGAACGCCGATTACAAATTGTTTTACCACTGAAATACATCACAAAAGATTTTACTGCATATTACTACAGCGATGAACGCTGAATAAGATTCATTTTTCCGCCGAAATACATCACAAAAGATTTTACCACATAGAACTGCAGCGCTGAACGCTGAATAAAATTAGTTTTTCCACCGAAATAAGTGAAAAAAGATTTTAACGCATATAACGGAGATGGAGAGGGTCTTCGGATTCCCCCCGCAGTATAAGGACGTCTCAGAAATGAACTGCTGCTCCCAACAGCTGCCCCATGTAAGGTCATGGAGCGTCCCGGTCATCCGGCATCTATTCGTTCCGCTGAAGGATTATTTTGAAAGTGTGTAGAAGCCACACAGTGCCCCCACGTTGCAGATTTATCACGGAGACATCATGGAGATTTTACCACATGTAACCACAGCGCTGAACGCTGAATAAAATTAGTTTTTCGACCGCAATACGTCAATAAAGATTTTACCGCATATAACTGCAGCGCTGAACGCTGAATAAAATTTGGTTTCCCACCGAAATACGTCAATAAAGATTTTACCACAAATATTACTGCAGCGCTGAACGCTGAATTTTTTTTTATTTTTCGACCGAAATACGTCACTAAAGGTTTTACCACATATAACTGCAAAAGTGAACGCTGAATATATTTTGTTTTTGTACTGAAATAATAATAACTGCCGAAGTGAAATGCATATATATTTTTCTTTTTGTACTGAAAAAGGCCAGTAAACACTTTTAGCAGAAATAAATGCACCAGTGAAGTGCGTATATTTTTTTCCTTTTTGTACTGAAATAGGACACTGAACGCTTTCACCACATATAACTACAAAAGTGAAATGCGTATATATTTTTCAGTTCAGTGTTTATTCACACTCTTGGCAAGTTCATAAACAAAAAGTCATATTCAACACAAAAAGTCACCTTGTGGTTTTGGTGTTAGTTCACACCATGCTGGCAGTTCTGCCTCAAAGAGTCTATAAACAGGCTTTGGGCAGCCTGTTTCCCCTCACATGGGTCTCAGCCCTCCAAGCCTGGAACAAGCCTCAGATCCCAATGCAGAGCTCCTCTGTCAGAGAGAGGTAATCACTCCCAGCTGACACTGCCGGCTAGGTTTTTTATAGGTCAGTCAAGACCCGGCCTAGAACGTGGGGCGTAGTCACCCACCCAGTACTTTGGCTACTCCCAGTAAGAGCCGTCCCGGATCAGCTATACAGCCATACTAAAATAGCAAAGTGTCAATCAGCAATAGCTGCCGCTGACATCTGAAAATAGCGGCTCTTACTTCACCGAGGCCAAGAACCTTGGTGACACATACCTTCCGTCAACGACGGACCCTTGGGCCTTCCTACAGTATATATTTTCCTTTTTTTACTGAAATACATTACTATACGCTTTCAACAGAAATAATTGCAGAAGTAAACTAAGAATATATTTTTCTTGTTGCACTGAAATAGACTACTGTACGCTTTGACCAGAAATGTAGTGCAGTGCATATATATTTTTCTTTTTTTTACTGAAATACGCCCCTATACGCTTTCACCAGAGATAACTGCTGCGGTGCGTACATATTTTTCTTTTTTTACTGTAATACTCCCCTATATGTTGTTAACAGAAATAACCTGAGAATATATTTTTCTTGTTGGACTGAAATAGGCCACTATTGTAACGGGGCGCCGAAGGCGCACTCGGTCTCCCATCAGCCGCAGACCTGCTGCTTAGCTTCAGGAGCGAGGATCTGTGTTCAGCCTTGTTCCCAGGGAGGCTTTTGCTAGCTGGGAGGCTCCCTGCTCCTAGGTCTGCCTTGAGCGCCGAGCTGATCACTCGGTGCTCGACTTGTTTGTCTGTCGGTCATGTGACGCTGGCCACGTCACACGACCCTCACTCCCCACTATAAATACAGGAAACCTGCTGGCTACAGGTTGCCTGTGATTTTGGTCCCTTAGGCTGTGTATTATTATTGTTATCTAGCTTACCTTTGGATTTGACCCTTGATTTGCTTCCTGACACCTCTTCTGCCTGCTCCCTGAACCTTGACGCTACCTCTCGGATTTTGACCTCAGCTTGCTTTTGGATTTGGTCTTTGCCTCTTCTCTTGTACTGACGTGACCTCCTGGACTGACCCCGGCTAGTTGACCCGCCTCGCCCTTCCGTTTTTGGTGGTACCTTGCTTGTTCCACCTCACTGTCCGCTCTAGGCTACCTCTCATTGACTGTCCACTTCCCTGCTGTCTCTATCTCTCTGCTTGCACTTACTCAGGTCAGGGACTGTCGCCCAGTTGCGCCCCGTCACCTTGGGCGGGTGATGCAAGTAGGCAGGGACAGGGGACCGGGTGGCAGCTCAGGGGGTGCACCTCCGCTGTATCTTTATACCCGCGACTCTACCTCGTGACAACTATACGCTTTGACAAGAAAACAATTAAAGAGTGAAGTGCGTATATATTTTTCTTGTAGTATTGAACTACTCCCCTATACGCTTTCACCAGAAATAACTGCAACAGGAACTGCAAGTTATAAGAACTTCTAAAGCGCAGGCAGAAGAAAAACTAGCTCAGTCTATGAAAAAAGGGGATAAGACATTCTTCAGATATATAAATGAAAAAAGAAAATTAAAACAAGGAATAACTAAATTAAAAACAAAGGACGGAAGGTATGTAGAAGAGAATAAAGGGCTAGCCAACTGCCTTAATGAATACTTCTGTTCATTTTTTACAAAAGAAAAAGGAGAAGGACCTCCACTAGAAAGGATGACTAATAAATCGTTTGATGCATGTGTCTTTACAGAGGAAGATGTTCTAAGTTTGCTGTCTAAAGTGAAGACAAATAAGTCACAGGGGCCTGATGAGATACACCCAAAATTATTAAAAGAGCTTAGTGGTGAGCAGGCAAAACCGTTAACAGATTTATTTAACCAATCATTAGTAACAGGAGTCGTCCCGGAAGATTGGAAATTGGCAAATGTTGTGCCCATTCACAAGAAAGGTAGTAGGGAGGAATCGAGCAACTATAGACCAGTGAGTCTGACATCAATAGTAGGCAAATTAATGGAAACCCTATTAAAGGATAGGATTGTGGAACATCTAAAATCCCATGGATTGCAAGATGAAAAACAACATGGGTTTACTTCAGGGAGATCATGTCAAACAAATCTTATAGATTTTTTTGACTGGGTGAATAAAATAATAGACGGTGGAGGTGCAGTAGACATCGCATATCTAGATTTTAGTAAGGCTTTTGACACTGTCCTACATAGAAGACTTATCAATAAACTGCAGTCATTGAGCATGGACTCCCATATTGTTGAGTGGATTAGGCAGTGGCTGAGTGACAGACAGCAGAGGGTTGTAGTCAATGGAGAACATTCAAAACAAGGTCATGTTACCAGTGGGGTTCCACAGGGATCTGTACTGGGACCAATTTTGTTTAATATCTTCATAAGTGATATTGCAAAAGGCCTCGATAGTAAGGTTTGTCTTTTTGCTGATGACACAAAGATATGTAACAGGGTTGATGTTCCTGGAGGGAAACGCCAAATGGAAAAGGATTTAGGAAAACTAGAAGAATGGTCAGAACTCTGGCAACTGAAATTTAATGTGGATAAGTGCAAGATAATGCACCTGGGGCGTAAAAACCCAAGGGCAGAATATAGAATATTTGACACAGTCCTGACCTCAGTATCTGAGGAAAGGGATTTAGGAGTAATTATTTCAGAAGACTTAAAGGTGGGAAGACAATGTAATAGAGCAGCACGAAATGCCAGCAGAATGCTTGGATGTATAGGGAGAGGTATAAGCAGTAGAAAGAGTGAAGTGCTTATGCCGCTGTACAGAACACTGGTGAGACCTCACTTGGAGTATTGTGCGCAGTACTGGAGGCCATATCTCCAGAAGGATATAGATACTCTAGAGAGTTCAGTTCAGAGAAGAGCTACTAAACTAGTACATGGATTGCAGGATAAAACTTACCAGGAAAGGTTAAAGGACCTTAATATGTATAGCTTGGAAGAAAGAAGAGACAGAGGGGATATGATAGAAACTTTTAAATACATAAAGGGAATCAACTCGGTAAAGGAGGAGAGCATATTTAAAAGAAGAAAAACTACCACAAGAGGACACAGTTTTAAATTAGAGGGGCAAAGGTTTAAAAGTAATATAAGGAAGTATTACTTTACTGAGAGAGTAGTGGATGCATGGAATAGCCTTCCTGCAGAAGTGGTAGCTGCAAATACAGTGAAGGAGTTTAAGCATGCATGGGATAGGCATAAGGCTATCCTTCATATAAGATAGGGCCAGGGACTATTCATAGGATTCAGATATATTGGGCAGACTAGATGGGCCAAATGGTTCTTTTCTGCCGACACATTCTATGTTTCTATGTTTCTATGTAACAGTGCAGAGGGTATATATTTTTCTTTTTTTAACTAAATACGCCCCTATATGCTTTCACCAGAAATAACTGCAACAGTGCAGTGTGTATCTATTTTACTTGTTGTACTGAAATTCGCCCCTTTTACGCTTTCAACAGAAATAACTGGAGAAGTGAACTGAGAATATATTTTTCTTGTTGTACTGAAATACGCCCCTATACGCTTTCACCAGAAATAACTGCAGAAGTGAAATGCGGATATATTTTTATTTTCGTACTGAATAAGATACTAAGATATAAGCCACTAAAGGCTATTCAACATAAGACTTGCAGCCCAATAGCAAAAAGTTGGAATGACTGAGCTGTCTAATGACTATTTGGATCCCCAAATAATCGTTCCCTGCACTTGTAAATCACTTTCCTTTTAATGTCCCTAGCGCCTTCTGACATCTCTCCCTGCACTAAGATGCTGTGAAATGATTCCTATGCTTTCCCTGCACTTTTTTTCCACTTGCTGTCCCTAGCGCCTTCACACGTCTGTCCCTGCACTCTGAACGCTGGAAAATGGCAGAATCTAAAATGGCTGCCGTATTTATAGGGCTGTGACATCACAGGGCTGGCTGGCTGCTGATTGGCTGCATACAGGCATGTCAATCTGGGTGATCCCGCCTTCCCAGAGTTCCTTGCCCCATGTCCTCAGACCTCACACGTGTAGCCGCCATTTTAGGAAAATTGCGATTCATTGCCATGAAGCGCAAGGAAATTCGCATTCGTTTCAAATTCAATTTTTCCTGAAATTCGGATCGAATTCCACTTAGCTTCGATTCGCTCATCTCTATTAACAACCTATATGTGAATATTCTATGATTTTTATTTTTTATAAAAAAAAACTAAAACAGGTGGATGGTTCTGTGAATATCGTTTTTTTGGAGTCACTATATGTATTCAACTTCCAGTCCTGTCTCTTTAACTTCTCTTTGTCTGGTATTTAGCATGGCAGACAGTCTTACATAACTCTTTCGGTCAGACCATCACTTCGACCAGAGAGAGACCCCTGTTGACCTAATTAAAGCATCACACATTACACTGAGCCAGTGCTTCTCAAATAGTGGGGTGCGCCCCCCAGGGGGGGCGCCAGGCTCCGTAAAGGGGGGCTCGTTCAGGGCCGGCCTTTGGGGTGTGCGGGCTGTGCGGCCGCACAGGGCGCCATAGCAACAGGGGCGCTAGGCGGCCGACAGCTCGCAGTGTAATATGCGGCAGGGAGATGAGTGCTTCCATTGTGGAAGCGCTCATCTCCCGTCTGATCAGAGTCCGGCGCAGGCGCTGGACGCGATGTACGGAGTGGGGGCCGGGGGAGGGACTGGGAGGAGGAGCTGGGGGCCGGCAATAGCGGTGGGGCGGTGCGGTCACTGTACTATAGCCCCACCGCTCCCTCCGGTATACTAATATAAAATGTATTATTGAATTAAAAGTTATTAAACATGCCCCCCTCACTCATAATAGTACCGTATATCCGAATTTCTTCTGTATAATGCCGTCAGGCAGGGGCGTAACTAAAGTTCTATGGGACCCGGGGCAAACTTTGATTTGGGGCCCCCCCACTGGGCCCGACCCCCCCCCCTTCCCGTCATACACAGGGGACTGGCATAGCAGCAAATCTTTCATAGGGGCCCAGCCTTGGGGGCAAAATCATGAAATATATACAGAGCAGGCAAAATGGATATATATATACAGGGGGCAAGGGCAGGGTCATAACGATAGGGTCGTAATGCCCCTGCCTTTATATAAATCCATTTTGCCCCTCTGTATATATTACATTTGTCCCCTGTGTATATATTACATTTTTTGCCCACTCTGTATATATAAAAAAAAATTCACTTTACCCCTATATATGTCATGATTTTGTCCCCCAGGCCGGGCCCCTATGAAGGATTTGCTGCCATACCAGTCCCCTGTGTATTGCCACTGTGCCACACTGCCAGGTGCCCCTCTGTGAGTTAAGAAGCCAGCGGTGTTTGCACATTTACACACCTTATCTGAGGAGACTGCTCTGCTCCACTCCCGTCATCCTGCGTGCGCCGCGGGCCCGCGTGAACTGGTGAGATTATTACAGCAAGAAAGCAGCGCCGGATTGGTGGAGGCGGGGCCGGATGTAATTAACTGTGAGAGCGCAGCGCTGTGCCGCCGGTCAGGCACGACCTGACTGGCCATTATAAGATTAAACATTTTTAAATCACTCTGCGACCGCGATCGTTACCACTGGCAAAGGGGGCCCTCTGGGCCCCCCTGGCTTAGGGGCCCGGTCGCAACTGCGACCGCTGCGACCCCTATAGTTACGCCACTGCCGGCAGGCAGGCCGGGCAGCCGGCGCGTCCCTCAGTGATGTCACGTGCCTGTGCCGCCTGCTTTATGAATGAAGCAGGCGGTGCAGACAAGTGACGTCACTGAGGGACGCGCCGGCCGCCTGGCCCGCCTGCCGGCATTATACAGAAGAAATTCGGATATACGGTACTACTAGGAGTGAGGGGGGCATGTTTAATAACTTTAAACGGCGGCGGCGGGCACACGGAATCTGTGGATGGCACAGTTAAGGGGTGGGGGTCTGTGGATGGCACTGTTATGGGCTGGGGGGGGGCACTGTGGATGGCACTGTTATGGGGTGAGGGGTCTGTGGATGGCACATGCCAGCCACAGATCCCCCTGTAACAGTGCCAGCCACAGATCCCCCCCATAAGTGTCCGTCATCCACAGATCCCCCCATAAGTGTCCGTCATCCACAGATCCCCCCATAAGTGTGTGTCCGATCCACATTTCTTTCTTTTTTTATTCTCTTATACGTTAATAAGGATACAGTGTTATGCAGAGGTGTACTTATAACAATTTTATAGACAAATGATACTATTTACAGTCGCGCGGGGGGCGCAAAATGTTTTCTTCTTCCTAGGGGGGGCATGACAGAAAATAATTGAGAAGCACTGCACTAAGCAATGTCATTTTCTTCTGTAGGCATCTTCATCTACGCCTATTATGAGAACAATACAGCTGTCCCAATTCTACACTTACTGCTATCATGAGGATTACCATTCAGATAACATCTTCCCCTCACAGCAGCCATAAGCTGACACTGGATTATTTGTCTACAATTAGAGTCATCAGTTTCTATACGCCAGAGCCACATTCATTAAAACTCTAGCTTTTCACAATTCTTGCATTTAATCCTAGTATGTGTTCCTTCTCTTAGGTCAAGTTGGGATCATTACTATTAGGGATAAGCGAAACGACTTCGGATGAAACATCCGGAGTCGATTCGCATAAAACTTTGTTCCAATACTGTACGGAGTAGGAGCTCCGTACAGTATTAGAATATATTGACTCAGATGAGCCGAAGTTATTGCTTTGCGAAGTCTCGCAAGGCTTCGGGTGATAACTTCATAAATTAATTTGTACTGTAAAAAAACATTTCCTGAACTCGGGTTTGGTTCCAAGTGGATTCGCTCATCCCTAATTACTATATATCAAGAATCTGAGGAATCTGTAAGAACAATCAGCTTTTATTCCTCTCATCACATTCCCAGTGACTCAAAACATGTTTAGTACTTGGTAGCATTGCTTTTATAATGTCTAACTTGGGTCAAGCGTTTTGGGTAGCTTTCCACAAGCTTTTCACAATAAGTTGCTGGAATTTTGGCCCATTCCTGGTGGAAATTAGTCAGGTTTGTAGGCTCTTTACTCGCACACGTTTTTTTCAGTTCTGACCATACATTTTCTATGAGATAAGGATTGTCTGAGATTTTAATATTGCTGACCTATCCTCAGGTTTGGTCATCAATATCAGATCGGCAGGGGTCTGACTTGCGACACTGTTTGAAGAGGCCGCAACATTCCGGTTTCAAGGCCAGTTCATTGGTCCCAGAATCTACGCGCAGCTCAGTCACAAAAGGTGGGAAATGTGAGTGCAACAATGTTAAAAGTGCATTATATTATATGTTGTGTCAGTATTAACTTCCTTCTAGAATTATATTCATCTGTCTTCTTTGGTCTTGAGGTAGTATGCAGATGCTCTGTAGACTATCTAGTCATGATTCTGGGAAGCGCGCCAGTTCTGGGCATGCAGCCAAAGAGTGAACAAGGAGACAAAAACATAGATAAGGGGAGTACGTACAAGGGGAGTACACGGGACCATCCTTCTTCTGTGCCAATCAATGTAAATGTAAAATGTTATGTTTATGGTTTATGAAGGTTGGCTTGTACCCGCCACCTTATCTGTAAGTATTATATAATCTTATACAACGCTTCATTAAAGTGGAATGATATTGTTGGACACATACTGTTTGTGTCTCAAGTTATTCACCTCCGAGCTCGGTAACTTTCTACTAATTTGGATTTCACATTATAATCAGTGGAACCTGATTGAGGTTCGATAACACCCACTCAAGTGAAAAGGGCTGAGCTGCAATACCAAGCACATCCACTATCAATGGATGGCGCTGTACTTGGTAAGCTCCAGGGAGCGCAGTGGCCTCCTCAGAAAGCTGATCCCAGGTGTCGGACCTAAGGATAGGTCATCAATATCAGAATCTTGGAAACCTCATTTAAGAATAAATGGTCACAGAAAAATCTAGTCAAATGTGATCTTCTCAAAGAGGTGATGAATAAAAATAAATTCTTAATCATCATCCTTTTGAATTAATACATTGTTTTTATATATTTTTTTAGTAGACTGGAGTCCATTTGAGAGGCCAAGAACTTACCTTTTACAACACGCACTTAGCCAACTTAGATGCAGTGACCCATATACTGGGAATCGCTTGTCACGGCCTGGTTCTTTTGTTGTTTTTGCCTTAAAAGTAATAAAATGGAAGAAGAGGTGGAGGAGTTTAGACCTGGCCAAGTCAATGGTCGGTGTCTTCAAGAATCCAGTGGGGAAGAATCAGAAATACTTGAATCCTCACTGATTCGTAGGACAACAGGGGACAAACAGCGCTCACCGGACTGTGGCACAGACTCAGTGAAGGAACCATTGGCAAAATCTGAAAATACAATCAAAGAAAATGGTGCCAGCATGCGGGAGCTCTCTCAGATGGTGCAGGGGGTGTGGAAAAACAGCAGCTGGTGGGAGAGATATGGAATAGACTGGAGTATCTTTGGACTGGCATTCTGCATGTTACCGATTGGTAAGTAACGCCTTACACTAACTGGAAAATAAAGAGGCAGAGAAGTCAGTGAAAATTGTAAAATATTTTCTACATCAGCCCCCATATTTTATCTCGCCGTTATCAGAAAGATATAGGGGGACATTTTTAAAAGACGCCGGTCTTCGTCCCTCCTGTGCTGGCGGTGCAACCGCCTAAGTTATGCAGAGATGCCAGGTCTCTACATAACTCTAAATCTAGAGTTTCTTTACACTTTTCTGAGGCCTGTTTTACACTTGCGTTGTTTTCCGGTATTGAGATCCGGCAGGGGATCTCAATACCAAAAAAAAAAATGTTCAGTTTTGTCCCCATGCATTCCGACTGGAGAGAGATCAGTTCAGGATGCATCAGGGTGTGACTGCTGAAAACTGCGGTTTTGTGTCCAGTAATAAAAAAAATATAAAAATAAAATGGATCCGGCCCTGAGAACAATGTAAGTCAATGGTGATGGATCAGTTTTTTTAGGAGCCTAAAAAAACAGATCCGTCGCCCATTGACTTTCAATGTAATTAGGATCTGTTATTTTCCATCTTGTTTTCACACAACCACATCCTAACGGAACGGATGCATCCTAAACTGCAAAATCAAAAAGGATCCGTTTAATTGCGGTATTGGGATCTTCTGCCAGATCTCAATACCAAAATTAACAACGCAAGTGTGAAAGTCTTTGCCAGCTCCCTCGCTGACGTGGATTTAGACCATTTTCTACACCCAAAACAGACGTAGAAAAAAATGATAAATGAGACAGGTCTGCCGACCCGCTCTTTTCCCCACCCATGCCAAAAAGTGGAAAAATAACTTTTGCGCCTCAATCTGCAACAGATATACACCAAAAAGCGCCATATATCTGTTCATAAATGACCCCCATAATATCTCCCACAATGTAAATGATTTTCTTGGTAAAGTTCATATGGGGGAAGTATCTGCTCACGTATGTCCCTTTTTCCATTATGCTACAACTACGATTAGAAGAGAAAGTGTGTATCAGAGGAAATGGCGATGTCTGCTGCTCATTATTTAAAGGGAACCTGTCACGTTGAAAATGCAACCTGAACTGCAGACGGAATGTTCTAGAGCAGGATGAGCTGAGCAGATATATAGCGGGTCATTTATCAAACTGGTGTAAAGTAGAACTGGCTTAGTTGCCCATAGCAACCAATCAGATTCCTCCTTTCATTTTTCACAGCTCCTTTGGAAAATGAAAGGTGGAATCTGATTGGTTGCTATGGGCAACTAAGCCAATTCTACTTTACACCAGTTTGAGTAATGACCCCAATAGTTTTCTTAGAAACGTTTCAGTATAACTTGTAACTTTTTAAAGAGAATCTGACATCAGTTTTATGGTTATCTAACTGAGGGCAACATAAGCTAGTGACAGATCCCCTTAGCTAAATGTTGGATCACTTTCTTTAACCCCTTCAGGTTACATTAATGCATTTTCATTTTTCACTCCCTGCCTTCCTGGAGCCATAACTTTTTTATTTTTCCGGAGCTTGTTTTTTTTGCAGGACAAGTTGTACTTTTTAATGGCACCATTTATTATGGCATACAATGTAGTGGCAAGCTGGAAAATAAAAAATTCCTAATGGGATGGATTTGGAAAAAAAAAAACGCAATTCCACCATGGGTTTTATGGGTTTTGTTTTTACATTGTTCCCTATGCAGTAAAACTGACCAGTTACCTTCTTTTTCTGGGTCACAGTGATACTACATTTATGTAGTTTTTTTCTGTGTTTTAATACTGGGAAAAAAAATAAAAGCTTTGGAAAAAAAAATTATTTTCTTTTCATCTCCATATTCTGACCCCGATAACTTTTTTATAGTTATATTTATGGAGCTGTCTGGGGGCCCTTTTTTTGTGAAACAATTTGTAGTTTTTATTGATACCATTTTTGGAGTGTCACTTTTGAAAAAATGATGAATCGGCCATGTTGATTTTTTTTATTCCATTACGCTGTTTGCCGAATGGGATAAATATTTTAATAGTACTAGCATTTTCAAATGCGGCAATGCCTATGATTAATTTTTTTATCGTTTATTTATTTTTTTATTCTAGGGATAGGGGGTGATTAGAATTTTTATATTTTTTTATACTTTTTTTTAAATTTGCAAGCAGGTGCCATCTTTAAAGACCAGACTTCCACCATACATGTATGGCAGAGGTCTGGAAAGGGTTCATCTTGTATTGAACAGCTCCAGCACATGCCGATAAGTCCTGAATATTCATGAGCTCCTGGCTCTTGAAGGTGAGCAAAAGTGAGAGGGTCTGAAGTCTTTTCAAATGCTTTGTGTATCTGCCCCCATTGTTTCTCCACTGGATTAGTGAAAAACTGTCTACCCCTGTGATGGCTAACCTCCAGCACTCCAGCTGTGGTAAAACTACGACTCCCAAGATATACACTTGCTTGGCCGTTCTCAGAACGCCACAGAAATTAATGGAGCATGCTGAGAGTCGTAGTTTCACCACAGTTGTAGTGCTGGAGCTTAGCCATCACTGGTCTACTCCATGTTCACTACTTTATCTGGTATATCTCCAGTCCGTAAACCCTCTAAGTACCTTGCTTTATATGTGTGACGCTGCTTTTGCTCCACAAGCTGAATTTTATTATCGTCTTACTTTACATTTAGCTCCTTTACATACGTATTACCACTTTTCGTATATATTTTTTATTTTCTGAGATGCAAGCCTTTTTTCGCTGCCCTTGTACTTTCGGACTCTTACATGGTCATGTTCCTTTGCCAGGTTTCCTGTGCCTCAGATCCCGAAGCCTTTTCGTGTGTGCGCTTGGCCTCTTTTTCCTCGGACTGGTTCACGTTGTCTTCACGGTCAAAGGGGGTCACATGTCTAGTCACCGCACGCTGTGCCAATCCCGCACCTGGAGCAAGTTTTGGGCCACATTCTTCATGGAGGTACAGGGAGCGGTTAGAAGTTAGCAAAGAAACACATAATGAGTCACGATTACACGTGGCATGAAAAAAATGATCTGCATGCTGCAAGCTTGAGTCCATATAGAGATTTAACCTGCACTTAAATGTATTTTAGGTGTGCTCCTGCATACCAGTTCCATGTGGAGAAGAAGGGCATGTCAAATTACATCATGGATACACTAACATTATTGGTCTAGGGGACTCCAGCATCTGGAAGGTTCCATACCTTAGCTGTGGCATCTACATGTTTGTGGCACCCCTGGCGCTGCCTATCATCACTGTACTTGTTGGAGTTAGTAAGTATCACTTTAAAATCTTCATATCTGTAAAATAAATTTTGGCGTGGCTGTCTGCGCAAAAATTCAGCTGAAAAGGCCATCGTGTGAACGTCCCCTTAGACCCTATCCCAGTGGCTCCATCTTGCAGAAGAATGGGGTTCCTATGTACTGTATTAATGGAGAGACACATTGCACATGTTGACAGCCACTCCATTCATTCCTTAAGGGAATGCCGGAGACAACCCCCAGTCCCATAGAGAATGAATGGAGCGGCAGCGGACCTGGACTACTTTATTCATATGGGAGCACTGGACAGTGGGGGTCCCAGTGGTTGGACCTCCACCACGCAGATGCTGGCAGGAGTGGGCTTGTCTTATTTCCTTCCAGGAGAGGGGAGTCTTAGCTAGGACAGTGAGAAAGCAAGTCCTATTGCTCCTGCTCCTAGGGCCTTAGGAACCAGAGTACCAACTCATCTGTGAGACCACTGCTCTAGAGATACTTCAAAGACAAAACTACAGATGTTCGGCAAAGCTACATTGTTACAGTAAGCAGAGTGAACAGCTATCTAGATTTTGCTGCAGGCGAGGGACTACAGCTCAGACACCCATCACCTTAGATCACATCCAGGCTAGGTCAAGTCAAAGGCCTGCATTACACGGTAGACACCTATAACCACATGTGATAGCCTACAGCTGTTAGCCAGAAGTTCAGGAAAGAAGCATCCACAAGATAGCACGTCAGAGGTGCCATCATCTGCAGTTTTGCTAGCCACCATACCTTATCATCTGGCAAGAGAAATTGCACTGTGTACAACTACTGCTGAATGTACTACAACTTCTGTTTTTCGACTTCTGGTATGATTCCTTATACCACCTGGGAGTTGTAGTTTCACAGCAGCTGGAGTGCCGAGTGCAGAGAGAGTCGGGAGCACCCCATACACATAAGCATGTATAAAACCAAAGGTTCTTTAAAACTTTGATTTGTTTCATGCATATGTAGCTCAGGTGTAGATTGTTCCATTGCACTTAGGAGCCAGTCTAATATGATTACCTACTTAAAGCGATGGTCCAGTCAGAAACTTAGAATTATATGGAAGTCAGAACCTACAGGGGATGACTACCTGCTTTTTATTTTATTTTTACATCTTGCTCCTTGGCTGCTTTTTTTGCTTAGCTTCATTAGGGCACAGCTATGATCTGTGACTACAGGTTAGCTACAGTGTCTACAGGGAGCCTGAGGTAGGCTGAGACACACCTCCTGCCTCATGATTGGTCCTGGCTGCTGCTCTCTCACTCCTCCCTGCAGCTCCGTCTCCTCTGATTGGCTGCTGTGTATAAACACAAGTTTGTTATGGATGCAGCAGGAAGTCAGTGCATGGAGATTTGATTTCTACTACAGCAAGGAAAGAATGATTATAAAGGACACAATACTTAGATCCCTATTACACAGCATGATTTTCAGGCCCATTATTAGGAACCAGTGCTTATAGGAATGCTCGGTCCCAATAACAGGGCTGTATAATAGAGCAGCCGAACCGCCGATAAATGAGTAAACTCTGGTTTGTCGGCTGATGGGCATCTTCTACCAGGATGAAAGATGCCTTATTATTTGCAGCTCCTCTCCATGTTTAATCAGGGATGTGATGCAAATTATCAATAGAACAGAATGGAGGAGAAATGACTGCAGTAGCGATCATTCTTCCCACATCCAGTTTGCATCGGCCTGTTTAATCAGCCCTTTGGTGCGCAAAATAGGTAATTTGCATAATAATGCTGATATCTTGCGAAATGCTGCAAGCTACTGTACATACATCACTAAGGTGTAATTTTAACCAGCGTTATCGACCCTACCTGGCTTAATAGGGTTGATCATGCTCAGGGGCTGACTGGGAACTTAAAGTGGCCCCGGGAAAAAAAAAACTAAAAGTGGCCCCATGTTCTAAGTGGGCCCAAATTGACAGAAGGTGGGCAACACAAGTAGACGGGGCCAACACATGTAGGCAGGGACAAGAGAAGTGGGCAAGTGCAGCAATACCACAGTGCAGCACAAAATATCGCCCCAGCAGAGCCAAATGCCACAGTGCAGAACAAAATACTGCCATCCCAGCTGCAGTATTTAACTTTGAGGACTGCAATACAGTTGAATTCAGGGGGGCACCTGTGGCCGCCAACTAGATGCATAAGTACCTGATGCTCCTAGCATTAATTAATGCAGAGAGGTTCTGACCATTATGGAGCCAGCTGGCAGCCACGAGGAGGGTTGTGTGGCCCCCTGGGCATTGGCCCACCGGGAAATTTCCCAGTAGGGTCCATTGCCAATCTACCCCTCTACACGCTGACATATGCTCTATAACCCACCAGTGAGAAAAAGATGATTATCAGGTAATTGCTACATATGCTGAGGGAAGTCAGTCTTAGGGCTCATGCACACGAATGTGTGCCGCCCGTCCCGTGCATTGGAGACCTCAAATTGCAGTCGCCAATGCATGGGCACCATCCGTGTGGCTGCCACAGACGGATGCACACCCATTCAACTTGATCCATCCGCACCGCAAAAAAATAGAACAGAAAACCATGGAAGGGCTCCGGATTGCGGACTCATTCAAGTAAATAATAAGTAGAGATGAGTGAAGTTCTTCAAAATTCAATTCGGCTGCTTCGCGAATTGTACAAAAAATTACTTTGTCAGTAGTGGGTGCAATGATGGGGAACGGCGATTGTACAGCCTCCCGTCATTGAGCCGCTCAGATGCCACGTTCATTGCTGATTGCAGCATCTGCGCAGCATCTGAGATCAATATTTTAGGGGTTTCTCCTAAAAAAAATAAAAAACATTTAATTGTACTCATCCAAAAAGGCCGACGCGGCCATCTTGCCTGCAGGTCCAGCGTGAAATCTCGCACGGCATGTTATGACGTCATAAGATTTCACGTGGGATCTTCAAGCAAGACGGCCATGGCGGCCTCTTGGCACTCAAATGGATGAGTTAAGTATAATTTTTTTACATTTTTATCGCCATTTCAGGGAAAATCTATTCGTCACCACGAAGCACTTCAATTCACTTATCACTAATAATAAGCATACACTGTATCCAGTAGCTGTGCAGTTTCTGTTATTTGTACGCTCTGCCCTCCTAACCTCCTCCTGTGATCTGATAGCAGCAATATCTGTATAATAACCACTGATCATATCAAACTCACCACTGAGAACCGGGAGACGATCCATCTATTGCTTATATTACCTCTGGCACTCCAGCTGTTGTGAAACTACAATTCCTAGCATGCATCCATTCATTTCTATGTGAGTTCTTAGAAGAGCAGAGCAAGTATGCATGCTGGGAGTTGTGGCAGGCGCAGGACTATTAAGTGCCTTGTGCGCTGTGGTATTAGAAGAATTTTGATATCTCTGACTTTTTTGTCTAACCAGACTGTCTATTACTCTGTAATTCCTCCATTCTATGGAAACAGTAGGTTTAAAGAGCACACCAAATGCGTGACTTCTTTATTAACTACAACTTTTCTACATATTACACTGCCGCCTCCGCAGCAGATAGTCCAGGTACAAAACACGTGTTGCATAAAGATTCATAAAATGGCGGTATGTGTAAGATGGTGGTTCAACTGCTCAAGCTTGTCATTCAACATAAAATGGTGGATATATTTCTATCTCCAGTATCTGTACTCTCACTTTAAGTTATTTAAGCACTTTATGATCTCTCTGAGAGGTATATCTGAGGTTAACCAAATAGTTCACTTGCTCTACTTGGTTTGCAGTTTGCTCTATACAATTGCTTATGATCTGGTATGAGCAGTTCGCATTTGTATGCAATTTGTTTGGTTGTTTGAGCAGTTCATTTGTATGCAATTGGTGGAACTGTAAGTAAACATACATATAACCAGTTCAGTATACAGTTCTAATCACTATATTAACAGTAGGAGCATTATATAACTGTTTTAAATATCTATTTTGGCCTCTTGCTTCCATAAAACACAGCTCTTAGTGGAGTGTGTGTCTGTTCAGCTCCTCTCTCTGGTGAATAATGATTCCAGCAGCTCCTGCTAGGGGAATTTTCCACACAGGCTGTGTGTGAGGCTGGCTGTGATTGGTCAAAACTCTTGCTGTGTGTGAGGCTAGCTGTGATTGGTCAAGACTCCTGCCCAGCAACAACAGTTTAACTCTATGCTTTTTGTTGTTTCTGCTGTGTCATTAAGCTTACCTCACATCCATATATTGAATCTTAAATGCATATTATCTTTTCTGCTTCTGTGAACACAATATATAACAGTTATATGACATCCAAAAATGAAGTCACTGTAAATAACTCTGCTTTTGTCTTTAACACACAAACATAGGAACTGTATTAAGGTTATTGGCAGGTCTAGCTGTATAAACACACAAGCTATATTAGCAAACTAGGACAGGTCTTAACTGGCCAGCTACAGGAGTTGTAGTTTCACAACAGCTGGAGTGCCGGAGGTTGCCTACCCCTGTTATAGACCTTTACCCATGGGTGCAGTGTGCGTAGTAGTCAGTAAGGCATGCTGTACAAATTCTTGGAAAGTTTTTGCAACTTACTCACTCCTGATCTTAAAAACAGAAATGTATGCCGTGATGACACGCTATAATGAGACCCAGGATAGGGACGTTGTGAAATATGAGCCTTTAATTGGTGGCAGCACCCAAAACTGTTATTTTCAGCCAAGCTATAGAAATAGGTAAGAATGTTAATGTAATAATTTACATACTGTGAAAGAAATCAACTTGTAGTGAACACGGCTCTGCTCAACAGGCATCCATATTGTCTACTTCCTCTGTATATCTTTGAATTAAAGGGTTTCTGTCACCAGAATTAACCCTATTAAACTAGCTGACATTAGCGATGTGCCAATGTCAGCTGAACCTAACTTGTTGGGACTTGTTCTAAATTGCTGTGAAAATACAATAACCCCCCCCCCCCCCTTCCCCGCTATAGATTTGTATACGGTAATAGGGGGCCAACCTGCTACTCCAATTCCCGCCAAGCAATAAACACATACAACAATTGCGGAACTTTGTATCCCATTCACTTGAGATGCAGTACCTTGGCCCGGCCACTATACAGTATATGGGACCTTCTGCTTCCAGCTCCGTACGCTGTAGCTTCCAGTGCCAGAAAGTGCTGCTCAGTGCTGGGTTTAAGACCCCCACTGATCTGATATTGATGAACTATCTTGAGGATGGGTGATCAATCTCTAATTTCTGGAAAACCCATTTAGTAATACCTGTTATTGCCATTAGAGGGATAAGTGTCTTGCCGTTTTTTGAATGTTGTAGTTGTGTCTGCCATTTTCTGTCTCTGTTGGTAGAGCACTCTGAAGTTTTACTACTGTTACTGTTAAGAACCCTTTCCTGTTTTCATAAGCTGTCCTCTATAGAAGTGATGTCCTGAGGTTCAATGTACTTGTATAACTATGTTAATCTTGTCTTTTTTTTGTATTTGCAGAATATGTAACTCAGATGCCATTAGTCCGAGCAATGCGCAGTCTTTTCTGCATGGCTTTTGGTTTGTGGAGTCACTTCCAATTGCTTGTACACGCCTCAGGCTTGAGTTATTCGTCAGCCCTTGGGTGCATGTTCCTCTCCAGAGCTCTGTTAGCCATACCATTTATACATGTCAATATATTTCAGGTAATATTCAGCATGTATTAATTCTTACACTACCTTACACCACCAGGGATGCTGGTATTCTTGCTGGGCTTTCAAACTAAAAATTTTTAAAACTCAAACTACTTGCCTTATGAATCCATTGCCGCATTGTACTGGGCATGAAGTAACTTCTACACTACCCTAGACCACCAGCTATACTGGTAGTCTTGCTGGGTTTTCAACGATTATTTTTTTCCAAAGCTATACTCTCCTCATGAATCCACTATTCCCATTGCCCACTAATCTCTATTTCCTGGTCCAGAAATGATGATTACATAGGAATGGGCATGAAGTAACCCCTACACTACCCTAGACCACCAGGGATGCTGGTATTCTTCTTGGGTTTAAAAAAAAAAAAAAAAAAAACAACAACTCATAGTTGCCTCATGAACCACATTGCCCACCAGTGTCATATTAAGCCCAGAAGGACTGCTCATTGCATAGTACTGAGCATGAAGTAACTCCTACACTACCCTAGACCACCAGAGATACTAGTTTTCTTGCTGGGTTTTCCCCAAATTTATTTACAAAAATCTATACTCTCCTCATGAATCCACCACCATTCCCATTGCCCACTAATCTCCATTTGCTGGTCTAGAGATGATGATTACATAGGAATGGGCATGAAGTAACCCCTACACTACTCTAGACCACCAGGGATGCTGGTATACTTTATGGGTTTCCAACCAAAAACATTTATTTTAAAGAGCCATACTTTCCTCAAATCCACAACCATTCCTGTTGCCTGACATTCTCTATTTCCTGGTCCAGAGATGATGTGTCAGAAGCAGTATGTGAGTGCTGCAGTCTATCGGTGGGGGATTTGACATTTCCTACACCATACCTGGTTGCTGTTGGAGCTCCTGCACAGTAGAATAAAGTGTTTTTGATAATAACATTGCATACAACACAGCAGGTCTATCCTCATGTACATTTTGAAGGGGTCATCAGGCTAGACGATCAATACTAGATCTGTGGGGGTTAGGCTATAAGCACCACTAATGGTTGACTGTTAAAAGGGACCACAGTGGTTATTCTGGTATTACAGCTCGTAAACTAGGGTAAACTGCAATACCAAACCAGAGTACGGAGTAGTGAATGAAGGCATGTGGCCACTTCAAACAACTGATCACCAGAGGTACTGAGAGTAGGACAGGAGTCATCTAATATGCTAAGCATAGGCAATCAATTTTGACGTCCCAAATAACCACTTTAAGGAGTGTGAGCAAAGAACACTACAGGATTATTTTCACGTTCTTTTGTACTGCTATTAGTTATTTATAGCCAAAGATAATACACAATTTATATAAGGAAAGGGCTGAAACCCAATCCTTGGCACATGGCTGTAACTGTAAGGCTAGTTTCACACTAGCGTCAGCCTTCTCCGGCATGCTGTTCGTGCTGCCGCTAGTGCACGCGTGTCGCCGGAGGTCCGCTCTGGCCCCATTGACTATAATAGGAGCGGGCCGGAGTTCCGGCGGCAGCACTGCAAACATGCCTAGAGGCAGCCGGAATAAAACGACGACATGTCTAGTCTATAAGTACTAACCGATGATCTAACAATTGGATCAAAGCGCATTAAATGGCTTTTAACACAAGCCAATGCAAACTGTATGGGGGATGAATGATCGTGAGTACGATCATTGAGTCCCCATTACAGTTTTATTATGCCAGCAGCAGATCCCCTGTTTACATGGAGCGATATGCTGCTGACAGCAATGATTTTTAGGCCTGATGCGATCAGATGTCAAACGAGCCAAATTTACAATGGGTAATGGTAGTGAATGTGCATTCTTATGAACACTCATTTGGCTTTTATTTGACCTAAGTGTCTCTTCGGTTCACGAATGTAATTTTGCCCCCACAATAAGCTTCCATGGCCAACTATGTAATGTGTATGGGGTTGTCCAGACTCTTCACCAATAGCAGATGTCAGGGGGAAGACCAGGATTCCAACATGGCCAATTCCTTTGTTCATAGGAGAGATAAGCCGCTGCCAGAGTTTTTTAATTTATTTTTTATTTATTCACTCACTTACGGTACACATTGCTTTATGTCTCTAATGGAGCTCACAATCTAAGTTCCCTATCAGTATGATTTGGAGTGTGATAGGAAACCCACGCAAATACGAAAAGAACCTACAAACTCCATGCAGATGTTATGCTTGGTCAGATTCGAACCTAGGACCCCAGCGCTGCAAGGCACCAGTGTTAACCACTGAGTCACCGTACTGCCCCCTAGAGTTGTCTTGAAGCAGTTTTAATTCCTATCCCCAAGTGGTCATCTATCTATAGACAGGCCCATCTATATGGTGTGGAGGTAATCACATCCATACTCTCTGTATACAGCCACAATGCAATGAAACTATGGGTCTTGATGAAACTACTGATTGTTCATGTAGAAGTCATTTGCATTTTTTCCTTCAGAACCAAAAATTTTGTTTTTTCTCTACCCAGCACATTGGCCTCCCAATGTTTTCCCCATCAAACCGCCCACATCGCCTCCAACTCATGACTAACGCAGTGCTAAATCTGCCCCGAAACCCAATCCTGGACTGGGCATTTGGACACTCCATCATCAATTGTCACGTGGAACATCATCTTTTCCCGCATCTGTCAGACAATATGTGTCTTAAGGTCAGCAACAATTCCAAGTTTGTTTCACAATTTATAATTTATTGGTGCACAGAGATATACATCTGCCTACATAATAAGTGATCACCTATAATTCACAATGGGCAACAATATAGGTAGGTATTGACCAAGATCTCCCTGTGCCACCCAGCCTCATCGAAGTCACCAAGCAAAAAAGCACAGGGAATCCGAGTAAAAAAGCCTTTATTATCTTCAATAAAAAATGACATGATATCTAAAATTCACAGTGGTAGTGTCAGGCATATATAAAATATAATACAAAGAGCACCTCCCGGTTGGAAACAATACATTTTTTACACACATCACAAATATTGCACTAAATACTAAATCCCACCAGCAACTAGCAGCATAAAGAGCAAGTGCAATGACATCAAAACATAAAATGCTGTAGGGGTAATCACCAACAGTGTAAAAGTACAATAAATAGTTTATCCCAATAGAAAAAGTTATACCAACCAGGATACCCTACGCCCCGACACGCGTTTTGCCTAATGCTTTATCAGGGTAACTACATAATAAGCGACATAACTATTGTTGAGCGAATCGTAGTATCCGAAGTGGACTTCTATCCAAATTTCAGGGAAAATGAATCCCGCACGAAATCTCGTGCGCGGTGATGTATGATGTCACTACGCCGACCAGTGTGATGACATCATCACGCACCACATGAGATTTCGCGCAGGATCTTCAATCAAGATGGCTACGGAAGTCTCTTCATGCTCAAACGGATGAGTTTTTTTATTTTTTCACCCCTGAAAGGCTTCCATTTTTACATCAGATGTCGCGATCAGTGATGAACACAGCATCTGAGGGGTTCAATGATGGAAGGGCGTCGCAATCGCCATTCCTTGTCATTGCGCCTGCTACTTTCAAAGAGATGCGCCACAAAGAAATCTGTCACAAAGCAAATTTCTTTGTGAAATTTGGCGAAGCAGCTGAATCTAAGTTTTCATAACTTTGCTCAACATTAGACATAACTATTGAGCTGGCAATACAGAAAACTTCTGTAAAATTCTGATAAACTTTGATATCAGACTTTTTTAAATTAAATTTTATTTAACTAGATTCAACTTTTTTTGTATTCCCAAGCATTACGCTGTTTCACTAAGAGGCAATCTATTCAGCCATTTTGGCATTACGTCTGTCAGGATCTAATAGGTAGGGTGTAAGAAGAGTCCTATAGGCCCCAGACATTGTGCCCCAGGCAGTAATAACCACCACTTGGTGCTTTAAAGAGTAAATGTAACCCACGCAGTCATAGAGCTGCCCAAAATGTAATAGTGCCCAGACTGCCCACAAGGTAATGGTAAATGGATTTCTGAGAAAATTCTGGTCATTGATATGCTACATGACCCCATTCCCATTGGAAAAATTTGTCCTTGATCCAATATGGTGGCTTTCAAGATGGCGGCCATGTTCCGAACATAGCCTAAAAGATAGGTCTCTCACCCATTACTTGCTGGGGTATTTAGAAATTTCATTTTCGTTTATGTGATAAAAGGGTGTCCTGCGACTTTTGACTCACCCTGTATAATGTTCCCCTTTGTGTTTCCACAGTGTAATAATGCCCCCCGTTCACGCCCCTACGTTTTATTTATAAAGGCCCTTTTTGGGGGCCACTATATGTCTCTTTTGTGCCCTTCAATATAATGCCCCCTTTGTGCCCCCACAAGGTAATAATGACCCCCTTTCATGCCCCTACATTGTGATGAGACCACCCTCTTGTGCCCCCACATTTTAAAACTGTTTTGCTTATGTGCTCTCAAAGTCAAATAATGTCCACCATTTGTGATCCCACAATACAAAAATGTCCCACCTTTGTGCCCCTCATTACAATGTCCACATTTGTGCCCCCATAATATAACATCCCCCCTTTGCACCCCTTAATATAACATCCCCACATTGTTTTAATGTCCCCATTTGTGCTAGGGAAACAAACAAAGACGCCTCATCTCTCTCCCTGTTCCCACAATGATCAGCCTGATCTTCTTCTTGTTGCCCATCAGTGTCCTGACGCAGGTGACGTGATGACTTCACTGCCTCACGCCTCCACTGCCAGGACCCTGACGCCATCAGAGTGCTCCCGGCCTCCAATAGGCCACGGACCTGAACCAGCCTGTGACTTACTAGAGTAAATCGCAGGGCAGGGAGCCAACGCCGTAAAGTTCAACTGGATCCACATCCTGAGAACACAGAGTCAGCTGAGAATGACACTGGACATTGGCAGGTCCCCTCTGTGCTCACTCATGGTCGCACTCCCTGCTAACAGGCAGATACTGATGCCAGACCTGGGTCTTTTATGACCTACAGATGCGTTAGTAACCCATCAGCACTCCATAATTGCATTGAATGCCTTAGATGCCACAGTCACTATTGACTACAGAGATCTAAGAGTCAAACCAGCCAGGATCAGAGGTATATATATTAATATCTCATATCTTGCAAGATGATAGTTGCTCTAGAATATATTATAATGGACTCTATGTACTTGTGTTCCTGCAGGTGAAGCCTTTGGTATCCAAATATGTGTGTGATCACAATATGCCCTACCACGAGGACACATATATGTCACGTCTCCACCTGTTTCTGAGCAATTATAATGAGCTGATGGTCCAGGCTCCTCCTATTGCACATCTGGTGGAATTTCACTGAGGTCCATTGAGCTCCTACAATACCCTCTATACACGGCACTCTACATTTCCAGGTTCTGCTCATATCCTCATATACTGTCCGTACCAGAAACGTCCATGAGGAGTTGTTCTATAATCTATATACATATTTTCCTTGTGAGGTACAGGGCAGGTTCTAGATTTGTTAGAGAAAACTTGTCATGTACTATATAATGTCTGATTTTCATTATTTTACATCAATCATGGCATAACCCCTTTAAATAAATTGGCAGCAGGTTTGGTGGTTGTCAGATCCAGCAGATCTGGGACGCACACATTTACTAAGTAAAATGCATTCAAATTTTTGCACACGTTCCTCCAAAATACTGGTGCACATGCCAGTGCCAGGTTTGTTACAAAATGTATATTTCTTGTAATGAGGTGCAGCTTGGGGCACATATGCAAAATCTGTACCAGGGGCCTCTGAACTGTACTACACTGATAATAATAGCGCCATCCATTGACATGGTAAGGAGTCTTAAATGAGCTTTGACTACAGATCAGAGACTATATTGTGTAGTATGCAGGTTTCTCCACTAGGTGGTGCTAGAACAAAGAATAAACATCTAGCGGAATGACATAGCGATGGACTAGAGCTGGTCTAGAAGGTTATTTACTTTGTTTTTGTAGGGGGAGTGGTGAGTGACAACCAGTATGGCCTCCATTACAGCTCCCGCCAGAGTTGTCTGTAGGTTTTCCTATTTTTCTAAGTAAAATTAGTTCTATAATACATTCACCTCTCAAGTATTGCAGAATAACTTGTGCAGGGGTCTGGGAATGCAGAATGACAAGTTCTGTGGGAACAATGACAGTGGACGTATCGGATGTTCCCCAGTTTTCCAGAAAGATACTGTAGATACTGATAACCGCAGAACAACTGAATAGAAAAGAATAGAACGTAACAAAGAAAATGGGACATCCCCATGGAAAATATTTCAAGGTACTAAACTGCCCACCTGTATACAATCTGGAGGCAGCCATACATGGCAGACAGATATCTTACAGTCTTCTCTAATCTCAGACTTTAGCTTCTTTCCCTGAGTAAATGTCAAGTTATCGTAAATAGATTTTTCAACGTGAGATCTGAATCCTTTGCTTCATTCTGGAGAATAAGTACTGCAAATGAAGAGTTAAGTGCACTGAGGGCAGGTCCAAGTCACCCAATGCACCCTTGCTCCTCCTGCTTCCTTCCTCTGCCAGCCCCCCCCCCCCCCCCCAACCTCCTTCTTGATTAATGGGGCCAGCCGAGATGACTATGCAGGCTTCTGGACCTGTCAATCAGGAAGAAGGAGGAACTGGCAGAGGAAGCAGAAATAGCAAGGGTGCACAGAGTGGCTTGAGCCTGCCATTGGTGCACTTAACCGCTCATTTGCGTATGGATTGAAAGTACTTTTTCTCCAGAATTAAAAAAAGGATTGCTAAGTGAAAGGTATCATTACACTCAGTTGAGCTAGCCCTACTGTGGAGCAATGACTGCTTATGCACCACTACACATCCGAGCCGCTGCTCAATTAGCCGAAGCAGAGCCTCTGCACTTGCGCCTCCAAAGTGCTGGTGTGAGATTGTCAGGGCTGGCTGAGAAGTCTGACCCTGTCAATCAAGTGGCAGGGGTAGCGTTCTCATCTTGGGGAACCCGTCGCAGGTGCAGAATAATTTGATTCTTATGAATTGGTTCGCCCATCTCTAGTCTGTGTCAACATATCATTGCTGGAACCAGGGGCGTAACTACCATAGCGGCAGACCATACGACTGCTATGGGGCCCAGGGCAGGAGGGGGCCCAGTCTTAGTTGGGATTATCTCCTCTTCTACTGGGGGTGAAAACTTGGTCAGGACTCTACCCTCTACAGGAACAACTTTTAGCAAATAAGGCAGTGGAAAAATCGCCCAAGGGTCATTGAAAACGGTTTAGGCAAAAATCCTTCTGTCCGGTGTGGGGGGCCTGGTTTGATACTTGCTATGGGGCCCTTACTTCTCTATGTACGCCACTGGCTGGAACCTGATGAGCAGAGGATGGCGGTGGAAGCAGGGGAACAGCAGTGCAGAGGGGGATTGGTAGGGTGAGTATTACCCAGTTTGTTATATTACATCATTGTCAGCCTTTGGCACAAAATTGAAGAGACTGGACTACTCGTTGAATGCGGATGAAGTATAATTCTAGCCCTTGGACGAGCAATGTGCTGTTTTTAACAAATTTTCATAATACTGTATCTGTCTCCAGCAGCAGCCACCAGCTCACTCTTCCATTTCCTGTCTTATACTGAACAAGAGTCATGCATGGCCCTTCTAGTTATGATTTCCTAATATACTCAAGGACCTTCCAGTGGGTGGTCTGTCCAAGAAGTAAATACGGCACAAGGACTTTTAAATGCTGATTAAGTGAGCTAATACGAATAAGTATTGAATCATCCATGTATTATCCAGCTGTGATAATACAATTGCTCAATAGATGGCAGCAGTTCTGTTACAAATACACATGCTTTCAGCACTTCCATTCACATTACACATTGCAGTATACAGGATATACTTTCAGTGCATTATTTGCAATGTCTATCACATCATACAGAGGGTATATGACTTCCCCAGAGTGTCAGTACAATGTCATGGTCTAAATGCTTACAGGGTATCTTACTGGCTGTAGTGCATATACTGTACATTTACCATTCCCTTTCTGGCTTAAAGGCTATGTATACATTTGAGAGCAATATTATTGCATTGTATTCATTTTGAGCTAAAAATCATTTTTTCAATTGGTCTTTATTAAAAAAATGTTGAGCCCCTTTCTCTGTACAGCCTTGAGATTCTCTAGTAGCAGCCTTTGTTTTTTCACTCTGTTCCATCAGGCAGCTCAGCTGACGGCTGCTTATCTCTGACCTCAGACTTCGTAAACCCTCATTATAGCTCAATTCTTATCTTACTGCAGCATTCACACAGCTAGACAAATAGTTAACCCTTTGTGACAGAACGGCTGAATATTTTTTTAAGAAAGACCAATTGAAAAAAAGTTTTTTTTTAGCCCAAAATGAGTTAAAAAAAAAAAAAAAAATAGCCTCGAAGGTGTACATAGCCTTTAAAGGCACAGTACATGGTAAATCTCACATTATTATAAACACAGCAGGCATAAATATAGCATGTTCTAGCAACAGTCACATCGCAGTTCTACAGTTCAACTAAGTGGTATTACCTCCGCAAAAGGGTCAAACAGTAACCCATACCAAAAGTTACTGTAAGGGCGGGTTCACATCACCGCTATGAATTCCGTTATCGTTTTCCATTATAATGGAAAATAACGGAATTCGTAAGACGCATTCCATTTTGATATGTCATAATAGAGGTCTACGGGCAAGCATAACGGATCCGTCTGGTTTCCGTTATGCAGGACGGAAAACAAAGTCCTGCTGAAAGCAATAACGGATTTCATAACGGTGATGTGAACCGGCCTTAAAGGATACGTTTTTTCTGTAAGAGGTACAAAGCTTCCTTCCAACCCTTTTCTAGCAGGTACCTTTAGGAGATGTAATGACAATGTTCATTAGTAAGCTCCATTAAACACATGAAAACACTTTTTCACATTGGTAGGTGATGTCCAAGCACAGAAATTTTCCTGAAAAAGCAATTAACAAGAATAATGAGCTGAAATATTAAGTATAACAGCTCATTGTACTGAGCAGGCACTGTGTAATTAACAGGATCCGGGAACACAATGTAATCTATCAGGCTCATGGCAGAGCGTCCTGCATTTTCATGGAAGAAGTGCATTGTGGGTGCTCATGATTATTGGGGGTGCAGAGGATCGAACGATTTATTCCAGAATTTGTTGTGCTCCATGGAACGGTGCCGAACACGTATAAAAGTAAGCCTTCCAAGGCCGGCATCCTACGGCTGACCTGATTCAGTGTATCAAGGTACAGTGGTATTGATCAGCAGAAGGGATTTAAAACCAAGGGCATTCGCTCGGAAAGGTGCACCGTACGGTCCAGAAAGAAAGCAAGGCTGCATTCTGGAGGGCGCTTAGCTAATGGTAGAGAGAAAACATTATTTTTCTTGCCACTGAAAGTGTAATTGTTTATCCCATTAAATTCACGAAGAACGCTTTGTGACTTCTACAGCTTAATGAATGTTTTTGGGCTTTAAAACACATTTATGACATGATGTTACTGAGATAAAACTGTCGTTTCTGGCTAAAAATGCAACTTGAATGGTCATTAAGTTCGCTGGGTTGTGAATTTTGCAGTAAATTATGACTCCGTCTGTAGTAAACTACAGTCACAGCTGGATTATGAGAGACGCTGTTCCTGGGGAAAAGTTTCGCCGGCAGATATGCCACTGGACTATGTCGGTGCTTTCATTAACCATTGCTGCCAGGGGATTGTTAACAATTAAAGTGCTTAGTGCAATATGAAACAGAGGTATAAATTAAGTACAAAACAGTCCTCCAATAGAAATTCATATAGATATAAATAGTGAACATAAGAAGTTAGTCCGCAGGAAAAGGAATCAAATAAGTCAAATACCGACCAGTGTAACTCCAACCCCGACGTACGTTTCGCCTCCAGCTTCCTCAGGGGATATCTTGCTCACAGAATTACACATATTTATTCCCTGATAATTCTCCTATATTAAAATCAGGTGAAAATAACTTACTCAGCCACTTATCACACATGTCCTGGCCTCTGTAACTCGCCATGCGTTCCACTCGGCATGAACGCATGACATCACTTCCTCCCATCCTATTCCACACCCCTAATCGAATGCCTAATTATTTTTCATCACTTGACACTTGGCACTTTAACTGGCACTGTTGCATGGTGTGGCACTGGCACTTTAATTATTCATTATTATTTGGAAATCAGTATGGATTCATAATTCTTATGATTGTACTTACACAATAATGTATTTTTTATTATATTTTATGTTTTACTTATCGAATTGCTCAGTTTGGTCACAATTACAGTATAATCATGTTCATGTTGTAGTAGTTTATTGGGTTTACATCCCCTGTGTATCTCCATTTGGTGTATATGTATGCCGCTGTTATTATATGATGAATTTTAACACCATACAATATGTAATAATAAAGTTATTGACTGTTTCTACATCTATTCAAAACTGTGTGTGAGTTGGCTTTTTGAATTAAAGGTGGTAAATTCGTTAGTACGCAGTGATAATATTACTTTTGGAGCCTAATTGCGGTTGGTGTGACATACTAATAAAACCTGAATTATGTAAATAAAAAAATTAAAAATCATATTGTACCCCTAATACCCATACTGTAGTAAGCAGACGGCATTAGTTTGAATACATGTAAAGTCTATATGATAATAGAGTAACCGTGCTAATGTGATGCTTTGTTTGTCTCGTACCTGTCCTAACAAGGCCAGATTTGGTATTTTTGGGGACCCAAGTAAAGTTATGCCTGGTGGCCTCCGTTGCACCACCTTACCCTGTTGCACCACTAAGCTCCATCCTATCATACCGCGTAGCTCCGCCACATCAGTCCACTAAGTTCCTCCCCTTTTGGCCTGCTAAGCCTCACTCTCAGCTTAGTAGTGCAGCCTGGTCACAGAGAAAACCCCTTTAAAGGTCGATTTAAAAGTTGATTGCCAAAATTTGACATTTGGCTTAAAATGTTACTGCTGGTCCTCTGTTTCTGAAATCATGGGCTGATTAAGTCCCTAGGTAAGTCAGTAGTCCCTGCCTAACCAAACAAGGCTACAGATGGCGCACTTAGGCAGCCACCCTCTTTCCACTGGGAATGATGTCTTACCTGGGACCAAATCAACTTTGGAAGCCAAAGGTCTCTCAGAAATTTGAATTTGGGAGGAAGCGGGTGTTGAGTTGAGGTTATTGTGGCAGGCGCAGCACTTTGAAGTGCCTTTTGCGCTGTTCATGCAGCAAATAACAGATATCTGTCAGAAAAAATAAGAATTTCATTATGACCCACTGAATGTAGTAGTTTCCGGTCAAAGGCTGCTGACCCAGCAGCTTCAAGAAACATCAGTGTGTTGCACCAAGAGGAAAGGCAAGAGGGTTGACAGAGGACTAGAGATGTCCCGAACTATTCGCCGGCGAACATCGCTTGTTCGCGTTCGCCGTGGCGGCGGGCGAACATATGCGATGTTCGGTCCGCCCCCTATTCATCATCATTGAGTAAACTTTGACCCTGTACCTCACAGTCAGCAGACACATTCCAGCCAATCAGCAGCATACCCTCCCAGACCCTCCCATCTCCTGGACAGCATCCATTTTAGATTTATTCGGAAGCTGCAGTCTTAGTGAGAGGAGGGACAGTGTAGCTGCTGCTGATTTAATAGGCAAATCGATAGTTAGGCCAGTGTATTCAGTGTCCACTACAGTCCTGAAAGACTCATCTTATCTCTGCTGTAAGGACAGCACCCCAAAAAGCCCTTTTTAGGGCTAGAACATCAGTCTGCTTTTTTTTCCTCTGTAATCTAATTGCAGTTGCCTGCCAGCGTGTGTGTCAGGCTCACAGGCTATACTGTGCCCACTTGCCCAGTGCCACCACTCATATCTGGTGTCACAGTATCTTGCATTTAAAAAAACAAAAAACTTTTTTGACTATAATATAATAGCAGTCAGCTGTCTGCAAGCGTGTGTGTTTCAGGCCCTGCCAGTGCACAGTGTCACACCAGTGCAACTCATATCTGGTGTCACAGTAGATTACATTAAAAAAATTAAAATAAAAATTTGACTGTGATAGAATAGCAGTCAGTTGCCTGCAAGCGTGTGTGTTTCAGGCCCTGCCAGTGCACAGTGTCAAACCAGTGCAACTCATATCTGGTGTATATCTCTGACTTTTAGTCTAACCAGACTGTCTATTACTCTGTAATTCCTCTAGCGCCGTTCTATAGAAATAGTAAGTTTAAAGAGCACACCAAATGCTTCAAATAACTTCTTTATTAACTTCAACTTTTCTTCATATATAACACTGCCACCTCCGCAGCAGATGTACAAAACACGTGTTGAAAAGATATCACCAAATGGCGGTATGATTAAGATGGTGGTTCAACTGTTTAATCTTGTCATTCAACATAAAATGGTGGATATATTTCTCTCTTGAGTATCTGTACTGTCACTTTAAGTTATTTAAGCACTTTATGATCTCTCTGAGACGTATATCTAAGATTTGACCAATAGTTCTACTGATCTGTATGCAATTTGTATGGATTGCTATTTGTATGCTATTTGTAGTTTGCAATTGAATTTGCAATTGTATGGTTGCAATTGTAGTTTGGTGGAACTATTTTGTCCTCTTGTTCCCATAAAAACACAGCTCTCAGTGGAGTGAATGTCTCTTCAGCTCCTGTCTCTGGTGAATAATGATTCCAGCAGCTCCTGCTAGGGGAATTCCCAGACAGGCTGTGTGTGAAGCTGGCTGTGATTGGTGAAAACTCTTGCTGTGTGAGAAGCTGGCTGTGATTGGTCTAGACATCTGCACAGCAGCAACAGATTAACACTATGCTTTCTGTTGTTTCTGCTGTGTCACTGAGCTTACCTTACATTATATAATGAATCTTAAAGGCATATTATCTTTTCTGCTTCTGTGAACACAATATATAACAGTTAGTTATATGACACCCAAAACATGAAGTCACTGTAAATAACCCTGCTTTTGTCTCTAACACATAAATATAGGAACTGTATTAAGGTTCTCGGCAGGTCCAGCTGAATAAACATACAAGCTATACTAGCAACCTAGGACAGGTCTTAGCTGGCCAGCTACAGTTATCAGACACAGTTCCTATGATCATTAAGGTGTCCATAAACATAAAGGTAAGCAGAACCCAATGCTTTCAGAATGTCTGGATGACCATCTTGGAGGTTTGCTTATTCTCCCTGACAGACAGTGTTGGGGATGTGCCACTAAATAGATTAGACTTGGGGCCACTCCTAACGGAGTTATCCTGGCAGTCCCCTGGTCTTCAGCCATTAACCCCTATACAGGGATCTGGACAAGGTCGGCTCCAGGTTCATGTGGGCCCTTGGGCAATAAAGTCTCAGTGGGCCCCTTTGTGGCAATTCCGGTATTTTCATTGTTCTGCTCCTATTTTAAGCAGAAGAAAAAAAAAAAACATAGATGTGAACCTTAGATTAAATAGCCCCTATAATGCCCATAGTAATGTCCCCCAACTGCCCCCAGTAATGTCCCCATAGTGTCCATAGTCATGTCTCCCCCCAGCCCTCAATAATCTCCCTGCAGTGCCCACAGTGATTTTCCTCCCATCTACACTCACTGGTAACAGGGCTGGAACTGTCTTTGTACTTCATGCCGGTCCCCCGTCAGAGCGCACACCACAGCAGCATCAGATCCACTCATTCCGGCATCTATCAGGCCCCAGCGCTGCCCTACTAGTAGTATTCACTAATGACGTGGGTGGGCGGAGCCCCATTACCAGTGAGCACAGGCATGAACATAGCCCCCAGCCAGTCACCCCCTGACAACAGTACCGCCAGTACCACCCTGATGGCGGCCTTGACCAGCAGCCATAACATTCGGGGCCCTGGTCAAAATATCCAGGGCTCAAGTACCAAATGTTTCGACCTGCTGACGTCCCTGGAGTGAGGAGACGCAGTTGGTTCCCCTAGGAACAGTGGGCCCCAGCACTTGTCCAGGTATGCCAGGTGCTAACGCCGGCCCTGGATCTGGACTCCGCTGCAGGGGAACCACCAGGCCACTCCTGGAGTAGTCTCAGTTCAGAAGCTGCTGACCTACGGGGGTCAAGACACCCTGTTGCATAGTTACATAGTTAATACAGTTGAAAAAAGACACAAGTCCATCAAGTTTAGCCAAGGGATAGCTGGGGACGCGAATCCCAGAAGGAATTGAGACTCGGATATCTACACGTTTTCAGAAGCATCAATGTTGTTCACTTTTTAAGAATTCATCTAAACCCTTTTGAACAGTTTGTCACCACATTTTTTGTATGGCCCATTTATATATTTGTATAGGTTAATAATGTCCCCCTTTAGATGTCTCTTCTCAAGACTAAATAAATTAAATTATTTTAATCTTTCTTCATAACTAAGACCCTCCATGACGCTTATCAGAATAGTCACTCTCCTCTGTACTTTTTCCAGCTGCAGAGCGTCCTTTCTATGGACTGGTGCCCTGAACTGAACTGCATATTCCAGATGAAGCCGCACCATCGCTTTATAAAGTGGTAATATTACATCCCTGCCCCGCGAGTCCATGTCTCGTTTAATGCATGACAATATCCTGGTGGCCTTAGAAGCAGCTGATTGACATTGTATGCTGTAATTTAATCTACCATCCACAAGGACACCCACATTTTTCTCTATAAGTGACTCTCCCAGGGTTACATCCCCTAGGACATATGAAGCACAGAGATTATTACTACCACCAAGATGCATAACTTTACATTTGTCCACATTGAACCTCATTTGCCAAGTTGATGCCCAATCACTGTTGTGGAGCACTGTGGGATTAGGCAAAACTGTAGTCAGTAAATAAGCTGAGGTCAGGGGAGGCAGAGTATGAGCAATCCAGTAAACAGTCTAATGGTCAGGGCAGGCAGCACATGGTGAGAACAGGGAACAGGCAGAAGTCAGGTCCGACAGCGATGAGTCAAATCCAGAAGCAGGCAGAGTTTAGTACACAGGGAGGCAAACTAGCTGACTAGAACCTATTGGTCTGGCATTGCCCTAAATACTCTAAGGTGGCCAGCCATTGGGTGGGGAGGACTATGGGCATGCTGACCCTTTAAGAGCTGAAGAGAGTGTACACATGTGTCCTACGGGCAGCAGGAGGACTCCAGTAAAAGAGGAGCAAGTTGGTAATACTGTCAGGGTTACTCCGGCCGCTGCTACCTCCATACGGCAGCAACATCCAGTTTCCGGGGTAACCAGGAGTACAGCCCAGCCCTCACTGACCTTAGAGCCCGTGGCGTGAGCTGCTGTTCCTGGAGTATGAAGGCCAGTACCTGCAGATTCCAGGTGCTGATTAATTTTTTGTTACCTAGCAATATTAGAAGACTCCACTGGCTGTGACTTTCTGGATTGGACTTGTGACTACGGTTTTGGGTTCTGGCATTCTGGTATCGTATTTTATCTCCTGGTTCTGTCTCTTTGGTGTGTCTGAGTTTGCTCGTTTGCCTGTGGCGTATTCGTACCATGTTGACCATCTGGCTTCTGACCCTTTTCCCGTATAACTACTTATTGTGTTTGTACGTCTGTTTGTCCACGTTTGTGTGTCGCCTTCACACGTATTGCAGACTGTCGTCCAGTTGGGGGTCACTGCCTGGGATGTTTGTGCAGGTAGGTAGGGATAGTGGGTCCAGGCAGTATAGGGGTGCACTATACCTGTGTGTGTGTGTGAGGATAGTCATTGTCTTGACAATTACTCCAACGGCCACATCCACCGGAAGGATGTAGGAGGACACCAAAGTGTCACCAGGGGAAAAACAGCAGGGACCAGGTGAGTGTTTCAGTGGTCGGGCCCACAGGGTGAGGTGAAACGGTGGTGGCCACTGCCGGTATAACAGGGAAGAAGAAGGCTTGGGCAAGGTGCCCATTCCTTTTGTTCTCAAGGGAGGGAAGCCACCGCCATAGGTGTCTATCAGCGGCTTACTTCCCGCACCTCATTGAGAACACATACACATTTTTCTGAGCTAAGTGGGCCGAGGTCAGGAGGAATAGCTATGGTCTAAGAGATACTGCAGGCTAAGAGCACCTTTATTCTTAGTACCATATAACAGCTGGGGAAATCTATAGTCTAGATAAGGGATGCACAACCAGCGGCACGGGGACCACATACAGCCCTCAATATCATTATGAGACTATGTCTTGTGGCTGCTCACATGCATTTTCCATGTATTTATATGGGAATCCTGGAGGTGTAACCAGAGATTTGAAGTTTATACTGTATGTACAATACACTATAAATACAGTATTTCAGTTGGTAGTACCCCTTTAACTTTCATTATAGGTCCTTGGGATTCCTTCAGTCTGACAATGTGGCCCTGGTCTAGATTTTATCTAAACAGCTTATTATTGATCAAAATTACTGTAGCCATGTAGAAAAGTAATGCATTTTTTTCTCTGAGACTGCTATACCGTATGTTGTTCTGTGCGCCACATCTATATTAAATTATATTTTGAAGTGTTATTTGACTCCAGTTTTTAATTAAGGTCAAAGTAATTTCCAGTTTATGTAAAATAATGCATGCCTCGAGGGCTGTGAGATAACCCAATCAATCTTGAAACAAAATGAAATGTGGGAAAAAAAAAGGGGGGAAATCACTGAAGTCTAAATGCAAGTGACCCCAATCTGTCCACTGCTCTATAAATACCGTACATAGCTATTAGGGATGAGCGAATCGACTTCGGATGAAACATCCGAAGTCGATTTGCATAAAACTTTGTTTCGATACTGTACGGAGCAAGCGCTCCGTACAGTATTAGAATGTATTGGCTCCGCTGAGCCGACGTTATTACAGCCAGCCAGTCGCAGGGGCAACACGTGAGGTGCACGGTGGACCGATGAGGGGCCAAATAATATAACACACAGTTCATCAGTTTACTCACGGTTAGCAGAAAGCCTCCCTGGGCTGGCAGCACAGTGTTGAGGTGGACAGCACGAAATCCTACGGGGCACGCTCTGTGGTAGGAAGCATCAGCCAAGATGGTGGTTGAGGTGCCCTTGATGTTAGGGGTGCTTAGGGTGCTTGTTGCGGCTGAGTCCCTTGATGGTTTTTGTCGTCCCTTTCTGGACTAAAACTTCTCTTTCGAGCTGAAGTGCTGGATCTTCACCTTTTCACTCTCTCAGTGTCAATATACTCACTGATCTCCACACTGACCTGTGGTCTCAACTGAACTCCACTCTTAAAGGGTTTCTACCACCAGAAATACTGTTATGTAGCTGACTGACATTAGCGATGCGCTAATGTCAGCACTACATACCAGTTTTTCTAACATTAGTCCCTCCAGCCGTTTTTGTAAAAAATGCACTTTTATTATATGCTAATGAGCCTCTAGGTGCTATGTGGGGATAAAAACCAGCACCTAGAGGCTCCGTCCACTCACCCATTATCCCGCCCAGGTCCCCTGTTCTGCCCGCCCCGCTCCTCTTGATTGATGCCACGGTCCACCGCATCATTGACAAAATCCCTCGCCTGCGCCGTTCACTTCTGTCTTCGGCGCAGGCGCAGTGAGTGAAGGCCGCTCTCCTGATGCCGGCTTCCTCACTGTGACGTAGTCGGCGCAGGCGCAGTGAGGAATCCGGCACCAGGAGTGCATCATTCACTCACTGCGCCTGCGCCGAAGACAGAAGTGAACGGTGCAGGCGCGGGATTTCGTCAATGATGCGGTGGACCGTGGCATCAATCAAGAGTAGCGGGCGGGCAGAACAGGGGACCTGGGCGGGATAATGGGTGAGTGGACGGAGCCTCTAGGTGCTGATTTTACGCCCACATAGCACCTAGAGGCTCATTAGCATATAATAAAAGTGCATTTTTTACAAAAACGGCTGCAGGGACTAATGTTAGAAAAATACTGTTATGTAGTGCTGACATTAGCGCATCGCTAATGTCAGTCAGCTACATAACAGTATTTCTGGTGGTAGAAACCCTTTAATCCGCCTAATCTGATCTGTCTCACTAGGCCTGACCTGGGTATATATATGACCTGAACTTTATCCCCATCTAGTGGTGGGATGTATAAATTACACCTAATTGGCCTGTTAGGGATTTTACAGATAAATACATACAAAATTATACATTACAACCTAGTGCTTTTAATACTGTAAAAAGTGCTTTTAAGCAGTGCCCACACACACGTAGTGGGACGCTGCATTATTACTTCGCGAAATCTCACAAGACTTTGCATAATAACTTCAGAAATTGATTTATACTGTAAAAAAACATTTCCAGAACTCGGGTTCGGTTCCAAGGTACCACTTACATGTACAGTATTGGAACAAAGTTTTATGCGAATCGACTTCGGATGTTTCATCCGAAGTCGATTCGCTCATCCCTAATGGCTATACGTGTGCGAAACAGAAAAAAGTCTGCACAGTTAAAGGTTCTATCAATATCTGATCGGCGGGGGTAAGACACCCCACACTCCGGTGGTCAGCTGTTCTGGCGTAGCTCCGGTGCCAGAACTATACAGCTCCATCCAGGGGTGCACCACCAATGAGGCCAAGTGAGGCGATCGCCTCAGGTAGCACTAGGTAGGGGAAAGAGGGGGCAGCGAAAGGGCCATGGGCAATGAGCACTTTCATTGTGGCAAAGGGGTTAGGTTAAGGAATTGGCATGGGGGGGCGCCATTTCAGTTTTCGCCTCAGGCAGCAGAAAGGCTAGGTGCACCCCTGGCTCCATCAATCCTTTAGTGGACAGATCTGGTTACTGCATTCCGACCATTCCCATTACTTTCTATGGGAGCAGCGCTGCAGAACAGCTAATCAGAGGGGTGCTGGGTGTCGGTCCCCTGCCAATCAGATATTGATGGTGTATCCTGAGGATATATTATCAATATAATTTTTTTTACTCCTTTAAACAAGCATTAAAAAGGGGCTGTATCTTGTGGTTCTAAATAGAAGCCGGCCTAGAGATAAGTGATTAGACACAGGCCTGATTTCTCTAGACATTCTAATGCCTAGCCAACAATGTTCTACGTGGCTGGACCAGGCCCACCACAGCCCAAAAAATTAACCTGAGTGGCTATCCACTCTGTCTTGTAGTCGTGGATCTTGAACATATGGAAAGACATTGTCTTGGTGAGAGAA
This sequence comes from Bufo bufo, assembly GCF_905171765.1. NCBI lineage: Eukaryota > Metazoa > Chordata > Amphibia > Anura > Bufonidae > Bufo > Bufo bufo. Next base: position 360,606,852 of record NC_053394.1, on the reverse strand, counting down.
CCCCTTTGAGCTTCAATGCATATGAATAATGATTTTACAAACAGCATTTTATCTGTCTAAGAAACAACTTGCTCCAGAAGAAATCTTCTCCCACTGCTATCTCCACAGAGACCATGCAAGACTAAACCACGCCCCTTAAAGGGGTATTCCCAACTGGACATTTATGGCATATAGATATGACATGACATAAAAGCCTAATAGGTGTGGGTCCAACCTCTGGGACCCGCTCCTATGAGATACATTTACTAATCCGTTCCCTTGCTGGCATATATTTAATTTTCTGGTGCACGGAACTCCTGAAGATATGCCAGAATTATTACGAAAGGTAAAAAAACTTTAGTCCTTCCCCTCGACTTCCAAGCAATCAGAGTCACATCAAAAAGCGCAAATTAATGACACAGAACACAGTCATTGGGTGTTAAATGGTTAAAGATATATTTAAAATACATGACCACACTAAAAATATCAAACCTTCGACTAATGAAGAGTCACACTCAAGAGAGGAAAACCTCTAAGGAACCATGGCTGAAGGAATGCCCTTCCATTAGTCTTAGAAGCTGATGCCAAAATAAGGCCTCCACATAAATAAGGAGGATAGGGAATGAAGCAGCTGGTGATGATCTCGTTGGCTAGTGCAGTGAACAGGTTTGAGGTGGCCCCAAACACTATGCTGGATGGGCCAGACACCATTGAGGTGTCACCATGTGTTGTTACTCTCCAGGGGGATGGTAAGGCATGGCACACCCCAATGAGAAATAAGTCCAGAGAGTCATGGTTTGCAGTAAACCAGTGTGCTTCTCCAGTCTCCACCTTCGGGACCTTCTGCTATCTCCAGAATGGGGCCCCCGAAGTGAACAGAGAGCAGCAGTACATGCACAGCCACCTTCCATTCACCGCTATGGGAGTTTCGAAAATAACCAAGCTCTGGCTCAGCTATTGCCATCAGTCCCTTAGAGGTGTATGGAGAGGCAGTGGTGCTTGCACAGTGCACTCTTCATTCACCGCTATGGAGCTTCTGAAAATAGCCAAGCACACTCACATGGGCGGCGTGCTCTCCTTCACTTCGGGGTTCCTATTTTCTAGACAGAAAAAGGTCCCAGAGGTGGACCTTTCTAACATTGATGGTATAACATTTAATGGTGGCACAAAATCCTGGCAGGCTGATAAATACTGTAGGCACATTTTCTTGACTTTTTTTAAAATAATTTTTACGTTTTGTGTCGATTTACATTGTAGATATATGGAACAGTATATTTATTCTTTGAGGCTGGTAGAGTACATGAATGTCTGATGAAAAGTTAAAGTTCAAGAAAAAAGTCACATTAACGAGGGGATGAAGAAAACACCTGGTTCCCTCCTTTTTATCTTTTCAGCTGCAGATCTGCCAATTCCAAGGCTCCTCTTCTGCCGTCTAATTTGGCAACACCTCTTCTGAGACTACCTGAAAAATCCTGTGCATTTGGTAGTCTGAGACAATTCCTGCTTTCCTTGGATTGTCCAGGACTGATCTTGTGAGCAGCGGTGTCCTATCCAAGAGCAGGGCTGGAAAAGCAAGAAATGTCTTGGACTACCAATGCACAATGTGTATCAGGTGGTAGGATAAGCGGCGTGGCAGAAAAGTAGCCCAGGAACTATGCTGTCCTTATGTTTCCAAACACAGCTCCTGATGAATGGCTTTTTGCCTAGAAATGCGTTGAGCTTCTTGTATATTGCATGAACCATGCTATACTAGGGACTACTTGTAGCCAAGTTTTTTAGGTGTCTCGTGAGGGGTTGGGCATGTGCTAGTTATAGCCCAGAGACAGACAGGTTGGGGTAGAAGTTAGCACTAGAACCCCAGTAGATTCCCTGTGGAGGCTTATAGACACATAAAGAGTGAAACGTTTGTGGCCCCATAATTGCCATATCTAGGCATCTCATGAGCACAAGCTTTATTTATTATCTTTTGTTCCAAGTTCCGAGTGTATAGAGTGGGGCTCGGCCGCTCGAGTGGCGCAGGGATTGATAGTGGTGTTAGTGGTATTTGTTTGTTCTGGCGCCACAGTTTCCCAGTTAATGTGAATTTTTTCTTGAACCAGAGGGTCACTTTAACCACCTCAGCCCCCAGTGCTTAAACACCCTGAAAGACCAGGCCACTTTTTACACTTCTGACCTACACTACTTTCACCGTTTATTGCTCGGTCATGCAACTTACCACCCAAATGAATTTTACCTCCTTTTCTTCTCACTAATAGAGCTTTCATTTGGTGGTATTTCATTGCTGCTGACATTTTTACTTTTTTTGTTATTAATCGAAATTTAACGATTTTTTTGCAAAAAAATGACATTTTTCACTTTCAGTTGTAAAATTTTGCAAAAAAAACGAGATCCATATAGAAATTATGCTCTAAATTTATAGTTCTACATGTCTTTGATAAAAAAAAAATGTTTGGGTAAAAAAAAAATGGTTTGGGTAAAAGTTATAGCGTTTAAAACTATGGTACAAAAATGTGAATTTCCGCTTTTTGAAGCAGCTCTGACTTTCTGAGCACCTGTCATGTTTCCTGAGGTTCCACAATGGCCAGACAGTACAAACACCCCACAAATGACCCCATTTCGGAAAGTACACACCCTAAGGTATTCGCTGATGGGCATAGTGAGTTCATAGAACTTTTTATTTTTTGTCACAAGTTAGCGGAAAATGATGATTTTTTTTTTTATTTTTTTTTCTTACAAAGTCTCATATTCCACTAACTTGTGACAAAAAATAAAAACTTCTATGAACTCACTATGCCTATCACGAAATACCTTGGGGTCTCTTCTTTCCAAAATGGGGTCACTTGTGGGGTAGTTATACTGCCCTGGCATTCTAGGGGCCCAAATGTGTGGTAAGGAGTTTGAAATCAAATTCTGTAAAAAATGACCTGTGAAATCCGAAAGGTGCTCTTTGGAATATGGGCCCCTTTGCCCACCTAGGCTGCAAAAAAGTGTCACACATCTGGTATCTCCGTACTCAGGAGAAGGTGGGGAATGTGTTTTGGGGTGTCTTTTTACATACAGGGAGTGCAGAATTATTAGGCAAGTTGTATTTTTGAGGATTAATTTTATTATTGAACAACAACCATGTTCTCAATGAACCCAAAAAACTCATTAATATCAAAGCTGAATATTTTTGGAAGTAGTTTTTAGTTTGTTTTTAGTTTTAGTTATTTTAGGGGGATATCTGTGTGTGCAGGTGACTATTACTGTGCATAATTATTAGGCAAATTAACAAAAAACAAATATATACCCATTTAAATTATTTATTTTTACCAGTGAAACCAATATAACATCTCAACATTCACAAATATACATTTCTGACATTCAAAAACAAAACAAAAACAAATCAGTGACCAATATAGCCACCTTTCTTTGTAAGGACACTCAAAAGCCTGCCATCCATGGATTCTGTCAGTATTTTGATCTGTTCACCATCAACATTGCGTGCAGCAGCAACCACAGCCTCCCAGACACTGTTCAGAGAGGTGTACTGTTTTCCCTCCTTGTAAATCTCACATTTGATGATGGACCACAGGTTCTCAATGGGGTTCAGATCAGGTGAACAAGGAGGCCATGTCATTAGATTTTCTTCTTTTATACCCTTTCTTGCCAGCCACGCTGTGGAGTACTTGGACGCGTGTGATGGAGCATTGTCCTGCATGAAAATCATGTTTTTCTTGAAGGATGCAGACTTCTTCCTGTACCACTGCTTGAAGAAGGTGTCTTCCAGAAACTGGCAGTAGGACTGGGAGTTGAGCTTGACTCCATCCTCAACCCGAAAAGGCCCCACAAGCTCATCTTTGATGATACCAGCCCAAACCAGTACTCCACCTCCACCTTGCTGGCGTCTGAGTCGGACTGGAGCTCTCTGCCCTTTACCAATCCAGCCACGGGCCCATCCATCTGGCCCATCAAGACTCACTCTCATTTCATCAGTCCATAAAACCTTAGAAAAATCAGTCTTGAGATATTTCTTGGCCCAGTCTTGACGTTTCAGCTTGTGTGTCTTGTTCAGTGGTGGTTGTCTTTCAGCCTTTCTTACCTTGGCCATGTCTCTGAGTATTGCACACCTTGTGCTTTTGGGCACTCCAGTGATGTTGCAGCTCTGAAATATGGCCAAACTGGTGGCAAGTGGCATCTTGGCAGCTGCACGCTTGACTTTTCTCAGTTCATGGGCAGTTATTTTGCGCCTTGGTTTTTCCACACGCTTCTTGCGACCCTGTTGACTATTTTGAATGAAATGCTTGATTGTTCGATGATCACGCTTCAGAAGCTTTGCAATTTTAAGAGTGCTGCATCCCTCTGCAAGATATCTCACTATTTTTGACTTTTCTGAGCCTGTCAAGTCCTTCTTTTGACCCATTTTGCCAAAGGAAAGGAAGTTGCCTAATAATTATGCACACCTGATATAGGGTGTTGATGTCATTAGACCACACCCCTTCTCATTACAGAGATGCACATCACCTAATATGCTTAATTGGTAGTAGGCTTTCGAGCCTATACAGCTTGGAGTAAGACAACATGCATAAAGAGGATGATGTGGTCAAAATACTCATTTGCCTAATAATTCTGCACGCAGTGTATACCCATGCTGGGTGAGATAAATATTTTGGTCAAATGCCAACTTTGTATAAAACAATGGGAAAAGTTGTCTTTTGCCAAGATATTTCTCTCACCCAGCATGGGTATATGTAAAATGACACCCCAAAACACATTCCCCACCTTCTCCTGAGTACGGCAATACCAGATGTGTGACACTTTTTTGCAGCCTAGGTGGGCAAAGGGGCCCATATTCCAAAGAGCACCTTTCGGATTTCACAGGTCATTTTTTACAGAATTTGATTTCAAACTCCTTACCACACATTTGGGCCCCTAGAATGCCAGGGCAGTATAACTACCCCACAAGTGACCCCATTTTGGAAAGAAGACACCCCAAGGTATTCCGTGAGGGGCATGGCAAGTTCCTAGAATTTTTTATTTTTTGTCACAAGTTAGTGGAAAATGATGATTTTTTTTTTTTTTTTCATACAAAGTCTCATATTCCACTAACTTGTGACAAAAAATAAAAACTTCCATGAACTCACTATGCCCATCAGCGAATACCTTGGGGTCTCTTCTTTCCAAAATGGTGTCACTTGTGGGGTAGTTATACTGCCCTGGCATTCTAGGGGCCCAAATGTGTGGTAAGGAGTTTGAAATCAAATTCTGTAAAAAATGACCTGTGAAATCCGAAAGGTGCTCTTTGGAATATGGGCCCCTTTGCCCACCTAGGCTGCAAAAAAGTGTCACACATCTGGTATCTCCGTACTCAGGAGAAGGTGGGGAATGTGTTTTAGGGTGTCATTTTACATATACCCATGCTGGGTGAGATAAATATCTTGGTCAAATGCCAACTTTGTATAAAAAAATGGGAAAAGTTGTCTTTTGCCAAGATATTTCTCTCACCCAGCATGGGTATATGTAAAATGACACCCCAAAACACATTCCCCACCTTCTCCTGAGTACGGAGATACCAGATGTGTGACACTTTTTTGCAGCCTAGGTGGGCAAAGGGGCCCATATTCCAAAGAGCACCTTTCGGATTTCACAGGTCATTTTTTACAGAATTTGATTTCAAACTCCTTATCACACATTTGGGCCCCTAGAATGCCAGGGCAGTATAACTACCCCACAAGTGACCCCATTTTGGAAAGAAGAGACCCCAAGGTATTCGCTGATGGGCATAGTGAGTTCATGGAAGTTTTTATTTTTTGTCACAAGTTAGTGGAATATGAGACTTTGTATGAAAAAAAAAAAAAAAAAAATCAGCATTTTCCACTAACTTGTGACAAAAAATAAAAAATTCTAGGAACTCGCCATGCCCCTCACGGAATACCTTGGGGTGTCTTCTTTCCAAAATGGGGTCACTTGTGGGGTAGTTATACTGCCCTGGCATTTTCCAGGGGCCCTAATGTGTGGTAAGTAGGTAAATGACCTGTGAAATCCTAAAGGTGCTCTTTGGAATGTGGGCCCCTTTGCCCACCTAGGCTGCAAAAAAGTGTCACACATGTGGTATCGCCGTATTCAGGAGAAGTTGGGGAATGTGTTTTGGGGTGTCATTTTACATATACCCTTGCTGGGTGAGAGAAATATCTTGGCAAAAGACAACTTTTCCCATTTTTTTATACAAAGTTGGCATTTGACCAAGATATTTCTCTCACCCAGCATGGGTATATGTAAAATGACACCCCAAAACACATTTCCCACCTTCTCCTGAGTACGGCGATACCAGATGTGTGACACTTTTTTGCAGCCTAGATGCGCAAAGGGGCCCAAATTCCTTTTAGGAGGGCATTTTTAGACATTTGGATACCAGACTTCTTCTCACGCTTTGGGGCCCCTAGAATGCCAGGGCAGTATAAATACCCCACATGTGACCCCATTTTGGAAAGAAGACACCCCAAGGTATTCAATGAGGTGCATGGCGAGTTCATAGAATTTTTTTTTTTTTGGCACAAGTTAGCGGAAATTGATATTTTTAATTTTTTTCTCACAAAGTCTCCCGTTCCGCTAACTTGGGACAAAAATTTCAATCTTTCATGGACTCAATATGCCCCTCACGGAATACCTGGGGGTGTCTTCTTTCCGAAATGGGGTCACATGTGGGGTATTTATACTGCCCTGGCATTCTAGGGGCTCTAAAGCGTGAGAAGAAGTCTGGAATATAAATGTCTAAAAAATTTTACGCATTTGGTTTCCGTGAGGGGTATGGTGAGTTCATGTGAGATTTTATTTTTTGACACAAGTTAGTGGAATATGAGACTTTGTAAGAAAAAAAGAAAAAAATTCCGCTAACTTGGGCCAAAAAAATGTCTGAATGGAGCCTTACAGGGGGGTGATCAATGACAGGGGGGGGTGATCAATGACAGGGGGGGTGATCAATGACAGGGGGGTGATCAATGACAGGGGGGTGATCAATGACAGGGGGGTGATCAGGGAGTCTATATGGGGTGATAACCACAGTCATTGATCACGCCCGTGTAAGGCTTCATTCAGACGTCCGTATGCGTTTTGCGGATCCGATCCATCTATCAGTGGATCCATAAAAATCATGCGGACGTCTGAATTGAGCTTTACAGGGGGGTAATCAATGACAGGGGGGTAATCAATGACAGGGGGGTGATCAGGGAGTCTATATGGGGTGATCACCACAGTCATTGATCACGCCCCTGTAAGGCTTCATTCAGACGTCCGTATGCGTTTTGCGGATCCGATCCATCTATCAGTGCATCCGTAAAAATCATGCGGACATCTGAATGGAGCTTTACAGGGGGGTAATCAATGACAGGGGGGTGATCAGGGAGTCTATATGGGGTGATCACCACAGTCATTGATCATGCCCCTGTAAGGCTTCATTCAGACGTCCGGATGCGTTTTGCGGATCCGATCCATCTATCAGTGGATCCGTAAAAATCATGCGGACGTCTGAATGGAGCTTTACAGGGGGGTAATCAATGACAGGGGGGTAATCAATGACAGGGGGGTAATCAGGTAGTCTATATGGGGTGATCACCACAGTCATTGATCACGCCCCTGTAAGGCTTCATTCAGACGTCCGGATGCGTTTTGCGGATCCGATCCATCTATCAGTGCATCCGTAAAAATCATGCGGACATCTGAATGGAGCTTTACAGGGGGTTGATCAATGACAGGGGGGTGATCACCACAGTCATTGATCATGCCCCTGTAAGGCTTCATTCAGACGTCCGGATGCGTTTTGCGGATCGGATCCATCTATCAGTGCATCCGTAAAAATTATGCGGACATCTGAATGGCGCTTTACAGGGGGGTGATCAGGGAGTCTATATGGGGTGATCACCACAGTCATTGATCACGCCCCTGTAAGGCTTCATTCAGACGTCCGGATGCGTTTTGCGGATCCGATCCATCTATCAGTGCATCCGTAAAAATCATGCGGACATCTGAATGGAGCTTTACAGGGGGGTGATCAGGGAGTCTATATGGGGTGATCACCACAGTCATTGATCATGCCCCTGTAAGGCTTCATTCAGACGTCCGGATGCGTTTTGCGGATCCGATCCATCTATCAGTGCATCCGTAAAAATCATGCGGACATCTGAATGGAGCTTTACAGGGGGGTAATCAATGACAGGGGGGTGATCACCACAGTCATTGATCATGCCCCTGTAAGGCTTCATTCAGACGTCCGGATGCGTTTTGCGGATCGGATCCATCTATCAGCGCATCCGTAAAAATCATGCGGACATCTGAATGGAGCTTTACAGGGGGGTGATCAGGGAGTCTATATGGGGTGATCACCACAGTCATTGATCATGCCCCTGTAAGGCTTCATTCAGACGTCCGGATGCGTTTTGCGGATCGGATCCATCTATCAGTGCATCCGTAAAAATCATGCGGACATCTGAATGGAGCTTTACAGGGGGGTGATCAGGGAGTCTATATGGGGTGATCACCACAGTCATTGATCATGCCCCTGTAAGGCTTCATTCAGACGTCCGGATGCGTTTTGCGGATCCGATCCATCTATCAGTGGATCCGTAAAAATCATGCGGACATCTGAATGGAGCTTTTCAGGGGGGTGATCAATGACAGGGGGGTAATCAATGACAGGGGGGTGATCAGGGAGTCTATATGGGGTGATCAGGGGTGATCAGGGGCTAATAAGGGGTTAATAAGTGACGGGGGGGGGGGTGTAGTGTAGTGTAGTGGTGCTTGGTGCTACTTTACTGAGCTACCTGTGTCCTCTGGTGGTCGATCCAAACAAAGGGGACCACCAGAGGACCAGGTAGCAGGTATATTAGACGCTGTTATCAAAACAGCGTCTAATATACCTGTTAGGGGTTAAAAAAAACACATCTCCAGCCTGCCAGCGAACGATCGCCGCTGGCAGGCTGGAGATCAACTCTCTTACCTTCCGTTCCTGTGAGCGCGCGCGCCTGTGTGCGCGCGTTCACAGGAAATCTCGGCCATCGCGAGATGACGCGTATATGCGTGACTGTGCGCAGCGCTGCCACCTCCGGAACGCGATCCTGCGTTAGGCGGTCCGGAGGTGGTTAAAGGGGTTCTCTGGGAATTAAGAAAATTAAAATACTTAAATATTACTTCATTATAAATATATTCCCAAATACCTTTCATTAGTTATAATGGCTCGTTTTGTCTGGGGAGCAATCATTAGAAGAAATAAAATGGCTACAATCCTACTTGTCCACACAAAACCTGTCCTAATTACACAGGAGGACAAGTTAAAAGAGCTGCACCATTTTCCTCTCTTACTTGTCAGGGATTATGATCCTGAATACAGTTTGATATGATCTTCAGATTAATCTCTGCAGGAATGGAGTTCATTAGGAGACATGAAGTGCAGAGAGGAGGTGCGGTGTAGATAATGAGTAGCAGCACTTGTATGCAGTCTCCATTACCACAGCCCCACATTATCTGTCCTGTCTGTCCTCTCTATACTTCACGTCTCCTCATGAGCTCAATTTCTACAGAGATTCAGCTGAAGATCTTATCATCTGTATTCAGGATCGTAATCCCTGACAAGCAGAGCAGACAGGACGATGAGGCAGCTCTTTACCTCAGTGCTATAAAGTAACTTGTCCTCCTGTGTGATTAGGACAGGTTTTGTGTGTGCTAAGAGGACTGTAGCTGACCAGCTAAGACCTGTCCAAGGTTGCGAGTATAGCTTTTATGTGTATACAGCTAGAACTGCAAATAGCCTTAATACAGTTCCTATGTTTATGTGTTAAAGACAAAAGCAGAGTTCTTTACTGTGACATCATGTTTTGGATGTCATATAACTGTTATATTTTGTGTTCACAGAAGCAGAAAAAGATAATATGCCTTTAAGATTCATTTTGTAATGTAAGGTAAGCTTAGTGACACAGCATAAACAACAGAAAGCATATTGTTAATCTGTTGTTGCTGGGCAGAAGTATAGACCAATCACAGCCAGATTCTTACATAGCAAGAGTTTTCACCAATCACAACCAGCCTCATACACAGCCTATGTGGGGAATTCCCCTAGCCGGAATCATTACTCACCAGAGAGAGGAGCTGAACAGACACACAGTTCCAGTCAGAGTCCAGTTTTATGGGAACAAGAGGCCAAAATAGGTATTTAGAACAGTTATATAATGTTTATATTGTTAGTATTGTGATTAGAACTGTATACTGAACCAGTTTTTTGTGTGTTTACTTACAGTTCCGCCAAATTGCAAGCATACAAACCAGATTCCATACAAATTGCATTGAGCAAGCAGAACTATTAGTTAGACCTCAGATATACCTCTCAGAGAGATCATAAAGTGCTTAAATAACTTAAAGTGACAGTACAGATACTCAAGAGAGAAATATATCCACCATTTTATGTTGAATGACAAGATTGAACAGTTGAACCACAATCTTAATCATACCGCCATTTTGTGATATCTTTTCAACACGTGTTTTGTACATGGACTATCTGCTGCGGAGGCGGCAGTGTTATATATTAAGAAAAGTTGAAGTTAATAAAGAAGTTATTTGAAGCATTTGGTGTGCTCTTTAAACGTTACTGTTTCCATAGAACAGCGCTGGAGGAATTACAGAGTAATAGACAGTCTGGTTAGACTAAAAGTCAGAGATATCAAAATTCTTCTAATGCCACAGCGCAAAAGGCACTTCATAGTGCTGCGCCTGTCACAGTGGAACTATTGCCCTCAGAGGACGAAGCGATAGCGCTCCTCAACTTGCACAGTAAAGAGCGCATTAGAGCAGCGGAGCGCCAGCATATACCTCCCCGCAGCAACTGTTCCCTGAGTGAGCAAGCAAAGACATCTCAGCAGAGCTACCATAAAGGCCATAGAACGTGTGCATTAGTCAGACTGCAGCCGACTCTTAAAGTGGCAGAATGGCAAAGGCAAGATAGTCAGAGAAAGAGCGCCAACCATCCTGCAATCCCTAGAGAGAGAAAGAGACGCATGGTGGGAGGCTAAAGTCCAGAGCTAGAGTGCCTGCACCGCTATCCATGGAGTGACCACGTACTGCAGTCAGCTAGTTTCCCACCACTAGGCCCAAAGCCTGCAGCAGCGTATCCAAGCCAGCGCATCGCAAGGCATCACAGATCATCGCAAGTCATCACAAAGCATCGCAAGTCTGCACAGAGCATCGCAACTCAGCGCAGTGCATCGCAAGTCTGCACAGAGCATTGCAAGTCAGCGCAGAGCATCGCATCACATCAAGAAAAGACAAGTCTCCTTTAAGACAGACATTTGTTACAGCAACCTTCAGATCACAGTATCCTGCTCTTCAGAATAAGGTCAGAGCTTTTCTTTTATTACTTATCATTGCATATAGGCTTTGGCATAAAGAGAGATTTTTTGTGTTCAGAAATAAGAGACTTTAAATAAAAACAAATGACAGTTTGTAGTACATTGACTCTAAAGCATTTAAAGTGAAAGTCATTTATTGCCTGCATTTATTTCTGCATTTGTCAGTATTGCATTTAAAGTGAAAGGACTCTTAATATTTGTATTGATTGTCAGTATTGCATTTAAAGTAAAATGTCTGAACCCAGTATTACCATGCCACTGTTAGAGGATACAAAGATAGAGTAGAGGGGGAAGAGCAAGGGAACCTGTCTGAGGTAGAAGAGTCTGATGCAGCATTAGTCCTGCCTCAAACAAATATAGCCCAAACAGATGAACTAAGATGTTCATCACGTGTCAGAAAACCGACCCCAAAGATGCTGGAAAATTTGGAGCAAGAGGCAGCATTAAAGGAGAAAAAGTTTACCCGGATGTATGATAGGTGGAAATCATACATTAAAGAGGACCTTTCACTAGGTTAAAAACTAAAAACTAACTATATCAGTGGGCAGAGCGGCGCCCAGGGGTCCCCCTGCACTTACTAGAATGTCTGGGCGCCGCTCCGTTCGCCCAGTATAGGCTCTGGTGTCTGCAGCTCCCTCTGTTGTACTGGCCGGAGTTTTTGTATTAGGGTTGTCCCTTGCTGCAGCGCTGGCCAATCATAGCGCACAGCTCATAGCCTGGGACTCCCAGGCTATGAGCTGTGCGCTACGATTGGCCAGCGCTGCAGCAAGGGACAACCCTAATGCAAATACTCCGCCCAGTACAACAGAGGGAGCTGCAGACACCGGAGCCTATACCGAGCGAACGGAGCGGCACCCAGACATACTGGTAAGTGCAGGGGGATCCCCTCGGCCCACTGATATAGTTAGTTTTTAGTTTTTAAACTAGTGAAAGGTCCTCTTTAAAGGGGTTGTCCGAGTTATGAAAAAAAATAATATAGCACTGAAAATCTGATGGGCAGCAGTATATAACTAAGCTAAGCAAGTTTTATGCAAAAAAATATATATATATTTCCTAATTTCCCTGGTTCTTTTCTGGCCCTTTGTTTACATGCAATAAAAACAATCTCTGCCCCTCCCCCTGCACTGCTAAGGGAGTGGATACAAGAGCTGCCCTGAGTGACATGTCTGCCTGCTGTTGTATGTGTAGGACTACAAGTCCAAGCTGTATAATGACACTGCTAAGGGAGTGAATACAAGAGCTGCCCTGAGTGCTGGGAGAATCAACAGCAACTTGTAAGTGTAGAACTACAAGTCCCACTTGCATAATGACACTGCTAATACACACAGGATCTTCCCCCTACCTTCTTGTGCAATGCTCTCTCTAGTCTGTCAGATCCTGTGCCCAGAATTGTCACTGTTGCAGCTAGCCAGTATGTGCAGCTGAAGGGGTTAAGAATCTTAGGAGAGAGAACAGACGGCAGTGAAGGGGGGGCGTGGCCAGCACAGTGACGTCTCGTTTACAGGCTTGTAAACGACCTTTATCAGAGCAGCGAGAGAAGCTGACATCACAGGTCATGTGACCCTCAGTAAAATCTGAGAAACCAGCCACTGGAGATAAAGTGAGTTAATTGGAAAGCTGTTACATTTGCTTAGTTAGGAACATAGCAAGAACAAAAAAATAACTCGGATAACCCCTTTAAAGATATTCATAGAAAGCTAAAGCAAAAAAGTATAAAAGGGAACTTGAGTGATATGGTAGAGAAGGTAGAAGAATCTGAATCAGAGCTTATGGCAGCATATGTCAACCTGCGGTCGTTTACGACACCTTCCCAGGATATTGTAACATGGACACATGTACTGCGGTCACTAAAGATTTAGTAAAGCTCATGAGAGAACTATCATCTGCAGCAAACTATGATGAAGTTAAAGCAAGAAGTAGAATGAACGAGCTTTTTATGAGAGACTATGCTAGGTCCTTAGGGGGAACAACAATCTCTAGTATGACTTCCTTCGCTAGCAGAAGTGCCACCCACATATCAAAGTCCTCAAATATTTCAGCCAAAAGAAAGGAATTAGCTGAACAACTTGCTGTCAAGAAATCAGAAATTTAGATGGAAGCTGCCATCGAGGCGCAGCGTCAACTGATGGCTGAAAAGCAAGCTGAAAAGGATGCACAACGCCATCAGATGGAAGCTGAAATGGATGCACAATGCCATCAGATGGAAGCTGAAATGGAGGCAAAGCGCCATCAAATGGAAGCTGAAATGGAGGCACAGTGCCAACAGATGAAAAGTCTGGAAAGGCAAAAAGAAGTTAAGATCATTGAAGCCAGACTCAGAGTACACAAAGAGGATATGAATCAGAGTAGTCATAGGTTCAAATCTGTTCTATGTGAAGAAGCAGACTCCTACTTTCCTACTTACGCCCACGAGAATGGAAGGGAATCTCCAGCATTTAGTGAGAGAATAAGTTATTATCCTTCCATCCCTGCTCAGAAAAACAAAGAGAGGCCTAGTCCAGTGTTAGGAAAAAGGTGTGTGAATTTACCCTCTATCTCTACCAGAAAAAATAAAGAAAAGGACTAAGATAAAGAAAAGGACTCTAATTCAGAAGTAAGTGAGAAAATAGAACCGGATGATTCTATTCCTAGATGTCATGGCAATGCTCAGGAGAGTGTTACAACTATTGTCCCAACAGGACAACAGAAAACAGTCCTCACTAGACTTCCCGTGCCAGAACCCACTGTATTTTCAGGAGACGTACTGAAGTTCATAGAGTGGAAGGCAAGTTTTGAAATGATCATTGAGCATCATTGCTTCAGTTTAATCGACAAGTTATTCTACCTTCAGAGATATGTTTGTGGGGAAGCAAAGAAAGTTCTTGAAGATAACTTCTATAGAAAAGACGAAGAAGCCTACAAGCAAGCTTGGGACAAATTGAATGCAAGATCTGGTCATCCTTTCTTAGTACAAAGAGCTTTTAGAGAGAAATTGAATAACTGGCCTAAAATAGGTCCTAAAGAACACTTCAGACTCCAAGAGTACGGTGACTTCCTGCAAGCCTGCAGCAATGCCATCCCACACGTTCAAGGACTGGAAGTACTGAACGACTATCTAGAAAACCACAGGATGCTAACTAAGTTACCTGAATAAGTGGCTTTTAGATGGAATCGCTATGTGACTGAACAGTTAGCTCTAGACAAGAACTTCCCAAGTTTTAAAGAGTTCTCTGAGTTCGTCAATAAGGAAGCACGGGTAGCATGTAATCCAGTAACATCATCTTATGTCTCAAAATCCTTAGAAGAAAGGCCTGCAATAGAGATAAGACATGCAAGAGCAACTAGCTTTGCAACCAACACAGCAGCTAAAGGTCCAGATACCTACGAAAGCAAGTTCAAAGTCACTACTGGGATCAGTAGAGAGACAGAACCAACAAATCTTCAGACTACCTTCAAGTGTATGTTCTGTGGAGGGAACCACTCCATACATAAGTGCCAACAATTGAAGGCGAAGTCCCCAGAAGAAAAGAAAAAGATGAAAAAGAAGAGAAAAATTGTGCTGGATAACCAACTGTGTTTCGGATGCCTAAGAAAAGGCCATGTTACTAAGGAGTGTAAGAAAAAGGCCACATGCAGCGTTTGCAAAGGACGCCATCCTACACCACTACAAGAAGAACGTGCAAAGAAAGATAAATCCTCAATACCTAAAGATACTGAGGAAGGAAAGAAAGTATCGGTATTCTCTTGCAGAGTGAGGGAAGGAGAAAGCAATGGCACATCAATGGTTGTACCAGTGTGCATTTCAAATCCTAAAAGGAGGAACAAAAAGGTATACGCCTATGCGCTACTGGATGCCCAGAGTGACGTCACCTTCATTGATCAAGAAATCTGCAAGAAATTACAAGTGGTCACAGAACCAGTGAAGCTCAAACTCACCACAATGACGGGGAGAGACACATTAGTGAACAGTCAAAGGGTTAAAGGACAGAGTTAGAGGACTTCATTCAAACTGCACATTAGATCTACCTCCAGCTTATACAAAAGACGATATACCTCTAAATCGAGATTGCATACCTACCTGTGAAACAGGCAATGAATGGGAGCACTTATCTGTCATATCTCTTGAAATGTCCCCGCTGAAGGAGTTTGGTGTTGGACTGTTGATAGGCTACGATTGTCCCGAAGCCTTGGTACCACGAAAGGTAATCACAGGAGAAAAGGGTGCAGCTGTTCAAACTGATCTAGGACGGGGTGTTGTTGGAGGAACACAGCATATTGCAAACTCAAGACAGGTGACAGGTTTGTGTCATCGAATATCTGTCCAAGAGTTACCAATTGTAAGTCCAGCAAAAGTAATCAAGATCCTTGAATCCGACTTTGCAGACATAAGTTCTAAAGAAAAGAGTGTATCACAAGAAGACAAAGTTCGTACACACTCTAGAAGAAAGTATTCAGCAGAATCAACAAGGCCATCTTGAAATGCCCTTACCCTTTAGAGAATGACCTCGTCTGCCAAATAACAGAAATCTTGCCCTAGCAAGATTGAAATGTTTGAAGAAAAAGAGATCCCAAATTCAAGCAGGATTATTTGAAATTCATGGAAGGCATTCTCGAAGAAGGACATTTCAGAGAAAGTTAATAACCAACCTAAAGAAGGAGAAGTGTGGTACATCCCACATCAAGGTGTTTACCACTCAAAGAAACCAGATAAGATTAGAGTAGTATTTGATTGCTCAGCAAAGTACAATGGTGTTGCATTGAACGATCATCTACTAAAAGGACCAGATCTTACAAACACTTTGCCTGGAGTACTCTGTAGATTCAGAATGTATCCTGTAGCGGTCATGTGTGACGTTGAAAAGATGTTCCACCAGTTTCATGTGAAGAATGAAGATATAGACTTCCTGAGGTTTTTTATGGTGGGAGGATGGAGATACAGATACAGCAGAATACAGAATGAAAGTACACTTGTTTGGAGCAGCATCATCTCCAGGTTGCGCCAATTATGGTATGAAGTACCTTGCTAATCAGAATGAAAAGGATTGCCCATTAGCAGCAAATTTTATGAAGAAAAACTTTTATGTAGATGATGGTTTCATGAGTCTAGAGTCTACAGAATCTGCAATCAAACTAGTTAAGGAAAGAAAAGAGTTATGCGCAAGAGGAAACCTGCGCCTTCATAAATTCATCTCAAACAACAGAGAGGTACTGGAATCCATCAGTGACTCTGAACGTGCAGCAACAATGAAGAATGTAGATCTCAATTATGATCATCTTCCAGTTCAGAACGTACTTGGATTGGGATGGAATGTAGAGAACGACAAGTTCTTCTCTGAAGTATCTATTGAAGAGAAAGTTGCAACTAGATGAACCATTCTTTCCGCAGTGGCTTCTATATTTGATCCATTGGGATTCTTAGCCCCAGTAATCCTCAGAGCAAAATAAATACTGCAAGAATTATGCTGACAGAAGTTGGGATGGGATGAGCCCATATCTGAAAATTTGAGGCCAAGGTGGGAGACTTGCAAAACTTGAGAGAAGTTTGAATACCCAGATGTTTTGTATCTCATGATTTCGGAAAGTACAAGAAAATAGAACTTCATCATTTTTCAGATGCCATTAGTTATGGTTATGGTCAGTGCTCCTACAGAGTAATAGGAGAAGAAAAGATACACTGTGCCCTGGTTATGGGGAAGGCCAGAGTTGCACCTACCAGTATTCAGACAATACCAAGACTTGAACTGACAGCAGCCGTAGTTTCAGCATCAGTAAGCAAGTTTCTGAGAGAAGAATTGGAATTGAAAATAGATGAAGAATATTTTTAGACAGACTCACAAGTTGTCCTAGGATACATAAACAACAAAGCTTGAAGATTCCATATCTTTGTCGCCAACAGAGTTGAGAAAATTCGGGAAATAACAAATCCAGAACATTGGCATCACATTGACACAAAGCATAACCCAGCAGATCATGCTTCAAGGGCCTGAATGTAACAAAATTGAAAAATTCAAATTGGTTCACAGGCCCAGAGTTCCTTTGGGAAAAGGAAATCACGCCCAGTAAAGGTTACACAGAATTGTCTATGGGTGATCCAGAAGTAAAAGTTGTACAAACATTGAGCACTGCTGCCAAGTGTCAAGATGACATACTTGAAAGACTAGCCAGATGTTCAAAATGGAATACAGTCATAAACATAGTAGCTCGAATTCAACGTTTGGCAAAGGGAATCAGAAAGAAGGAATTGTTAAATGTAGAAGAAAGAATGAAAGCTGAATAAACAGTCATAAGACTCATTCAACAGAGATTCTACAGTGAAGAGTTGAAGAGACTTAGTCAAGAACCTAAAAGGCTTCCAAACAACCACCCATTGTACAAGATTAATCTTGTTCTGCAGGATGGTCAACTGAAGGTGGGAGATAGACTGGAAAATGCATAGTTACCTATCAGAGTGAAGCATCCAGCAATTCTACCCAAAAACTCTACCTTCACAAGATTGATTATTGATCACTACCACCACAACATATACAGTACTTGCATCAAGGAAGAAGATTTACCCAAAGCTGTTTGAGAGAAGGTGGTTACTGGATTGTAAAAGGAAGCAAAGTTATAGAAAAGTATATAAGTAAATGTGTAGTCTTCAGAAAGGCACGTAGACCTACCCAAGAATGGCAGATTTACCGGCAGATCGTGTAAACCCATCACCACCATTTTTTATAGCGCAATAGATTGTTTTTGGCCCATTCATCACCAAACAGAACCACAAGGAGTACAAGAGATATGGACTAATATTTACATGTCTAAGCTCCAAAGCAATTCACCCGGAATTATTAGAGAATATGTCAACTGACGCATTCATCAACGCCTTAAGATGTTTCACAGCCATTAGAGGTACCGTCAGAGAGCTTAGATCTGACCAAGGATCTAATTTTGTCAGAGCAAAGAATGAATTGAAGAAAGCTCTAAAAGAGATTGATAAAGAAAAAGTAACTAAGTATTTGTTAGAGAAACAGTGTGATTTTCATATGAATGCTCCACATGCAAGCCATACAGGAGGAGTTTGGGAACGACAAATCAGAACTGTGAGAAATGTGTTAAGTTCAGTGTTGAAAAAGAACGCCAGAAGAATAGATGATGCTTCACTTAGGACCCTATTCTATTAAGTAATGTCTATTGTTAACAGTCGTCCACTTACAGTTGATAACATCAACGATCCAACAAGTTTGGACCCTTTAGCTCCCAACCATCTACTTCACCTTAAGTCGGATTACATAAAGCCACCGCCTGGCAAGTTCACCAAAGAGGATTTCTATGCCAGAAGAAGATGGCGAAGAGTTCAATATCTATCAGAACAGTTTTGGAATAGATGGAGGAAAGAGTACTTAGCCAATCTTATGCTAAGAAGTAAATGCCAAACACCCAGAAGAAATGTCCAAGTTGGTGACATAGTGTTAGTAAAAGAAGAAGATTTACCTAGAAGTCAATGAAAATTGGCCAAAGTTCTAGAAGTTCAAAAGGATGAAGATAAACTAGTAAGAAGAGTGTTGTTACAAATAGGAGACTCAAAACTTGACAAAAAAGGAAAACGTCTCACTACACCACTCATGTTGGAACATCCTATACAGAAGTTAGTTGTTCTACTTGAGAGTGATAAAAGACACTTGCAAGTTCAGAACCTGATGGAAAATTCCTCAAATTCATGTTCAAGTCCTACCACTAAGAACATAGAATTATAGATAATTTTGGTAGGAGTGTAGCTGGCCAGCTAATACCTGTCCTAGGTTGCTAGTATAGCTTATATGCAAAAAGCCTTAATACAATTCCTATGTTTATGTGTTAAAGACAAAAGCAGAGTTATTTACTGTGACAACATGTTTTGGATGTCATATAACTGTTATATTTTGTGTTCACAGAAGCATAAAAAGATAATATATGCTTTAAGATTCATTTTGTAATGTAAGGTAAGCTCAGTGACACAGTAGAAACAACAGAAAGCTGTCACGGATGTTGTTGCAGATAGCTGGAACTTATGAATAAACGTCCGACTGGCTTGATCACAAACTAAGGAGCATATAGGTGAGCCCTATAAAACCCTAAGAGCTCTCCCTAACTGCTATGGCCATGCAAGGGTATCAATGGTAGACGATTGCATGCCCACGTACCTATGACTGTGTGATACCTGAAAACCCTATAATAGTGAGGGGACACGACCACCGGCTCCCTGCACTTAATACGGACGGAGTCAGCTCCCTGCACTTAATACGGACGGAGTCAGGGTCACCTAGAATCAAGCCAGCAAGGAAACACAAATAAAGGAAAAGGACTTATCTGAGGAATCAGCAGTAGCAGCCTCCAGCAGTGAACAACTCATCCAGGAAGAAGTATAAACCGCAAAGTGAGGCAGTATGGGAGGGAATATAAAGGGAGACAATTAGTGTAAATAGGTTACAGCTGGGAGAAGGAAAGGAGATGACAAAGTGAAACCAAAACAAAGAACCTCATGCAAGAGGTAGAGAAGAACTTCTAACAGACCTTCTCACAGAACTGGCGGTGACAGTACCCCTCCCTCTACGGGTGGACTCTGGACACTCAGAGCCCACCTTCTCAGGATGAGACCTATGGAAAGCCCTGATGAGACGAGTGGCCTTAATGTCCGCCACTGGGACCCACATCCTCTCCTCAGGACCATAACCCTCCCAATGAACGAGGTACTGGAGAGAACCGCGGATAATGCGAGAATCCACAATCCTAGAGACCTGAAATTCAATATTGCCATCAACAAAAATTGGAGGAGGAGGCAAAGAGGAGGGTACAGTGGGTTGGACATAAGGTTTTATTAGGGACCTGTGAAAAACATTATGGATCTTCCAAGTCTGAGGAAGATCAAGACGGAAGGCAACAGGATTGATGACGGACAAGATCTTGTAAGGCCCAATAAACTTAGGACCCAACTTCCAGGAGGGAACCTTCAGTTTGATATTCTTTGTAGACAACCACACCAGATCACCCACATTCAGGTCCGGACCAGGCACTCGTCTCTTATTCGCCACACGCTTATATCTCTCACTCATCCTCTTCAGATTACCCTGAATCTTTTGCCAAATAAATGACAAAGACGAGGTAAATCTCTCCTCATCAGGTAAACCAGAAGACCCCTCTCCAGAGAATGTCCCAAACTGCGGATGAAACCCATATGCACCAAAAAATGGTGACTTATCAGAGGACTCCTGGCGACGGTTATTTAAAGCAAACTCAGCAAGGGACAAAAAAGAATACCAATCCTCCTAATTCTCCGCCACAAAACAGCGCAGATATGTCTCCAGATTCTGATTGACGCGTTCGGTCTGACCACTCGACTGCGGGTGAAAAGCAGAAGAGAACGACAACCGAATCCCCAAGCGAGAACAGAAGGCCTTCCAGAATCTGGAAACAAATTGAGTGCCCCTATCAGAAACGATGTCTGAAGGAATGCCATGCAATTTAACAATGTGATCAACAAACGCTTGCGCCAACGTCTTAGCATTGGGTAACCCAGGAAAGGGAATGAAATGCGCCATTTTGCTAAAACGGTCCACTACCACCAGAATCACAGTCTTCCCCGAGGAACGAGGCAGGTCCGTAATGAAGTCCATGGACAGATGCGTCCAAGGACAGGAAGGTATGGGTAACGGGAGGAGAGAACCCGATGGCCGTGAATGAGGGACCTTGGCACGAGCGCAGGTCTCTCAGGCTGCCACAAAACCCTCAACTGTCTTACGAAGAGCCGGCCACCAGAATATCTGAGCAATGAGATCCACTGTGGCTCTACTCCCCGGGTGCCCAGCAAGGACAGTATCGTGGTGCTCCTTAAAAACCTTGTGTCGTAAAGCGAGAGGCACAAACAACCTCCCAGGAGGACAAAGATCAGGAGCCTCTGCCTGGGCTGCCTGAACCCCTGCCTCCAAATCAGGATAATGAGCAGAGACGACCACCCCTTCAGCCAAAATGGGACCCGGGTCTTCAAAGTTCCCCCCTCCTGGAAAACAACGTGACAGGGCATCCGCCCTCATATTTTTAACCCCAGGGCGGAACGTGACAACAAAATTAAACCTAGAAAAGAACAAAGACCATCTGGCCTGTCTCGGGTTCAGACGTTTAGCCGATTTCAAGTAGGCCAGATTCTTATGGTCGGTAAACACGGTAATAGGGTGTCTGGCTCCCTCTAACCAATTGCGCCATTCCTCAAAAGCTAATTTGATGGCCAACAACTCCCTATCTCCCACATCGTAATTTCTCTCTGCAGAGGATAGTTTCCTTGAGAAAAAGGAGAGGGACCCTGAGATAAGACCGCACCCATACCCACCTCAGAAGCGTCCACCTCAACAATAAAAGGTAGAAAGACATCAGGTTGTACCAAAATGGGAGCGGAAGCAAAACTCTCTTTGATACTAGAAAAGGCTTTAAGCGCTGTGGCGAAACCGACCTCGCCACTGGGTTTTGGAGAGGACTGGCTGCTGGCCTCTTGCCCCAGGATTATGGGCCATATACTAACTTTTAAACCCCTGAACCGATTCAAGTGAATTTTGGATAGGTTTGTCCCCACGTTATACTGTTTGAATTAATGTAAGTTATATGTATGGCCAATGTAAACTCACAAAGTTGTAACAATTTATAATAAGTGTAACTTGTCAGCTTGGGAGGAAAATGCTGGGTGTGTTTATATTGTGCCATTGTCCCATTGTGTGTTTAAAGGGTGATGTCTGTTCTGTTGTCTGCACATGTGTATTGGCGATCTCCCTTTGTCCTCAGAGATAATTGGATTGCTCTTCAGGTTGTCTGGACAGAGAGGAGGAAACCATGATGCATTGTGGGGATATGTTGTCCTATGTTACAGTCTTCATTCTGGTCCTATGGGGGCGTGAACGATTGGTTGCTGTAGTTACATTGTATGTCTTGTAATATACTGATTGGTTGTATTTCAAACCCCTGTGGGCAGTACTATGTTTGTTTTTTTGTGAATAAAAGAGGCTGTACTTCAAGTACAGTCAGACCACTGCTTGACCTTCAACACGGAGCCTTGTCTCGTTATTGGGGGGATTCACTGTATGCTGTTAGAGGACCGATTGCCAGGATTGTATGCTTTTCCTGTTCGTCTGCTAGCAGCTATTCGTGAGGTTCCAGTTTGGAGTGCTATTTTGTATCCAGTTCGGGAGTGGGTGTTCTGCAAGTAGCTGTGCCTGTCTCTCAGAAAGGGGCTTATCGCCTAAACGGATTTTAACCCCTTGTCTGCGGAAACGGTCCGTTACATTGGTGGCAAGCGGCGGGATCGTTCCCACAGCCCAGAAGGACAGCTACAAAGAAACATCATTCCCTGGAATTACAATTTGAGGGCAACGCATGTCCCAGTACAGCGACCCTGACAGCACCAGAATGGAAACAGCAGTGGAGTACGATGAGGGTGTCATGGATGACCGAGATGCAGTCCGCAAAGGCATCTGGTACCAGGTACTGGGTATTGTGGAGTATATGCGGGACGAGAGACTCCCCACAGAAGACCAGCGGTTGCAGAAGCGAGTAGCCCTGCGGATGCCCTTCCTGGGAGAGCAGCCCCGGGAGGAATGGGTAAAGGAATTGGAACTCCTGGCATGGCAGGAGCTGTGGCTGGAAGATGCCTACCAGGCGCTCTGGTGGTATGGGGCACAGTACCTACCCAGGACAGCTGAGCATGACAAGCCGGAGGGAGAGGAGTTTGATGGTCCTGGCTTGTTATGGGAGACTTTTTCAGAGCTGGAGTTTGGGAGCCCTACACAAGCCCGGTTCAATGATCTCTTGGAATGGAGGGAGAGCAGGTATGACTGGGACGACACTCATGAGATTGAGCAGGACCTGGTCCACCTGGTGACCCGGGAGATGGAGCTGGAACAGGGCTACCAGCAGCTGTTCCACGCCAGTGAGAAGGCTCAGCAGGACAGTAAGGTGACAGACCCAGTCTCCATTCCCCAGCGGCAGTGTGAATTGCAGGGAATTGGGAGCCCAGTCTCCATTCCCCAGCGGCAGTGTGAAGTGCAGGGAGAGGAGAGCAGCGTCCTCCCTCCTCAGCGGCAGGCGGAGTTACAGGGGGCAGAGGTAGTTGTTCCTGCCCCCCAGCAGCAGCATGATTTTTTGGGAATTGGGAGCCCAGTCTCCATTCCCCAGCGGCAGGCGGAGTTCCAGGGGGCAGAGACAGTCGGTCCTGTCCCCCAGCGGCAGAGTGTCCAGCAGGGAATAGAGAGCCCAGTCTCCTTTCCCCAGCAGCAGGACACTGTATTGGGAGCGGAGACGGTCGGTCGCCCTCCCCAGCGGCTGGAAGTATGTATGGGAGAGGAGCTCATTACCCCCTCTCCCCAGCGGCAGCTTAACGCACCAGGGGGACAAAGTAAGCCCCACAACAGTGCAGATGGGACCGTGGTCTCTGCACTTACAGCACAGGGGGTAGAGACAGTCGGTCTCCCCCTCCAACAACCAGGCTCCAACCAGGCTTCTTCCGTGGTAGAGCTGGCACCAGGGCAGAGTACCGCTGATACCTGCCCACAAAGCAACCTCCACTCCAAGCCAGGGAGCAACACAGAGACCGAGAGTACCAGCTTCCAACACAACCTTGGTGGACTCACTGGACAGAGACAGGCTACTAAAGTCAACAGGTCCAGTATTTGGTTGTGGGTGGGCTGCCAGACTAACTCAGGTACCGACCGGCGTGAGGTCAGGTATCTGGTTAGTCTTCCCTGGGGGGGGGGGGAGATGTGTGGCGAAACCGACCTCGCCACTGGGTTTTGGAGAGGACTGGCTGCTGGCCTCTTGCCCCAGGATTATGGGCCATATACTAACTTTTAAACCCCTGAACCGATTCAAGTGAATTTTGGATAGGTTTGTCCCCACGTTATACTGTTTGAATTAATGTAAGTTATATGTATGGCCAATGTAAACTCACAAAGTTGTAACAATTTATAATAAGTGTAACTTGTCAGCTTGGGAGGAAAATGCTGGGTGTGTTTATATTGTGCCATTGTCCCATTGTGTGTTTAAAGGGTGATGTCTGTTCTGTTGTCTGCACATGTGTATTGGCGATCTCCCTTTGTCCTCAGAGATAATTGGATTGCTCTTCAGGTTGTCTGGACAGAGAGGAGGAAACCATGATGCATTGTGGGGATATGTTGTCCTATGTTACAGTCTTCATTCTGGTCCTCTGGGGGCATGAACGATTGGTTGCTGTAGTTACATTGTATGTCTTGTAATATACTGATTGGTTGTATTTCAAACCCCTGTGGGCAGTACTATGTTTGTTTTTTGTGAATAAAAGAGGCTGTACTTCAAGTACAGTCAGACCACTGCTTGACCTTCAACACGGAGCCTTGTCTCGTTATTGGGGGGATTCACTGTATGCTGTTAGAGGACCGATTGCCAGGATTGTATGCTTTTCCTGTTCGTCTGCTAGCAGCTATTCGTGAGGTTCCAGTTTGGAGTGCTATTTTGTATCCAGTTCGGGAGTGGGTGTTCTGCAAGTAGCTGTGCCTGTCTCTCAGAAAGGGGCTTATCGCCTAAACGGATTTTAACCCCTTGTCTGCGGAAACGGTCCGTTACAAGCGCATCTACCGACCACGAGGAAAAATCTACCCCCTTTTTAGTCATATCAGTGAGTGGCTTAACAACAGAGGAATAATTAAATTGGCGTCACCCACAGTCAAACGGATATTGTGAACTATGCCCTTTAACAATCTTTGAGAAAGTAGAGTGGAATCGATAGCAAAAACAGGTATATCCTTTTCCAAAGTGCATACCTGGAAACCATGCGTTATTGCAAATTGATTATCAATAAGATTGACAGCTGCTCCACTATCTACAAAAATCGGACAAACAATGTTCTTGCTGTCTAGCGCCACCCTGGCAGGTAGGAGAAAATGGGAACTACAAGCAAACGGAAAACCTTCAATTTCCACATCAACCTTGCCAATAGTAGCAAAAAGAAAGTTTTTAGAGGGTTTTTTATTTTTTTATTATCCTCAGAAAACTCCATAAATCTCATAGAGGGGCAAACATTAGCCAAATGATTTATACCCACACAACAGAAACAAACCCTCCTCTGAGAGCTGAATCCTCTACTATCAGAGGCATGCAAACCCAGCTGCATGGCCTCCTCCTCAGAGGGGATTGAGAGAGACTGAGACCCCTGGGCACTGAATGAGACAGGCCCACTGTCCTTGGGCTGAATATGACAGGAAGGAGTAGTCTCCTCTCTCTCTCTAAGACGCCTGTCAATACGAACAGCTAGAGACATGGCAGATTCTAACGAGGCTGGTCTCTCATGAAAAGCAAATGCATCTTTCAATCTTTCCGAAAGACCATGGCAAAATTGACTTCGGAGTGCAGCATCATTCCAACCAGTATCAGCTGCCCATCTCCAAAATTCAGAACAATATATCTCTGCGGACTGTTTACCCTGGTATAAAAGACGCAGTTTAGATTCAGCCAGAGCAATAAGATCCGGGTCATCATATATCTGCCCCAGGGCTACAAAAAATTCATCCACCGATCGGAGAGGCCGTGGCCCCACCGGCAGCGAAAAGGCCCAAGACTGAGCATTATCCCTGAGCAGCGAGATGATGATCTCCACCCTCTGCTCCTCATCACCAGAGGAATGGGGAAGTAGGCGAAAATGGAGTTTGCAAGCCTCTCTAAAGCGAACAAAATTCTCACTACCCCCGGAGAACGTATCCGTAAGCAAGATCTTAAGCTCGGAACAAACTCCATGAACGCCAACAGAACCAGTCACCTGAAACTGAGACACAGTTTTACGGAGATCTGCTACCTCCAGCGGTCAATCAAGGCTGAAACCGGATCCATGCTTAAGACGGTTACGGCGGTTTATAATGTCACGGATGATGTTGCAGATAGCTGGAACTTATGAATAAACGTCCGACTGGCTTGATCCAAACTAAGGAGCATATAGGTGAGCCCTATAAAACCCTAAGAGCTCTTCCTGACTGCTATGCCCATGCAATGGTCTCAATGGTAGACGATTGCATACCCACGTACCTATGACTGTGTGACACCTGAAAACCCTATAATAGTGAGGGGACACGACCACCGGCTTCCTGCACTTAATACGGGTGGAGTCAGGGTCACCTAAAATCAAGCCAGCAAGGAAACACGATACACAAAAGACTTATCTGAGCAAACAGCAGCAGCAGCCTCCAGCAGTGAACACTTCATCCAGGAAGTAGTATAAACCGCAAAGTGAGGCAGTGTGGGAGGGAATATAAAGGGAGACGATTAGTCTAAATAGGTGACACCTGGGAGAAGGAAAGGAGATGACAAAGTGAAACCAAAACAAAGAAAGTCCTGCAAGAGGTAGAGAAGGTGTCTGCCAGACCTTCTCACAGAACTGGCGGTGACAAATGCATAGTGTTAATCTGTTGTTGCTGGGCAGAAGTCTAGACCAATCACAGCCAGCTTCTCACACAGCAAGAGTTTTCACCAATCACAGCCAGCCTCACACACAGCCTGTGTGGGGAATTCCCCTAGCTGGAATCATTACTCCCCAGAGAGAGGAGCTGAAAAGACACACAGTTCCAGTCAGAGGCCAGTTTTATGGGAACAAGAGGCCAAAATAGGTATTTACAACAGTTATATAATGTTTATATTGTTAGTATTGTGATTAGAACTGTATACTGAACCAATTATATGTGTGTTTACTTACAGTTCCACCAAATTGCAAGCATACAAACCAGATTCCATATAAATTGCATACAAACTGTGAATTGCTGATACCAGATCATAAGCAATTGCATACTGCAAACCAAGTTGAGCAAGCAGAACTATTAGTTAGACCTCAGATATACCTCTCAGAGAGATCATAAAGTGCTTAAATAACTTAAAGTGACAGTACAGATACTCAAGAGAGAAATATATCCACCGTTTTATGTTGAATGACAAGATTGAACAGTTGAACCACCATCTTATGCATACCGCCATTTTGTGATATCTTTTCAACACGTTTTGTACATGGACTATCTGCTGCGATGGCGGCAGTGTTATATATGAAGAAAAGTTGAAGTTAATAAAGAAGTTATTTGAAGCATTTGGTGTGCTCTTTAAACCTACTGTTTCGTTAGAACGGCACTAAAGGAAGTACAGAGTAATAGACAGTCTGTTTAGACTAAAAAGTGAGACTAAAAAGAGATATCAAAATTCTTCTAATGCCACAGCGCAAAAGGCACTTCATACTGCTGCACCTGTCACAAGGATGGCGGACATTTTTTTTTTCTCCTAATAATTGCTCTCCAGACAAAATGAACCATTAGAGCTAATGAAAGGTATTTGGGAATATATTTATAATAAAGGAATATTTAATTACTTTCATTTTGTTAACTCCCGTAGAACCCCTTTAAACGGCACCTGTGAGCAGATTTGTACCTATGAAGCTGGCTGACCTGTGTCATGTGCTCTTGGCAGCTGAAGGCATCTGTGTAGGTCTCGTGTTCATATGTTCCCACATTGCTGAGAAAAATGATTTTTTAATATATGCAAATAAGCCTCTAGGAGCAACGGGGGCGTTGCAATTACACCTAGAGGCTCTGCTCTCTCTGCAAGTGACACGTCCTCTGTACTTTGATTGACAGGACCCTGTGTGATGATATTTTTATTGCCTGGTTCTGTCAATCATAGTACAGAAGGCGAGGCAGTTGAAGAGAGAGCAGAACCTCTAGGTGTAGCAGCAACGCCCCTGTAGCTCCTAGAGGCTCATAATTTTTTTCAGCAATGCAGGCACATATGAACATGGGACCAACACAGAGGTCTTCAGCTGCGAAGCGCACATGTAACTGGTCAGCCAGTTTCATGGGTACAAATCTGTTGATTTCCTTTACGATATGTTGCGTGTTGACCAAAAATTGACAAGAAGCTTTCATTCCAAAATAATCCCCTTCTTACAATGTGCTGGTTGCAGCAGGTTTCTTTTTTATAGTTGTCCATATATTGAAGTCTGCACTTGGCGTAATATAAATGTTCCTTCAAAACACTTATTTGGAAGATTTCATATATTTTTGATTGATGTCGTCAGTGTGAACTGTTCTAATATCCATCTTCATTTATTTTTCATGAGCTCTTTATATTTTCATATTCCAGTTGGCGCAATATCAAGAAACATTCTCATGATATGAAATGAAGGAACCTATTTCTCAGAGTGGAACTTCTCTACAATTTGAAGCAGTGGTGACAGGATCTGAGATAATGATGCAAAGCAGATGTCTTCTATCATCAACACCCAGGATTAGAGCTTCAATCCCTAGTCCCCACCAACAGCAACGTCCAGTTATGAGGCAAGGGGACATTTCTCATCTTCAAGCTTCCTCCTTCCACTGATGCCTGCTCTGTCTATGAATTGGTGCCCTCTGTTAGGTCCTTCTATCCTGGCTTGTTGTTCCCTGTATATTTGGGTTGCTAATTTGTTTTACCTATTTCTGACCTTGACCTTGTTTGCTGACTATGTTCCTGCCTTGACCCTTTGATGCTATGCCTGGTATTTGTGGTACTACACCTGGTCTTGACTCCTTCTACTCCTGACTCCGTTCCTGTTTAAACCGATGGATGCTATGCTTAGTACCTATAGTGCTACTCCTGGTTCTGACCCCAGGCTTGCTTTTCATGTCTCATTTCTTGGCCTAATGAATCTTCTCTGCTCTCCTACTGACCTTTGGCCCTGTTTCTGGATATGCTTTGCTCCGACAGTGCCATTACTGTCAATTTATGACTATTCTGGGAACCTCAAAATGGGAATTTTTCTGCTGCAAAGTCCACACCCCCTTTCGGAGGTTAATAAGCACATGGGAGGTTGTCCTTATAGGTCTATGTAGGGACAGGAAGCAAGAGAGTTTAAAAGGCCCCTCCCCACCTCCCTCTCCAGTGTTCTTCTTGTCCCTACAGGGAGTTGGCAAGAGAGGCCCTCTTTAGGGTTGAAGAAAGGAAAAGGATTGGAAGTAGCCACATGGCTACTAGGGCTGGAGCTGGGTCAGGTGGTGTCTGGCCATTCCTCCCAGTTTCTCAAGGCCTTGCTAGTACCTCTATGCGAGGTTTCCTAGCATTGCCCAGTATACCTCTTTCCTCCATGGCCGTGGTGGCCGATACCACTTCCCCTTCGGGGGCTCTGGGTTCGTCAGCGCACGCTCCTCCTCGGCATTACAGGCTGAACCGTTGACATCACTTCCAGAGGCGGCTACGTGTACAGGAAGTGATTTCGTGTTGCCAGGATACAATATGGCAATGCCCAGCGTTTCCATGCTGGAGGCCTGGTGTTGAGCCTCGCATGGGGGGTCGACTCTCCCCTAGGGGATTGAGTCCCCCTGAGGAAGGAGGAGCGCAGCGGCAGCAGGAAGGGCGGACCCTTAAGGTAAGACATATATAAAGGAACCAGCAAGCAGTAAAGCTTGTCTGGTGTTCCAGATGGAGGTCCAATTATCTACCAAGCCTGAGGTGGCTAGTGATCCCCCTGCTCAGGGTTATGCATGTTAATTACCCATTTCAGGATCTTGCCCGATTCCCCAGGTCGCAGTACCTGATCAGACCGGGATCCGGTATCAGCGGTATCGGGACAAGTACTGACACTACACACACTATTGAATTTGATCACTCTGCTGCCTACAATCTACCAGATGGCACGGGAGATCAAATTGTTGCCGGTTCCTTCTAACAACTACTAAACTTCAGAGATTCGTATTTTAAAGCAAACAGGTAGCTGAATATTAGGAACTCTAATTGCTTTAAAAAATATTGCCAGTGCTAGGTTAAATAATTGGTTTTAATAAAAATCGAAAGATGTAAAAAACAGAAGCATACAAATATACACAGAACAGTTATTAAAATAAAAGGATGAAAGAAAACTGACGCCTACTTTACTCACACAGAGACTTGCAGCTATCAGGTCCTGAGGCAAGACAGAAAGACATGGATCCTCATTCAATCAGATTGGCCTCAAAATGGGGAACACTGTACAATCTGCTCTGTCCAATTTATAAGAATTGGTCCAGGCAGTCTGTAAACCCACCTTTAGGGCGTGACATATGGGTTGGCTGTGACTTTTATGACCGGTCAGTCATGCTGAAATCTGGTCTAAAATGGATTTCTGCCCATAACTCTACACAGGAGAATGCCCGCCCGATAATTGTGGGCTCATTTTTCAGCTCTCAGTATTGGGGTCACAGGGGTACCAAACACGGGGTGTCCACGTGACCCCAATCAGAAGAACTGATTTCCTGAGCCAGGATTTAACATAAGTTGTTGGATTTTGGTATGTGTGGCACCGTCACCTCCTGACCGTTAAAATGGCGTACCTCAATAATCTCTATTGAGTTGTATTTTCGAGTTATGACCGGAGTAAGATTTTTGGATTTTCCCACTGACAGCGAGGCATGGAGAGCAGCTTGCCCCCACCCTCCGGAAGCGTGCCCCTATCATAAAGTAATAAACCCCTCTGAAGCTGTCCACTATACAGGCATGTTTATATAAAGTGTCGTGGAGGCCAGTGATCGTTGTCACCTCTGGGTGAGGGACTAAGAAGTTTATGGCGGTGGTCTGGTTTTGGATGTGGGGGAAGATGGAGAGGGAGAGAAGGGACAGTTATTTGTTTGAATAAGGGGGAGCTCTGAGTCAGAGAAGGGACAGTTATTTGTTTGGATAAAGGGGAGCTCTGAGTCCCCAGAACACAGGTCAAGCACCGATGCTCGGGGTGCCACAACCCATACCCTGGTCTGTTTGGTTTACTTGTGTGCCTAGTACTAAGGGAGAGTTCCCTCTTGTTTGCTCCTAGGAGGAAAAGGATCCGGGACATAGATCCCAGGCGGAACCTAAAAGAAAAACAAGGAAATGTGTTTCCTGTACTAAAAAGCTACAGGAATCATATAAAAAAACAATTATGCCCTGATTGTATTGCCAAACTTCTGGAGGAGGAACAGCTGTCCTTCCTCTCTGATCTAAGGTCTATGATAAGAGAAGAAGTACATGCTTCAGTCTCAAGTTTGATTCCTCCTCCACCTGTTTCACCGGCAGTATCAAAAAATTCTAGAATTCAGCTGGAATCTGATTTAGATGAACAAGGCGGGAATACTTACTATTCTGATGGGGAATTAGAAGAGGAAGAGTTAGTCATTCCTTCAGTTTCTTCTGAAGACCAGGAAAAAAAAATATTTGGAAGATTTAGACTGTCTACTATGGAGGGAAACCATGGAGGTGGAGGAGTTTCAGCAACGTAAAACAACTCAGGATTAGATGTTTGGTGGATTAAGGGCAAAGAAAAAGAAGCTGTTTCCGGTTAATTCCAACTTGAGAGAGATGATACTAGAGGAATGGGAAGATGCAGAAAATAAACTTTCTATTCCTTGGGAATTCAGAAGTAGTCTCCTCTTTAATCCTGATGACACTAAATTATGGGAAGAGGTTCCAAAAATAGATGTCCAGGTAGCTACATTTGCAAAAAAGACGACCATCCCATTTGAAGACTGGTCCCAATTAAAAGATCCCATGGAAAATCTGATGGGCTCCTAAATAGAGTCTGGGAATCTTCATCAGCAACAATTAATATTAATATTGCCGCCACGTCTGTAGCCAGAGCAATGGGATTATGGCTCAATCAATTGGAGAACCATTCAAAGCTCAAAACATCTAGAGAAGAAATTCTGGAATCACTACCTCTGCTAAAAATGGCTACAGCTTTCATGGCGGACGCCTCTGTGGAATCTATCCGTTTTGCAGCGAGAAGTGGGACACTAACAAATAATGCTAGAAAGGCCTTAAGGCTGAAGACCTAGATGGGCGAGATAACTTCTAAGAACAAGTTATGTTCAATACCATTCTCCGGTTCCTATGTAATCGGACGGCCTTATCTATCATGTCTTGTAAACCGGAATTAAAAATATCTAGGCCTATATCTGACAAATGCACTAAATCGTCCTGATATAGACCCAGAATGATGAACCCGAATTGCTTGCCTTTCCAAACAAGACGAGGTTAATTTCTGAAAACAGTAAGGTCACTTCCGGTAATAATGATTTTATATAACTCAAATCTGATTTCATCTGATTTAACAAGTCGACAGTGGAAACTTTACCCAAATCATTCCCCCCAGCATGAATACTCAAAACGTCAGGCTGGGGTAAAGACCGCAACTCACCTCTTAATATAGGAATGATTTGTCTCCATTTTAAACCTCTAAAACCTAACCAAAAAAATTTAATAAATAACGAACCAACAGCCAGCTTTTGAGCATAATTACATTCCGCAGCCCTTCTTTCTGCCCAAAATATGAAAGAATGACCCATTATCCAATCATTCAATTGCTTTTGACCTAAAAGAAATTAATTTAAATTAAGATAATAAATTAGGCCTAATATATGACTTGAATCTATTAG
Source organism: Bufo bufo (assembly GCF_905171765.1). Taxonomy (NCBI): domain Eukaryota; kingdom Metazoa; phylum Chordata; class Amphibia; order Anura; family Bufonidae; genus Bufo; species Bufo bufo. Next base: position 360,574,115 of record NC_053394.1, on the reverse strand, counting down.
ATTCCCAATGCCCAATTTTCTTAATTACTGCCTCATTCAAACCCAATTGCGGCAGCAACTGTAGCTGCCCCAATGCGAAATGAAATCCAATGAACATTTCTTTGTCAAAGAAGAAAAAGAATACCGAAACAGGAGCCGCACATCTACAAAATTACAAATTTATTTAAGGAAACAGACACAACATAAAGTAAGTTAAAATCGTTGTATACAACAAATCTGGGCCATGTGAACCGTGTGTCGGCACATGCCCATCTGGCTCACCACAAACTCATAGACAGACCCCCACATCCATAAACATATAGCAATGTAAAGTGCATGTAATCCATCAACAATAAATAAGACTCAAATACTTATCATAAAAATGGCATGATGGGGGGGCATGCGTGGTGGTCAGAAGAAAAGCCCAACGCGTATCGCCAGACTTGCACTCCACTCCTGAGGAAGCCAGCAAGTCTGGGGATACGCGTTGGGCTTGTGGTGAGCCAGATGGTTCACATGGCCCAGATTTGTTGTATACAACGATTTTAACTTTCTTTATGTTGTGTCTGTTTCCTTAAATAAATTTGTAATTTTGTAGATGTGCGGCTCCTGTTTTGGTATTCTTTTTCTTCTTTGACATATTGTGCATTACATACCGTGAGCCGGCACTCTTTTCTATTTTTGGATGTGCCCCTATCTTTTGATTGCATGATAAACATTTCTTTAACATTGCATTGAATTGATAAACTGATAAACCTAAACCATCTTTATGCATTAAAAAGGAACCATCCTTGATGGGTCTCATATCCAGAAATTCTTTAACTGCATTTACTGGACATAACGAAGAACCAGGTAGGACTTCTAGTTTAATCAACAAACCCTTCCCTAACTGATCCGTTTTTGACCTTCTAATGTACATCACTAACGAATTGTCATTCAATTTAACATCTTCCATTTTTAATGGGGCCACAGAATGTCTGTTAGCTGCTACTAGTTCCCCGATTCGAGTAGCTCCAAAAAATGCTAAAACAAAAGCTGTTTTAAATAGAACTGTCTCATACGCAGAAAATGTACAAAACTTCAAAACCGCCACAATGCTACCCAATAATTTGAGCGAAATTGGACGCCTAGCATCCGCATGGGTTAAAGATCTTCTAGCACCTTTAAGAAATTGTTTACCTATAAACTGGTTTGAAAACAACTGAAAACCTGCTAGCTTAAAGAAGAAAGAAACACCGGAAACAATTTTATGAACAGCTGAATGACCTAAACCATCTTCTAACAAAGAACAGAAAAACAGAAGAAAAAAAAATTCAAATCATAATTAAAACAAGACACAGTCTTAACAGCACAAAACCAATACCACCTCTTCCATGCTAATGAGTATCCATCCCATGTCCGTGGGGCTAATGACTTCTGAATGAAACTGATTATCATTCCCGGATGAGCTTCCAAACCTGCTTTGGACAAGGAATCCCCACTCTGCCTGAGGAACTAGAGAAAATAATCTTTCCCACTGTGCGGGGGAAAGAGAATCAGCTATATCATTGTCTTTACTTGTAATATATTTAGCTTTACTCCACACATTTAATTCTAAACTGCAACGCACTAAATAACGTAATAACTTAACCACTAAATCATTATGAGAAGACAAACAATTGCAAACAAGACTCCTTTGTTATTTGAAAATATTAAAACTCTTTTATTCCTAAAAACTTCACCCCAAATCACTAACGCAAATACTATCGGAAATAATTCCAACAAAACCAAATTTTTATTCAAACCTCGCTCCTTCAGCCAATCTGGCCAAGGTTCAGCCGACCACTGACCATCGAAAAAGGCTCCATAACCCCAAGAACCTGATGCGTAACCCTTTAGTTGCCATATATAATCTCCTAGAAAAAACTCCGACTGGAATAATTCTTGAAGCAAAGGCTAATAAACCCAACAAACTCTGTAACTCTTTCAACTGCGTCTTTTTTACCATTCACATCTTCCTAATAGCCATTATAGATTTCTCCACTTTCTCAATTGGAAGCCTAAATTCCATATTAATTGAGTCAATAACTATGCCTAAAAACTCAATTTCTTGACAAGGCCATACGGTCTTTTCTCGAGCCAAGGGAACACCGAATTGCTTACATATTTGCATAAAACCAACTAACAAACTAAAGCAATCACTATTAGAACAAACAAATAGAAAATCGTCTAAATAATGTAAAACACTTGTTAACCCAACTGCTTGCGTCACAACCCAATGCAAAAAAGAAGAGAACGTTTCAAAATAAAAACAAGACCATGAAAATCCCATTGGGAGGCATTTATCGAAGAAAAACTGACCATTAAAATGAAAGCCTAGCGAGGTAAATCCATCAGGGTGAACTGGTAGCAACCTAAACGCAGCCTTAATATCTGCTTTAGCCAAAAAGCAACCTTTACCACAAGAACGTAATAAAGAAACTGCCTCATCAAAAGATGTATAAGAAACAGACGCAGCTTCTTTATCCAATATATCATTAAAAGATTTATTAAAAGGATAAGATAGATGGTGTATTAATTAAAATTCATTAGGGTCCTTTTTTGGGACTAAACCCAATGGTGAAAGCCTAAAATCGGAGAAAGGTGGGGAGTCAAATGGACCCATCAACCTTCCTTCTCTAATTTCTTTCTCAATCTTGTCTTTAACTATATACATATGGTGTTTAACTGATGGCAAATTCTCAAACAAAATACAACCTTTACCTAAAAAACTGGGAACGTCATTATTTCCGCCTTCAGCCGGTCTGGAAACAATTCTAGCCATGGTAAAAAAAAATCCAATTTCACTGGCGTCTGAGCTTTTTGAAATTTCTCTGACATTATGACTTTGAATTGTTGCTTGGTTTGATTTTTTAAAGCATCAAATAATCGGATGCGACCCTGTACAAAAAGAGCATTCATGCCGATATCTACAATTACTCAACCATTTACAGGTTGCTTCATTGTATGCAAAGCATACTCCTTTCTTAAAATTAGAACCTGATCCAATGAATTATTTGGCTTATTTTGAGAACCCGATCTCTGGGGTAACATCAAACTAAGCTAAAGTCCCACATCTTTGGAACCCCAATTCATGTTGCTATGTACTGCCAATTTCTGGCGGAACGTTTCATCATATAAAAACCATGCAAGGCCACCAAAATTACGATAAGTCTCTAAAATGGAATCAATATGCTGAAACAACCCTATTGCAAACTGTGGATACTTAGCGCATAACACTGAAGATACAAAAGGTCTGCAACCAATTATTAAAGGATCTCGGTGCAGACCTTTTCCTATCCTCATCTTTGTCCTCACCTTTCTTTTCAATTTTAAAAGACTATTTGGCGGAAGGAAGTAAAGATAAAATATCTATATACTCCTTCCTCCAAATGTTTTCTTTCATAGATTGCAATAAATGAAACCCCAAAGCAGACCCTTCACAGGTCATGGCCTCCTTCAGGCATGCTTCAGATACCCCAGTCCTAGAATCTGATAACACTGTAAGTTTAATATTATCAGCCCCTGCAGCAGTTGGCAAATCACACCACACTGCTGCAGGCTGATTAGTCTGGCTGGGCAATGACGCTGCAACCCAGTCAGAGAAGAGCCTAGCTAAACTCAATAGCAGGCTATTGTTGGAGGTACCTATGTCGGTGGGCAAAGCAAAGCTATGTCCACATGTCCTCTCACCTATATCCTGTGCTTGATCCATGGGGGCTGTGATGGAAGCTGGCTGCGGCGCTCTACTCGAAACCCCAGACTGCGATTCAGCCTGTCCAGGGGAGGAGCGCCTGCTGCCACTTCTTCTAAGTGCTTGATCCGCTGGAGAATAGGATCTTCTTTGCTCTTCTGGAAACCCGGCTGGGTTCCACGGTGGCCCATGGAGCGCTTCTTGATGACGTCGGCGGTGCTCCGTCGCTGACGTCACTCTGCTGCGCCGCGTCTAGAGGCCCTGCCTCCTCTTCATGCGTGGATGCGCTCTCTGCCAGGCAGCACCGGAGCCAATCTTCTTCTCCCCTTGACCCAGCACGCAGGATCAGCTGCCTCAATGGGTCCTCCATTTTTCTCCGCTGATGAGTAACACTTCTCCCTGCTCTGCTGGAACTGTTCCCTGGCTTCTTGTCCTGGATGATGCCCCTCAACTTTTGCTCTTAGGCCCTTTGCAGTCTTCAGCGCCGAACCTCCGCTCTTCTCCGTCCCTGCCGCCGCTTCAACTTCAGTGCTGCTTCAGAGCCACCGCCGCCGCTTCAACGCCGCTTCAGCGCCACAGCCGCTGATCAGCCTTCTGCCCAGAAGTGCTGGCAAAAAATGCTGGCAAAGCTAAAATAGCTCTTTTGCAGCTATACCGGAAATCCTCTGGGTCTTCCACGTCTTCTCCCTTCCAGTGTTGACTGACGGACAACCTCTGAACCTGCTGAGAGCTTGTATAAATAGTCAAATTTACCGCCTCTGGAACTTGAGTAGCCAATCACACATGGGCAGAACATTAGGTACCCAGCAACAGGTAGGCAACCACTGACCAATCACATCTTGTTATTAAAAATACCTCAGGTGAATATTGTAAAACTACTTATAAAGAAAAAGGCGGGAAAGGGGGGAGAGAGACAAAATGGAGAACAATTCATATACAATGAACCTTTCCATATGCTCAATGTCACTATGGTGGTGACTTCGGCATACGCCTACGTGCCCACTCAGGAAACTGACATGGCAGCCTCACTCTCTAAGCTGCTATCAGCCACATTACATATATCACATATACCACTTATGTCATTATCAGCCCTGACCTCTAGGGGCACACATGAGCTAATCCCCACAATGGACATTTCCTCAGTAACCACATCTGCTTCCGATTTTACAACAATTTTGTCAACCTCATGGCTCACTATCTTGCTTCCTCTTACACGGGTTAACATTGGATCCCTGAGTTTAGCCATACCAAAGTTACCTCTTGTAACTGACAATTCAGGTAAAGGCTTGTTCACACGAACGTAAGGGCTCCGTGCTTGTGCTGTGGGTCGCATACGGCGGTTCCACCATACGGCGGTTCCGCCATACACAGTTCACCAGCCGTGTGCATTCCGCATCATGAATGCGGACCTATTCACTTGAATGGGTCCTCAAATCCGGAGATGCGGTGCGGAACGGAACGGAAGCACGGAACGGAACCCCACAGAAGCACTATGGAGTGCTTCCGTTCCGCAAAAAGAAAGAACTTATTCTATCATTTTGCAGAACGGACGGATCGCGGACCCCATTCAAGTGAATAGGTCTGTGATCCACATTACTATTTCCGCATAACAGTTGTGTCTCTTTTCTATCAGACACCTTCTCATTTAACCCATTGTTGTCCATGAGTCCATTTGACTTTTTAAGTCCATGTTGCACAGTCTCAACAAAAACCAGCATGGTCCCACCATGCTCAGGACTCTTTCCTCGCAACTTCTAGTAGCACTTTTGTCTGGTCACAATTCAGACTGTCCGATAGTGAAACTCCACCCACCGTTACCTCAAGTCCTCTTGCTTTTCCCTTTTAGGTAGTTGAGCAGCCTGATATAGGACCTTGTCTCCCTCCCACAACTGCCAGAAATATGGGAAGTCTCTGCGCAGTCTGAACTCCGCTCTTAGCTCAGCACACTTCAACAGTTCATGTTGTATAGTGCAGTGTCGGACTGGGGTACCTAGGGCCCACCAGTAAAATTTATTTTGGGGGCCCACCGTACGGATACCTTCAAATATAATAAATAATCTAACAAGTTTTTTATATGAACATAGGTTGGTTGAGGTGCTGTACATGGAATATATGTATATAGTGCAGTAAATCTAATATGTTAAGTGCCACTTGTGCAGGGGGTGGGAGACTAGGGGCCCACCTTGCTCAGGGGTCCACCGGGGGATTCCACTCTACCCCTGTGGTCCAGTCCGAGCCTGGTATAGTTCCATAATCAGTCACAAAAGTAATAAATACAGTTTTAACAGTCTCTGGACCCGTTTTAAACAACAACAGTACCTCTGGAAGTACCTGTGACACTCAAACAGCTTAACCTATAGTGGGATTCCACCCACCAACAACTTGCATGTCTTCTTCTGTAATTCCTCTGGCCTTCTGACCAAAGTACAATCAGATGCACACTTTCCCACTTGACGGCATCTCCAGCAGCACTCTCTGTTGCTGGGCAGCTGCACGCTGTAGTTGTTGGTTGCTCCTAGCAAAAGCACGGTGTCATATTCGACAACTTAAAATTAATAAATATTATAAACAAAGACATACCACCCATATGGATTAAAATGGCTGCAGTCTTTATTAAATTGGGGGGGGGGGGGGGTAACCATAAATATGGCCAAAAATTAGCAAATTATTAACTCCTTAAAATCACCACATATGTTAATAAAAGTCCATTACTGAACTGCTCCTCGGTCCACCCACCTATTCAACAAGACTGCGACACAAACCGGGAGGGCAGGCAGGGGACGATCTTCCTGCTTGAATCTTCAGACGATGACAGGCTCCTCATGGTGAGTGACCTCCATAAATACCCCCAATTCCTGCCACAGATGGCCCTTGTCCAATCCACATGAAAGGATAAAAAAAACTGGTCAGCAACCATTTTGGCTAATAAAAACACTGTCCTTGTCGCTGGCTAACTTAAGCATCTGAGGAGAAATAGAGAAGACAAAAAGAGAAGGGGGGGAGGAACCATACAAGAACATACTGTGTCTCAATGACACCATAAGGGGCAAATGCCAATTCTTGCCCTGCCCCTGACATGGTGTCATATTCGACAACTTAACATTAATAAATATTATAAATAAAGACATACCACCGATATGGTTTAAAATGGCCGCAGTCTTTATTAAATTGGAGGGGTAACCATAAATATGACCAAAAATTCATAAATCATTAACTCCTTAAAATCACCATATACAGTGGATATGAAAAGTCTACACACCCCTGTTAAAATGTCAGGTTTCTGTGATGTAAAAAAAGGAGACAAAGATAAATAATTTCAGAACTTTTTCCACCTTTAATGTGACCTATAAACTGTACAACTCAATTGAAAAACAAACTGAAATCTTTTAGGTAGAGGGAAGAAAAAATATAAAAATAAAATAATATGAATAAACTAATAATTTGTTGAAGCACCTTTTGATTTTATTACAGCACTCAGTCTTTTTGGGTATGGCACATTTTGACTTGGCAAGATTTGCCCACTCTTCTTTGCAAAAACACTCCAAATCTGTCAGATTGCGAGGGCATCTCCTGTGCACAGCCCTCTTCAGATCACCCCACAGATTTTCAAGCGGATTCAGGTCTGGGCTCTGGCTGGGCCATTCCAAAACTTTAATCTTTTTCTGGTGAAGCCATTCCTTTGTTGATTTGGATGTATGCTTTGGGTAGTTGTCATGCTGAAAGATGAAGTTCCTCTTCTTGTTCAGCTTTCTAGCAGAAGCCTGAAGGTTTTGTGCCAATATAGACTGGGATATGGAACTGTTCATAATTTCCTCTAGCTTAACTAAGGCCCCAGTTCCAGCTGAAGAAAAACAGCCCGTTGGCATGATGCTGCCACCACTATGCTTCATTGAGGGTATGGTGTTCTTTTGGGGATGTGCAGTGTTGTTTTTGCGCCAAACATATCTTTTGGAATTAAAAGTTGCGCCAAAAAGTTCAACCTTGGTTTCATCAGACCATGACACCTTTTCCCACATGCTTTTGGGAGACTCCAGATGTGTTTTTGCAAAATGTAGCCTGGCTTGGATGTTTTTCTTCGTAAGAAAAGGCTTTGGTCTTGCCACTCTACCCCATAGCCCAGACATATGAAGAATACGGGAGATTGTTGTCACATGTACCACACAGCCAGTACTTGCCAGATATTCCTGCAGCTCATATAATGTTACTGTAGGCCTCTTGGTAGCCTCCCAGACCAGTTTTCTTCTCGTCTTTTCATCAATTTTGGAGGGACGTCCAGTTCTTGGTAATGTCACTGTTGTGCCATATTGTCTCCACTTGATGATGACTGTCTTCACTGTGTTCCATGGTATATCTAACGCCTTGGAAATTCTTTTGTACCCTTCTCCTGACTGATACCTTTTAACAATGAGATCCCTCTGATGCTTTGGAAGCTCTCTGTGGACCATGGCTTTTGCTGTGGGATGTGACTAAGAAAATTTCAGGAAAGACCAACTAGAGAAGCTGAACTTTATTTGGAGTTAATCAGAGGCACTTTAAATGATGGCAGATGTATGCTGACTCCTATTTAACATGATTTTGAATGTGATTGCTTAATTCTGAACACAGCTACATCCCCAGTTATAAGAGGGTGTGCACACTTATGGAACCACATTATTTTAGGGTTTTTTTGTTTTCTTCCCTCCACCTAAAATATTTCAGTTTGTTTTTCAATTGAGTGGTACAGTTTATAGGTCACATTAAAGGTGGAAAAAGTCCTGAAATGATTTCTCCTTGTCTCATTTTTTTACATCACAGAAACCCGACATTTTAACAGGGGTGTGTAGACTTTTTATATCCACTGTATGTTAATAAAAGTCCATTACTGAACTGATTCTCGGTCCACCCAGAAGGCTGGGCGACTAACTCCCAACAGCCAAGTGTGGCATCAGCCACACTTGGCCGCCCCCCAACAAAACCGCGGCCCTCTCAATAACTGAATGTAACCCAATATAAAAAATGTCCAATCCAATGTCAGAAAGGTGAACCAAATCATCCCGACAAAGCCCCAGAACTAAACCATCTAATTTAAAATGTCGAAAAGACCACCCATTCATAGAAGGCAGGAACTTCTCTAATCCCCTATTAATCCTCTTACGAATGCTATCCAAAAAAACGAGATGGGAGTTATTCCACAAAAAACGGGGAATAATTTCAGAAAAAAAACAAATAACTCCTGGCAACAACTGACTAATGTATGCCAGATCCTTTTTAATGTCTGCCAATAAATCAAGTTTTCTTTTTCCCCAAATCTTTACCTCCTACATGAAAGATAATCACCTGAGGTGGAAGACGAGCTTGCAATTCGCCTTTAATAATAGGCACGACTTGATTCCAACGCAACCCCCTAAACCCTAACCAATAAATGGATACAGAAGGAATATCAAAAAACAATTGCTGAGCATAGTTACGAACTAAAGCCCTCTTTTCTGCCCAAAAAACTAAGGAATGACCGCAAATCCATACATTGATCTGCTCAGAATCTGAAAGAGAATTCAATTATAGTAACACCAAAATTAGGTCTGATGTACAGCTTGTATCTATCAGATTCCCACCATCCAATTTTTTTAATCAAAGCCTTATCCAAACCCATTCTAGACGCTTCTGTAGCAGCGCCAATACGAAAAGAATGAGATGAATAAGGCTCAGACTCTAAACCCAGGAAAGACAAACATTTTTTAAAACCAAATTGAACTGAAATTTAGAAAGTGAAGAGCCATCAACATGTATTAAAAAGGAACCAGCTCCAGGGGGCCTTACATCTAAGAATTCCCGTACCGCTAAAACTGGACAGATCGCTGAACCACGAAGCTGACTCAATGTAATACCCAAACTCTTCCCTGACTGATCCATCTTAGACTTTCTAACCAAAATCAAAACAAAAGAAGACAATAACTGAATATCAGACAACAACAAAGAAGAAACTGCACGGCATTGGGAGCAAACAGCTCACTAACCCTTAAAGGGTTTCTGTCATGAGAAAAATTGTTATGTAGCTGACTGACATTAGCGATGTGCTAATGTCAGCAGTACATATCAGTGTGATTTATAACTCCCTGCCTGCCGCCGTTCTTTTAAAATAAAGACTTTTATAATATGCTAATTGTTGTGCCTTTTCATAGGTATATGCATTGATATCCAATTATTCTAGTCAAGATGAATGTTCATTGCCTTTAAGAGCCATGCTCGACTATATTTACAATTTTGTATGTCTTGAGTAGGCCAAAGTAAGGTCGCACAAAGGTTTCTGTGTAAAAAGGTTTCTACTTTTTAGTGTTATTCTTCTCATGAATGTACCAGTCTGAGAAGAATCCTCCTTGTCTACTTATAAATTTATGACGTGAGATAAAGATAAGCTCTATGCAGCTGGTAATAATTACCTATACAATTAGGCATTTATGAATGAAGCAAAATATATAATATTCATGTATTCATTTAATGAGCCTTAGTTAGTCCTTAGCATAAGACAATCAGTAGGACATAGATATATATATATACACTCACCTAAAGAATTATTAGGAACACCTGTTCTATTTCTCATTAATGCAATTATCTAGTCAACCAATTACATGGCAGTTGCTTCAATGCATTTAGGGGTGTGGTCCTGGTCAAGACAATCTCCTGAACTCCAAACTGAATGTCAGAATGGGAAAGAAAGGTGATTTAAGCAATTTTGAGCGTGGCATGGTTGTTGGTGACAGACGGGCCGGTCTGAGTATTTCACAATCTGCTCAGTTACTGTGATTTTCACGCACAACCATTTCTAGGGTTTACAAAGAATGGTGTGAAAAGGGAAAAACATCCAGTATGCGGCAGTCCTGTGGGCGAAAATGCCTTGTGGATGCTAGAGGTCAGAGGAGAAGAGAATGGGCTGACTGATTCAAGCTGATAGAAGAGCAACGTTGACTGAAATAACCACTCGTTACAACCGAAGTATGCAGCAAAGCATTTGTGAAGCCACAACACGCACAACCTTGAGGCGGATGGGCTACAACAGCAGAAGACCCCACCGGGTACCACTCTTCTCCACTACAAATTGGAAAAAGAGGCTACAATTTACACGAGCTCACCAAAATTGGACTGTTGAAGACTGGAAAAATGTTGCCTGGTCTGATGAGTCTCGATTTCTGTTGAGACATTCAAATGGTAGAGTCCGAATTTGGCGTAAACAGAATGAGAACATGTATCCATCCTCTGATGGCTACTTCCAGCAGGATAATGCACCATGTCACAAAGCTTGAATCATTTCAAATTGGTTTCTTGAACATGACAATGAGTTCACTGTACTAAAATGGCCCCCACAGTCACCAGATCTCAACCCAATAGAGCATCTTTGGGATGTGGTGGAACGGGAGCTTCGTGCCCTGGATGTGCATCCCTCAAATCTCCATCAACTGCAAGATGCTATCCTATCAATATGAGCCAACATTTCTAAAGAATGCTATCAGCACCTTGTTGAATCAATGCCACGTAGAATTAAGGCAGTTCTGAAGGCAAAAGGGGGTCCAACACCGTATTAGTATGGTGTTCCTAAAAATTCTTTAGGTGAGTGTATACTTCCATGTCAATACCAGATAATTGAGTGCCTTGCATATCTTTTTCATTTAAACTATAAACATAAATCCTCGTCCGTCTGGCCACTAACTTATTTTTTTTATGTTTTTGAAATACTAGAACTTGAGGCAGGGCCGGTGCAAGGATTTTTGCCAACACAGGCGAAGCTACATTTTGGCGCCCCCCTCGCAGCTCACTTGGCCCTGGTCCAGTCTGCAGCTGCTGGCTTCTCCTCTGTGTGGTCCTGGTATCTTCTCTCTGCTTCAAGAGACGACTGTTTTGACGACTGTACTTTTCGCCCTCTAAGATGCACCGGCCCATAAGACAAAAAAATATTTTCCATTGCACCTCAGGTCAGACAAGCAATCAGACCCCCAATGTTAATCAGACCTCAGATCAGACCCCCAATACCTCAGATCAGTCCTCCATGTTAGCCATCATGCCCCGATGTCAGCCATCATGCCCCCGGCGCTGGCGGTCAGGAACACATCACCCTGCCCTCCTGCGCCGCGTCATCTCGCGAGACCCGGCGCAGGAGGTCTCGGTGATATAATCGCGATCTCCTGGACTCCTGCGCCGCTCTGCTGCTTCTTTAAGCTTCAGGCCAGGCGGAACGGAGGGGATGGGAGCCATAGGCTTCCATCACCCTCATTTTACTGCCTTCTGCCTGGCGCCCCCTACAATTTGGTGCCCGGGGCAACGCCCCCCCCCCCCACGCCCCTGCCCCCATGTCAGCCATCATGCCCCCCCATGTCAGCCATCATGCCCCCCCATGTCAGCCATCATGCCCCCATGTCAGCCATCATGCCCCCCCATGTCAACCATCATGCCCCCATGTCAGCCATCATGCCCCCCCCATGTCAGCCATCAGCACAAATAAAAAAAAAATAAAAAAACGTACCTCTCCTGCTCCTGGACGCCGCCGCTCCTCACCACCAGCGCTCTCTCTCTCTACTTCCTGGTTCTCGGCTGTCAGCTGTGAAGCCTGCGCACAGTGAGGTCACATGGTACGCAGCCCTTTACAGCAGACAGCCGAGCGGAGGACCAGGAAGCGGTGAGTACAGAACCTTCACCGCTTCCCGGAAGCGCTTCATTAGTATTCGCCCCATAAGACCCAGGGGAAAAATATGGAGTATTTAACCGCCTCCGGACCGCCTAACGCAGGATTGCGTTCCAGAGGCGGTCGATTCATTCCTCCTTGACGCGCCGGCGCATCATCTCGCGAGACGCGAGATTTCCTGTGAACACGCGCATACAGGAGCGCGCGTTCACAGGAACGGCAGGTAAACGAGCTGATCTACAGCCTGCCAGCGGCGATCATTCGCTGGCAGGCTGTAGAAGCGATTTTTTGAACCCCTGAAAGGTAAATTAGACGCTGTTTTGTTAACAGCGTCTAATATACCTGCTACCTGGTCCTCTGGTGGTCCTTTTTGCTTTGATCGACCACCAGAGGACACAGGCAGCTCTGTAAAGTAGCACCAAACACCACTACACTACACCCCTCCCCCCTGTCACTTATTAACCCCTTATTAACCCCCTGATTACCCCATATTAGACTCCCTGATCACCCCCTGTCATTGATCACCCCCCTGTAAGGCTCCATTCAGACGTCCGTATGTGTTTTGCGAATCCGCGGATCCACGGATCGGATCCGCGGATCCGCAAAACACATAAGGACATCTGAATGGAGCCTTACAGGGGGGTGATCAAGGAAAGGGGGGTGATCACCCCATACAGACTCCCTGATCACCCCCCTGTCATTGATCACCGCCCTGTAAGGCTCCATTCAGACGTCCGTATGTGTTTTGCGGATCCACGGATCTACGGATCCGCAAAACACATACGGACGTCTGAATGGAGCCTTACAGGGGGGTGATCACCCCATATAGACTCCCTGACCACCCCCCTGTCATTGATCACCCCCCTGTAAGGCTCCATTCAGACGTCCGTATGTGTTTTGCGGATCCGCAGATCCACGGATCCGCAAAACACATGCGGACGTCTGAATGCAGCCTTACAGGGGGGGTGATTAATGACAGGGGGGGGGGGGATATCCCCATATAGACTCCCTGATCACCCCCCTGTCATTGATCACCCCCCTGTAAGGCTCCATTCAGACTTCCGTATGTGTTTTATGGATCCACGGATCCGAAAAACACATACGGACGTCTGAATGGAGCCTTACAGGAGGGTGATCACCCCATATAGACTCCCTGATCACCCCCCTGTCATTGATCACCCCCTGTCATTGATCACCCCCCTGTAAGGCTCCATTCAGACGCCCGTATGTGTTTTGCGGATCCGCTGATCCACGGATCCGCAAAACATGGACACCGCGGAGCCGCAAAACACGGACACCGGCAATGTGCTTTCCGCATTTTGCGGATCCGCACATTGCCAGAACTATATAGAAAATGCCTTTTCTTGTCCGCAATTGCGGACAAGAATAGGACATGTTCTATAGGCTCTACAAAAAACGCAGTGTTCGCCCGATCAGGCCTGATCTTGTGCGCACACTTGCGTTCAGTCCACCCCACCGCAGTGACAGAATTTTTTTTTTCTGATCACTGCAAAAACACCGTAAAATCGCTGCGGCGTTATAAAGATCACTTTTGAGGGGCATGGCGAGTTCATAGAAGATAATTTTTTTTTTGGCACAAGTTAGCGGAAATTTTTTATTTTATTTTTTTCTTACAAAGTCTCATATTCCACTAACTTGTGACAAAAAATAAAATCTCACATGAACTCACCATACCCCTCACGGAATCCAAATGCGTAAAAATTTTTAGACATTTATATTCCAGACTTCTTCTCACGCTTTAGGGCCCCTAAAATGCCAGGGCAGAATAAATACCCCACATGTGACCCCATTTTGGAAAGAAGACACCCCAAGGTATTCCGCGAGGGGCATGGCGAGTTCATGTAAAATTTTATTTTTATAAGAAAAAAAAAAAAAATAATCATTTTCCGCTAACTTGTGCCCAAAAAAAAATATTCTAGGAACTCGCCATGCCCCTCACGGAATACCTTGGGGTGTCTTCTTTCCAAAATTGGGTCACTTGTGGGGTATTTATACTGCCCTGGTATTTTAGGGGCCCTAAAGCGTGAGAAGAATTTTGGAATCCAAATGCGTAAAAAATGCCCTGTGAAATCGTAAAGATTCTCATTGGAATTTGGGCCCCTTTGCTCACCTAGGCTGCAAAAAAGTGTCACACATGTGGTATCGGCGTACTCAGGAGAAGTAGGGCAATGTGTTTTGGGGTGTATTTTTTCATATACCCATACTGTGTGAGATAAATATCTCTGTAAAAGACAACTTTTCCCATTTTTTTATACAAAGTTGTAATTTTACAGAGATATTTCTCTCACCCAGCATGGGTATATGTAAGAATACACCCCAAAACACATTGCCCTACTTCTCCTGAGTACGGCGATACCACATGCGTGACCCTTTTTTGCAGCCTAGGTGGGCAAAGGGGCCGAAAGTCCAACGAGTACCTTTAGGCTTTACAGGGTTGCTCACAATTTAGCCCCGCCCAAAATGCCAGAACAGTAAACACACCCCACAAATGACCCATTTCGGAAAGTAGACACCCCAAGGTATTCGCTGAGGGGCATATTGAGTCCATGAAAGATTGAAGTTTTTGTCACAAGTTAGCAGAAAGGGTAGACTTTGTGAGAAAAAAAATATAAAAAAATCAATTTCCGCTAACTTGTGCCAAAAAAAAAAAAACTTCTATGAACTCGCCATGCCCCTCACGGAATACCTTGGGGTGTCTTCTTTCCAAAATGGGGTCACATGTGGGGTATTTATACTGCCCTGGCATTTTAGGGGCCCTAAAGCGTGAGAAGAAGTCTGGAATCCAAATTCCCTCCTAAAAGATTCTTATTGGAATTTGGGCCCCTTTGCGCACCTAGGCTGCAAAAAAGTGTCACACCTGTGGTATCGCCGTACTCAGGAGAAGTAGGGCAATGTGTTTTGGGGTGTCTTTTTACATATACCCATGCTGGGTGAGAGAAATATCTCTCTAAAATGACAACTTTGCATAAAAAAAATGGGAAAAGTTGTCTTTTACAGAGATATTTATCTCACCCAGCATGGGTATTTGTAAAAATACACCCCAAAACACATTGCCCTACTTCTTCTGAGTACGGCGAAACTACATGTGGGACACTTTTTTGCAGCCTAGGTGCGCAAAGGGGCCCAAATTCCAAAGAGTATCTTTACGATTTCACAGGGCATTTTTTACGCATTTGGATTCCAGACTTCTTCTCACGCTTTAGGGCCCCTAAAATGCCAGGGCAGCATAAATACCCCACAAATGACCCCATTTTGGAAAGAAGACACCCCAAGGTATTCCGTGAGGGGTATGGTGAGTTCATGTAAAATTTTATTTTTTGTCTAAAGTTAGTGGAATATGAGACTTTGTAAGAAAAAAAAATATAATAATCATTTTCCGCTAACTTGTGCCAAAAAAATAAATAAATTCTAGGAACTCGCCATGCCCCTCACGGAATACCTTGGGGTGTCTTATATCCAAAATGGGGTCACTTGTGGGGTATTTATACTGCCCTGGCATTTTAGGGGCCCTAAAGCGTGAGAAGTAATTTGGAATCCAAATGCGTAAAAAATGCCCTGCGAAATCCTAAAGGTGCTCTTTAGAATTTGGGCCCCTTTGCGCACCTAGGCTGCAAAAAAGTGTCACACATGTGGTATTGCCGTACTCAGGAGAAGTAGGGCAATGTGTTTTGGGGTGTCTTTTTACATATACCCATGCTGGGTGAGAGAAATATCTCTCTAAAATGACAACTTTGTATAAAAAAATGGGAAAAGTTGACTTTTAGAGAGATATTTCTCTCACCCAGCATGGGTATATGTAAAAAGACACCCCAAAACACATTGCCATACTTCTTCTGAGTACGGAGATACCACATGTGTGACACTTTTTTGCAGCCTAGGTGCCCAAAGGGGCCCAAATTCTAAAGAGCACCTTTAGGATTTCACAGGGCATTTTTTAGGCATTTGGATTCCAGACTTCTTCTCACGCTTTAGGTCCCCTAAAATGCCAGGGCAGTATAAATACCCCACAAGTGACCCCATTTTGGAAAGAAGACACCCCAAGGTATTTCGTGATGGGCATAGTGAGTTCATGGAAGTTTTTTTTTTTAGTTTGTAAACGCTATAACTTTTGCGCAAACCAATAAATATACACTTATTGCTTTTTTTTTATCAAAGACATGTAGAACAATAAATTTAGAGAAAAATGGATATAGAAATGTAGTTTTATTTGAAAAATTTTACAACTGAAAGTGAAAAATTTCATTTTCGATTAATAACAGAAAAAGTAAAAATGCCAGCAGCAATGAAATACCACCAAATGAAAGCTCTATTAGTGAGAAAAAAAGGAGTTAAAATTCATTTGGGTGGTAAGTTGTATGACCGAGCAATAAACCGTGAAAGTAGTGTAGTGCAGAATTGTAAAAAGTGGTCTGGTCATTAAGGGGGTTTAAAGGGATTCTGTCACCAGGTTTCACCCCCTCCAGATAAAAATATGGTTATGTTCAGGGAGCTTTCACGATTCCTAATGTGGTCTTATAAATGTAATCTGTAGGCTCATTTTGCTAAAAATACGCTATTACTAACCTGTCATTCATAAAAATAAGGTGCCCAAGGGGATGTAAATGGCTCCAAGCTGCCGCCCGCACCTGCTGTGACGTCTCCTGCTCTCCCTCCCTCCCCCCTCCTCTTGCTGTAACATTCTCCTGTAGCAGGAGACGTCACAGCAGGAGGAGGGGGGAGGGAGGGAGAGCAGGAGATGTCACAGCAGGAGGAGGGGGGAGGGAGGGAGAGCAGGAGACGTCACAGCAATCTTACAGCAGGAGGAGGGGGAGGGAGAGCAGGAGGCGTCACAGAAGATTATGAGGCGGCGCTGGGCACGAACGGCAGCAGGTGCGGGCGGCAGCTTGGAGCCATTTACATCCCCTTGGGCACCTTATTTTTATGAATGACAGGTTAGTAATAGCGTATTTTTAGCAAAATGAGCCTACAGATTACATTTATAAGACCACATTAGGAATCGTGAAAGCTCCCTGAACATAACCATATTTTTATCTGGAGGGGGTGAAACCTGGTGACAGAATCCCTTTAAGCTAGGGGAGCTGAGGTGGTTAAAAAAAAAAGAGTTTCATCCCCCTCCCCACCCGTCTCTGCGCCCTAAGGCAGCCGCTTGGTCTGCCTTATTATAGCACCGGTCCTGACTTGAGGTCAAACTAAGGCTACTTTTACATTAGTGTTTTTACTGGATCCGGCAGGGTTCAGCAAAAACGCTTCCGTTACTGATAATACAACCATCTGCATCCGTTATGAACGGATCCGGTTGTATCATCTTTAACATACCCAAGACGGATCCGTCATGAACTCCATTGAAAGTCAATAGGGGACGGATCCGTTTTCTATTGTGTCAGAGAAAACGGATCCGTCCCCATTGACTTGCATTGTTGGTCATGCCCGATCCGTCTTGCTCCGCATCCCAGGATGGAAAGCAAACTACAGCATCTTGCGGTTTTCTCTCCGGTCTGGGAACACATCTAAACAGAACGGAATGCATTTTGGAGCACTCCGTTCTGTTCAGTTCAGTTTTGTCCCTATTGACAATGAATGGGAACAAAACTGAAGCATTTTTTTCCGATATTGAGCCCCTATGACGGAACTCAATACCGTAAAACTAAAACGCTCATGTGAAAGTAGCCTAAAAGGGTTTGGATTCAAAGGCGGACAATCTGGCCCAGTAGAGAAAAGTGTCCATCCCTACACCAGATTTATCCTCCAGCCTGAGCCCCTGTGATAAATTTGGGGCAGGTCTAGACAGTCGGTCTAAGCTTCCGCCATCTACAGGATTAGTAAATCGGGGCCGTGTGTTCTGAATGTGGCGGAAACTGGTGCACCGTTCGCAATATCAAGCACTGCTGTTTTCAATGCAGCAGCAGCTGTAGGGTGACAACGCCAGATCTCCATCGTTGTAGAGATCACCATTATTACTAATATTTAGGAGTATCATTTCTGGTCAGAAGATGGTGAAGAAAGCCAAAGGAAGTGCCTGCAAGGGACTTTCTGTGGCCCTTTAAAAATGTAGGGGTAACGAGGAGACTGAACTTTTAAGGGGTGGTTCCCACCATGGACATTTATGACATTTCCATTAGATATGCCATAATTCAGGGGTGTGACTACCTCCATCACAGGAGGGGTACAGTGTGGGGTCTGAATTAATATTTTGGGTCTTGGCCTGTAGTTGAAATAGATTTTGTAGTCTGGTGTCTAATTACATTTTGGAATCCCTTCTGGGGTCTCAAACAATTTAGGGGTCTGGAGTCTGAGTTTATTTAGGGAGCTGAATTCATTTTGGAGGGTCTGGTCTGGGGTTGGAATTTTTTGGAGGGTCTGTGCGGTCACTTCCTGCATGTCGAGAGGGACCAGGAAGCATTGAAACTACTACATCAGAGGATTGATAAGGTGGGTATACCATTCTGAACCTTTCAAAAAAAAAAATTATTTGCTTGACAACCCCTTTACCTTTCCCATGGAGTCAGTAAATGTTATTGGAGGAAGGGGTGGGCATTCGAAAGTTTGTTGCGGTTGGTTCCCAATAATTGCCAGAAATGTCAAGAATTTAGGGGTCCCAGCTCTGAAGTTGCCATCTCTTGGGCCATGGGTGATCCCACAAAACCACCTCCTTGTAGTCGTCAACTTTAAAGGTTCTCCAGGAATTACGGAAGCGGCATACCTTGTTCTGCTGCGCTGTTTGCATAGCTCCCATTCACTACAAAGGAGGTTACAGAAACAGCGGAGCGCCGGCCCATGTGGATGTTTCCATAAACCTGGCCACCTAGAACCAACGCTTAGTCCCCTCTCGCTGTGGAAACGGCGAGATGGGACAACCCCTGGGGCTACACGGCGATCTTGGCTGTGACAATCGTTGTGCAACCCAGGGTCATTGTAAGGGCTCATACACACAAACATATTTTTCTTCCGTTTCCATTCCATTTTTTTTTACAGGTCCATATGTGGAACCATTAATTTCAATGGGTTTGAAAAAAAACTAAAATGACTCGGAAAGTGTGCATTCCATGTCTGTATGTCCACATATCCGTTCCGCAAATAGAAAAAAAAAAGTAGAGCATGTCCTATTCTTGTCCATTTTGCGGACAAGGACAGGCATTGTTACAATGGAGCCGCATAACAAACGGATGCAGCATTTTTTTTTTTTTTGCGGATCCGTGTTTTGCGGACCACAAAATACATACAGTCATGGGCATGATCTCTATATCAGTGCAGCCATTGAGATCAATGGCATTGCAGCACAATTCCCAACCTTCTACATCCCCAGAAATCCAAAAAAATAAATAAAAAATCCAGCCGTACTCGATTTTTAGCGATTGTGGAGTAGCGATTTCTATGGCTGCACTGATACACACAGATCTGGGTCGCACAACAGGTGGCCGATACCCATGCCCCATTGATTTTAATGGGATGTGAGACTTTCCTGCAAGTTTCTGACTTGGTAGGAGTTCTAACAGACAAATCACAGCTCAAAGATAGTTGCTGGACAGCAAGTTGCAGACAAATCGCATTGGTCCACGTCAAGCATGTATGTATATCGCATTATATGATATAGTAATACTGCACAGGCCGCACACATGAGACGCCGAGCAGGCCGGTAATACCGCAGCCCTGACACTAGGGGGAGAGAAACGAAGGAATCAATGTCCAAGGCCGTGGCTCGTTTCTCAGGGCCGTCTCCATGGTAACAGAACGCCGTCCTGTCAAAGTTCCGGCTCGCCGGCTGGGAGGAGTCTGGGCGGGGCGGAGCTCTCACCACAGTCCCCGGCTGCACTGTGGCCTGCTATGCGGCATGGCTGCTCGGTGGAGCTGGATGTGGCGCCTTCCTCGCTGCCCTCTCCTCGGCAGGAATCTTCCCGGGACTGGAAGACTGGGTGAGACTCAGCCGGGGGCTGTACAGACAAGTGAGGGCTGGGGTGGTGGGCAGTGCCTGCCGGGCATAGAACTACAAGTCCCAGCATGGCATCATACTATGGCATGGGCACCAGATCAGCTCCTGTATTTCTGTATTAGGCAGTGAAATTGCTTCTGAAAGAGTTAATGCATCTCACTACAATGGTAGCACCCCAGTATATGACACCAGGGGCATGCACTGTACTGGTAGCACCCCAGTATATGACACCAGGGGCATGCACTGTACTGGTAGCACCCCAGTATATGACACCAGGGGCATGCACTGTACTGGTAGCACCCCAGTATATGACACCAGGGGCATGCACTGTACTGGTAGCACCCCAGTATATGACACCAGGGGCATGCACTGTACTGGTAGCACCCCAGTATATGACACCAGGGGCATGCACTGTACTGGTAGCACCCCAGTATATGACACCGGGGGCATGCACTGTACTGGTAGCACCCCAGTATATGACACCAGAGGCATGCACTGTACTGGTAGCGCCCCAGTATATGACACCAGGGGCATGCACTGTACTGGTAGCACCCCAGTATATGACACCGGGGGCATGCACTGTACTGGTAGCACCCCAGTATATCACACCAGAGGCATGCACTGAACTGGTAGCACCCCAGTATATGACACCAGGGACATGCACTGTACTGGTAGCACCCCAGTATATGACACCAGAGGCATGCACTGAACTGGTAGCACCCCAGTATATGACACCAGGGGCATGCACTGTACTGGTAGCACCCCAGTATATGACACCAGAGGCATGCACTGAACTGGTAGCACCCCAGTATATGACACCAGAGGCATGCACTGTACTGGTAGCACCCCAGTATATGACACCAGGGGCATGCACTGTACTGGTAGCACCCCAGTATATGACACCAGAGGCATGCACTGAACTGGTAGCACCCCAGTATATGACACCAGAGGCATGCACTGTACTGGTAGCACCCCAGTATATGACACCAGGGGCATGCACTGTACTGGTAGCACCCCAGTATATGACACCGGGGGCATGCAGTGTACTGGTAGCGCCCCAGTATATGACACCAGGGGCATGCACTGTACTGGTAGCACCCCAGTATATGACACCAGGGGCATGCACTGTACTGGTAGCACCCCAGTATATGACACCGGGGGCATGCACTGTACTGGTAGCACCCCAGTATATGACACCGGGGGCATGCAGTGTACTGGTAGCACCCCAGTATATGACACCAGAGGCATGCACTGTACTGGTAGCGCCCCAGTATATGACACCAGGGGCATGCACTGTACTGGTAGCACCCCAGTATATGACACCGGGGGCATGCACTGTACTGGTAGCACCCCAGTATATGACACCAGAGGCATGCACTGAACTGGTAGCACCCCAGTATATGACACCGGGGGCATGCACTGTACTGGTAGCACCCCAGTATATGACACCAGAGGCATGCACTGAACTGGTAGCACCCCAGTATATGACACCAGAGGCATGCACTGTACTGGTAGCACCCCAGTATATGACACCAGGGGCATGCACTGTACTGGTAGCACCCCAGTATATGACACCGGGGGCATGCAGTGTACTGGTAGCGCCCCAGTATATGACACCAGGGGCATGCACTGTACTGGTAGCACCCCAGTATATGACACCAGGGGCATGCACTGTACTGGTAGCACCCAGTATATGACACCGGGGGCATGCACTGTACTGGTAGCACCCCAGTATATGACACCAGGGGCATGCACTGCAGTAATAGCACCCCAGTATATGACACCAGGGGCATGCACTGTACTGGTAGCGCCCCAGTATATGACACCAGGGGCATGCACTGTACTGGTAGCATCCCAGTATATGACACCAGGGGCATGCACTGTACTGGTAGCACCCCAGTATATGACACCAGGGGCATGCACTGCAGTAATAGCACCCCAGTATATGACACCAGGGGCATGCACTGTACTGGTAGCGCCCCAGTATATGACACCAGGGGCATGCACTGTACTGGTAGCATCCCAGTATATGACACCAGGGGCATGCACTGTACTGGTAGCACCCCAGTATATGACACCAGGGGCATGCACTGTACTGGTAGCACCCCAGTATATGACACCGGGGGCATGCACTGTACTGGTAGCACCCCAGTATATGACACCGGGGGCATGCACTGTACTGGTAGCACCCCAGTATATGACACCAGAGGCATGCACTGTACTGGTAGCGCCCCAGTATATGACACCAGGGGCATGCACTGTACTGGTAGCACCCCAGTATATGACACCGGGGGCATGCACTGTACTGGTAGCACCCCAGTATATGACACCAGAGGCATGCACTGAACTGGTAGCACCCCAGTATATGACACCGGGGGCATGCACTGTACTGGTAGCACCCCAGTATATGACACCAGAGGCATGCACTGAACTGGTAGCACCCCAGTATATGACACCAGAGGCATGCACTGTACTGGTAGCACCCCAGTATATGACACCAGGGGCATGCACTGTACTGGTAGCACCCCAGTATATGACACCGGGGGCATGCAGTGTACTGGTAGCGCCCCAGTATATGACACCAGGGGCATGCACTGTACTGGTAGCACCCCAGTATATGACACCAGGGGCATGCACTGTACTGGTAGCACCCAGTATATGACACCGGGGGCATGCACTGTACTGGTAGCACCCCAGTATATGACACCAGGGGCATGCACTGCAGTAATAGCACCCCAGTATATGACACCAGGGGCATGCACTGTACTGGTAGCGCCCCAGTATATGACACCAGGGGCATGCACTGTACTGGTAGCATCCCAGTATATGACACCAGGGGCATGCACTGTACTGGTAGCACCCCAGTATATGACACCAGGGGCATGCACTGCAGTAATAGCACCCCAGTATATGACACCAGGGGCATGCACTGTACTGGTAGCGCCCCAGTATATGACACCAGGGGCATGCACTGTACTGGTAGCATCCCAGTATATGACACCAGGGGCATGCACTGTACTGGTAGCACCCCAGTATATGACACCAGGGGCATGCACTGTACTGGTAGCACCCCAGTATATGACACCGGGGGCATGCACTGTACTGGTAGCACCCCAGTATATGACACCGGGGGCATGCACTGTACTGGTAGCACCCCAGTATATGACACCAGAGGCATGCACTGTACTGGTAGCACCCCAGTATATGACACCAGAGGCATGCACTGTACTGGTAGCACCCCAGTATATGTCACCGGGGGCATGCAGTGTACTGGTAGCACCCCAGTATATGACACCGGGGGCATGCAGTGTACTGGTAGCACCCCAGTATATGACACCAGGGGCATGCACTGTACTGGTAGCACCCCAGTATATGACACCAGGGGCATGCACTGTACTGGTAGCACCCCAGTATATGACACCGGGGGCATGCACTGTACTGGTAGCACCCCAGTATATGACACCAGGGGCATGCACTGTACTAGTAGCGCCCCAGTATATGACACCGGGGGCATGCACTGTACTGGTAGCACCCCAGTATATGACACCGGAGGCATGCACTGTACTGGTAGCACCCCAGTATATGACACCGGGGGCATGCAGTGTACTGGTAGCACCCCAGTATATGACAAGGCATGCACTGCAGTAATAGCACCCCAGTATATGACACCAGGGGCATGCACTGTAGTGGTAGCACCCCAGTATATGACACCAGGGGCATGCACTGTACTGGTAGCACCCCAGTATATGACACCAGGGGCATGCACTGTACTGGTAGCATCCCAGTATAGGACGTCAGGTGGATGCACTGCAGTAATAGAACCCCCAAGTATATGACACCAGGGGCATGCACTGTAGTGGTAGCACCCCTATGTATGAAATATATGCAAGCACTGCAGTAGTAGCACCCCAACATGAAACCAGGGACATTTACTGCAATAATAGCACCTTAGTGTGTAAAATCAGCGCATGCACTGGAGTTGTAGCACCCTAAATATATGAAACTAATGCCTTGCACTGTAAGAGTAGCACCCCAGTTTATAACTCCAGGGGTATGTGCTGCAAATCTGTTATGCAAGACTAATGTATATGATCTTATATTAAGGTGTAGAACGAAGACTTTCTTCCAAGTCGCAGACACCCCAGATCTGCATAGTTGGCAGCGGCCCAGCCGGATTTTACACCGCTCAGCACCTGTTAAAGGTAAGGAAAACACTTCTATCACTTTGCCTGAAGACATTCTGCTTGCGAATATTTGCATCCATTTTCATTTAGTACAATTTACCTATTGGAGGAGATGTAGCAGAGCGAGGCCCAATTTATGCTATTTCACGTCGATTTCCACAAAGTCTGTGAAATATAACCCCCTTCATCTGTAATCAGAGACACACTGAGGGACAGTATGGCTCAGAGCAAGCCGTGGGCATGATATTGTGAATCTGTTTAAGGTCTTGTGCACACGACCGCGTCCATGCCTGAAGCCTAAAACAGATCTGTAATTCAGGTGAGAAATTAGAAAAGTTAGTGAAGCCATATTGGTTGTCACTTCTGATTCAATTTCTCAGCTATTGATGGTAAAATTTACTTTTTTAACATAATTTGGAAATTTAACATCAGTTTTGGAGGTTTATCCCCACAATCGGACAAGGTGATCTTTTATCTGAACTTCCACATTGCACTGTGTTCTGGGAACTGGACACTGATTCACATGAGCGCTGCCGGTCCAGGAATCACTGGCCGTGTTGGCAGAATCTCCCAGACCGAGCGCGGTTCCCGGAATGATTGTATCATAGTGATTTATGATAAGTCAGTGTCTCTCTGATCTTGGGTCTACTGTACTGCCATGATGATGTGGGTACGGTACAATAGACCCCTAATCAGATAGGAACTGACTGTATAGTGTGAATCACTATGATGCAGTCATTTCTACAGTGAAGACTGGCGGTCACTGATAGGACCGCCCACTGGACTCCTAAGCTTGGAAAGAGCAGAGATATCAGGATAGTCCTCATGCATGTGGCCGTTCCGGGCAACATCTGTGCAGCGGGCCACACCCATTCAACTTGAATGGGTCCATGGTCTGTCCGCACCGCAAAAAAATTACGACATGTCATATTCTTTTGCAGTGCGGAACCACGGAAAGAAACACCACGGAAGCACTCTGTAGTGCTTCTGGTGTTCCGTTCCGTGACTCCATTCCGCATCTCCGGAATTGCTGACCCATTCAAGTGAATTGCCGACTTGCCGTTTGCGGGCTGCAATACGGCCACGGCCACCCAACGGCCGTGTGCATCAGGCCTTATACTGAATCTTTTCCCGTAAAACTCTACATCCTCCTGCTCTAAACTATACACCGCCTGCAGATTGCACTGCATTCCCACAGTGACAGGTTCCATTAGTATTGCAGTCATTTGTTTGCTTTTTCATCTTCCCAGTTTGAAAGCCCAAACTTTTTTTTTCTTTTTAATTAGTGTCCCCCTTTAGCAGTACATATACAGGTGAAACATTAGAATATGGTGCAAAGTTCATTTATTTCAGTAATGCAACTTAAAAGGTGAAGCTAACCTATGAGATAGACTCATTACAGGCAAAGCGAGATATTTCAAGCCTTTATTTGGTATAATTTGGATGATTATGGCTTACCGCTTATGAAACCCTAAAGTCACAATCTCAGGTCCCCTTTGCTCAGGGGGTATGGATTAATTAGCTGACTAGAGTGTGACACTTTGAGCCTAGAATATTGAACCTTTTCACTAAATTATAATTTTAAGCTGCATTAATGCAATTCTTTTTAATTTACATTACTGAAATAAATAGACTTTTGCACGATATTCAAATTTTTCGAGTTTCACCTGTAATGTGTTGTATAATTTTTTTAGGGGGATGAATAAACGGTAATATATTATCATGGGTTTTAGGTTTTTATGGTGTTCACCTTGCGGTATAAATGACATTATTCTGTGGTTGTTCAATAAAAAGGTCTCTAGTACGTTGCCTCTTTCCGCGTCGCAGGTCCCAATCGTGAAGTGGGTACAATTCACACAAATCTCAATCTTTTTCCAGTTGGACCGCGCTTCTCCACAAGTCAGGAATATCACCACTATAGACTCCTTCCAATAATCCGTGGATATAGGGAAGCAATAGGCCACAGAAAGCAGCAGAGCCTCCACTCATTCGCCTCTGTCAGAGACCAAAGGATAGCCACAATAGTGAAACACCATCACATAAACGGAATAATTTTTTAAAATTATACTCACAAAAGTGAATATAATACAAGCAGTATATAACTTTAAATTGCATACACCCGACCCGGGTTTCGCTCCAGAAAGCTTCGTCAGGGGCATCCCTATCTGATGGTCTGACTCCCCACCTTGGCTGATCAGCAGGAGCTCCAGCGCTGGACCTACATAGCTGTATTATTTGTACAGTGGACAGAGCTGGTTTGAAGCAAAGCTGCAGTATCCAGCTCCATCCACTATACAATGGTTGGAGCTGTGTAGTGCCAGTACCAGAACTACCGCCAAGCAGCTGATTGGCGGAGGTGTAGAGACGTCAGACCACTGCCGATCAGATAGTAATAGCCTGTCCTCAATATTGTCCATCAGTCGAAAAAGGTTGGGCAACGCCTTTAATACAAGGACTTTGTAAGGTAAAACTGTAACAGCCTAATAGACATCCACACTTAGCAGACCTCAAGCCTTTCTTTAGGCACTCGGCTGCCAAAGCAAGCCATAGATACCCTACAGTGGTGCCAATGGGGTGACAGAAGGATCTACTTGAATACCATGGTGGACATTGACCTTGGCATCTAAGGAGTTTTTACAGTTGGGCTTGGTGGCATCTCGGATTACAGCCATCAGGACAGGTGACTGATTATATAATACGGTTGTACTGTTACATCAGTTTGCAGGAACTGCTTGCTATAGGATAAAACACGAGATATAGTAGACGTTGTCGTGAAATATTTCACATGACATTAGAAATGCTGAATAACGTGTCCCTTACGTTTGCAGCACCACACACAAGCCGTAGTCGATATTTATGAGAAGCTGCCTGTACCATTTGGCCTGGTCCGATTTGGCGTGGCACCAGATCATCCTGAAGTCAAAGTAAGTATAATTTACAGTATTTATGGGGATCTTTAGTTGCATTTGCTCTTCACTTTCATGTACAGGCAGATTACCATAGTAATAAAAAAAATTGAATGAATGTTTTTTTATATCCGGGTTTGGCGCCTGAGCTATTATCACAAATTTTCTTGAAGGGGTTGTCCGGTTTCATGATATTGATGACCTCTCTTCAAGTTAAAGGGGTTATCCAAGTTCTAGAATCCACCCCCATATGCCCAGGCCCCTCATAGAGGTTATACTTACTTCGCTTCCGGCATCCGCATCGCTTCTTATACCGTCACGGCCGCCGCTGCATCTCCCCGCCGCGCGGATGAAAACATCCAGCATCGGCGGGGAGAAGGAGGGGGGGGGGGTTGCAGCTAATAGCAGGCCGGGACGGGAATTAGCCTCCCGCTAGGGAGGCTCGTCCCCATCACCACCTGCTATTGGCTGCCCCCCCAGGACATTTCTGCAGGAATCAAAAATAAAATGGTGGCCTGCTCTCGGCCGGGATCCATGTTTTGCAGATCTGCAATTTGTGGACCGCAAAACACTTACGGCCGTGTGTATGAGCCCTAGTTCATCAGTTTTAGGGTCCAACTTCTGGCACCTCTGCTGCTCAGCTGTTTGAAGGGACTGCGGCGCTCTTAAGAAACTATCATTACACTGCACGAGGCATGCAGGTAAACATTGAATAATGCCCCAGTCCCTTCAAATAGCTGGCAGGGGTGCCAGGAGTCAGATCCCCACTTCTCTAATATTGATGACCTATTCTGAGGGTAGGTCATCAGTATAATGAAAGTGGACAACCCCTTTAAAAGATCAGCATATCAGCAAGTTCCTACTGACATTCATTAAATGAGTATGTCCACAGTAAATTAACCCTTGTAAAAAGTAATGACTCTAAAAACTTTCAGCAACTAGACTTTTAAGTAGCCAAATTTTGAGCTTAGACCTTGGTATTATATTAAAGAGTTGCAATCAGGATCAGCAAGAATAGTTTTACTTCCTGGTTGTGTGTAGGAAGGGTGGGGGACACTGTCGATGACGAGAAGAATGCTTACAGCCTGATCCCATCATCTCTCCACCTGTAGAACCTTACAGTAACCTAAGGTAGAGCCAGGAGCTTTCCTTCATGTAATCACCCCTCTGACCACCTAGGATGGAGGAGGAAGCTGCCGGTGACATCAGGAAGAATTATCACAGCCTGATACCATCACCTCTCCACCTGTAGAACCTTACAGTAAGGTAGAGCCAGGAGCTTTCCTTCATGTAATCACCCCTCTGACCACCTAGGATGGAGGAGGAAGCTGCTGGTGACATCAGGAAGAATTATCACAGCCTGATACCATCACCTCTCCCCCTATAGAATTATACAGTGACCTCAGGGAGAGACAGGAACTTCATGTAATCACCTCTCTTACCACCTGGGTGTAAGAGGGAGGCGGAAGCTACCGGTTACATCACGAAGAATGATCACAACTTAATAACATCATATCTCCCCCTGGAACCCTACAGTTGCCTCAGGGAGGGACAGGAACATTCCTTCATGTATTCATCCCTACTGACCATCTAGGTGTAGGAGGAAGGAGGAAGCTGCCGGTGACATCAGGAAGAATGATCACAACTTAATAACATCATATCTCCCCTAAAGAACTCTACAGTGACCTCAGGGAGGGACAGGAGCTTTTCTTCATGTAATCATCCCTCTTACCATCTGGAGGGGGAACCTGCCAGTGACAGCAGGAAAAAAAATCTATCCCCTATAGCTTGCTAACCTACCAAGAAGTAAGAAACAATTAATATGACAGCAGGCTCCTACTACCTCATTCATGTGCTGAGCATGCATGTATGTGGGGTAGTCGGGGGAGATAGCTGTTTAATGCATATGGCCAGCGCTAAGATGCTGGGAAGCAATAAAAAATATTGGAAAGGTGAACATAGCCGTAGAGAATAGCATACCTAACAATTATGTAACATCTGATAGGGACTGCTTCTTTTTATAGATAGAACTAGCAGAAGGACCCTGCTTCGCATGGGTATATTTCATCTATTTCATTTAATATTTGTGTGTGTCGTTTAAAAGATATCGACAGTATCCCCCATAACAGTGACCTCTACAGCACCCCATCCCTTTAACAGTAAACTCCACAGTGCCCCGCCACTTTAAAATGAAACCTCCACAGCAGCCCATCACCTTAACTTTGACTTTCACAGCAGCCTGTCCCTTTAACTGTGAGTTTCTCAGAACTCCACTCCCTTGACAGTGACCTCCTCAGGGCCCCCCCCTTAACGGTGACCTCACAGTACCCTGCTGTGTTAACAGTGACCTCCACAGCGCCCTGCCCCTTTAATGCTAGGGCTACACGACGACATGTGTCGCGCAACATTTTGTCTCAACAATTTTTGTAATGATAGTCTATGGTGTCGCGCTGCGACTGCGACATGACAGTTGCAAAAAATCCATCCAAGATGGATTTTTCTGCGACCGTCGCGTCGTAGTCGCAGCATGTCGCATGTGCCAGTGCAACACCATAGACTATCATTATAAAAATTGTTGAGACAAATTGTCGCGCGACACATGTCGTCGTGTAGCCCTAGCCTGAAGCTGACCTACAATGGATGGGTTGTTATGGAAACCTGGAGTAAAACTGTGTATGTGGACACTAAGGGCCTGCGAGATTCTATTGGCTGATAAGGGACATGTGACCGTGTGTTTGGCAGTTGGGATATGAAGAGAAAGACTTGCAGGCTTGTATTGGATAATGCAGGTAATTTTTTGGGAATATCTCAGAAACGGTACGTCCTAGAGAGCTGAGACCCCCACAAGATTTCTTTCCAGGTAGCAAGTGATGTGTCTACCAAGTTTTGTTGAAATCGATGGTTGCGTTTTTGAGTGATCGCGGAACATACATACATACATACATACATACATACATAAGTCCTTCTTTATATATATAGATTGATCCAATGATCACAGACATGAGGGAGATTCAGGTCGTATTGTACATTAAATCTCCGGCAGAACTGGTATGGTGTATCACCTTGAGCTGTCCGGAGATCTGATCTGATTTCTCTCGGGCATGTTAGGAGCGGCCAGAGGGTTTGAAGTTGATATGAAAGGCTGTAAGTATGAGATAAGAAGAAGAAGAGCCCTTGAATGGTCTGTGGAGAGAAAAAGAGCGGCCTTGCAGATAAAAGAGCTCTTGCAAGGACTCCCGTGTGGGACTGAGGTGTCCCAGAACATCACAGAGCCCGCTCCTAGAGGCTGCTGTCTGAAGGTTGAGCACATTTCAGGCAGAAATGTCAATGTTAAACATACAACCACTGGACTGAAAGTTTTCCAATCTGCCAGATGGACTGCAGTTTGTTCTGTGGTTTCTCAGTCCACATTTTATAGGCTTTCCACCACCACATTGTGACCTATTTAGCTGTCAGACACTAGCGATCTGCTAGTGTCTGCTGTACCTAACCATGTTCATGGATTACCTTTGTCTGGAGGGGTTAAGCTTAAAAACGTAGTTTTATTGGTATGCAAATGAGCCTCTAGGTGCTATGGGGGCGTCATTTCAGCACCCAGAGGCTGAAATTTCAGCACCTAACCGCTCCAGACAAAGGTAATCCATGAACATGGTTAGGTACAGCAGACACTAGCAGATCGCTAGTGTCAGACAGCTAAATAGGTGAAAATCTGGTGGTAGAAAGCCTTTAAGCTGGCCAAGTCCATTAGATCAACGTTGGCCAAAACTGACGACTTTGGGTGGATCATCTAATGCAGGGGTGCACAACCCTTATTGGTCTGGGGGCCGCATTGTCACATTGCTCTATTTCAAATAAAAAACAAAAAAAATGTAATCGGCGCTCATCTGCCTTTTACATAAACCAGTGCAAAGTGACTGGGGAGGAATGATCGCTACCACAGTCATTCCTCCTTCATTTAGTTGTATTGATTATTGGTAGCCCATTCCTAATTACACCGGGAGATGTGCTGCAGATAATCGGACATCTTTCACCCTGATAAAATCTGCAAATCAGCCGACAAACGACCGATTCCTTGTTTATCGACCGATCAGCTGCACGATTATACCGGCCAGATAGAAGATATGGGCGCTCCTATGAACACTTGTTCCCAGTAATTGTCCCGAATATCGTGCTGCAGCATAGCCCCTGAAACTGAAGAGTTGTACTTGCCTGCTCCCCGCCGCTCCGATCCTTCACACTGCCCCCGCTGTTTACACCTGGCAGTGCATGGACATGGTCATACACCACTCCAGCCAATCCTTACGCGGTGATGTGGCCACAAGCAGCATGTCACCACTGAAGCCAGTCATTGACTGGAGCCGTGCAAGTGACCATGGTCATGCACTGCCAGGTGTAAACAGCACAGGGACCAGAAGATGGAGGGCAGAGGACCGGAGCGTCATGGAGCAGGTAAGTATGAATCTTCTATTTCAGGGGCCATGCTGCAGGAAGTTGTTAAAAAAATCACGAAGTGGCGAAATTTCCTTCCATCCTTCCTCCTATTCATAAATCAGAGCTTTCCTCCACTGCAGAGGACGGAGCTCACTGGTTATTACCATCTCCTGCCCCCAGTTATAGGCGCCCTGCAGTAACTAGTAAGCGTTTTACCTTGGTTAACGCTTTAATGACCAGGCCTGAAAAGGCTTAATGACCAGACACTTTTTTATGATTTAGCGCGCGTGGTGGTTCAAATGGTTGTAACTATCTTATTTGTTGGACTGCAAAAAGAATTTTTGCAACAAAACTTTTTTACGTTACACATAGGGCTTTATAATTAAATTTTTTTGTAGTTTTATTTGGGGGAACTATAGCTCCTTATTCTTTAACTATGCAAACTGACACCAAAATAAATTATTATAATTAGTTCCCTATTTTGTATAGGGTGTTTTGTTATACACTGCTCAAAAAAATAAAGGGAACACTTAAACAACACAATGTAACTCCAAGTCAATCACACTTCAACTGTCCACTTAGGAAGCAACACTGAGTGACAATCAATTTCACATGCTGTTGTGCAAATGGGATAGACAACAGGTGGAAATTATAGGCAATTAGCAAGACACCCCCAATAAAGGAGTGGTTCTGCAGGTGGTGACCACAGAGCACTTCTCAGTTCCTATGCTTCCTGGCTGATGTTTTGGTCACTTTTGAATGCTGGCGGTGCTTTCACTCTAGTGGTAGCATGAGACGGAGTCTACAACCCACACAAGTGGCTCAGGTAGTGCAGATTATCCAGGATGGCACATCAATGCGAGCTGTGGCAAGAAGGTTTGCTGTGTCTGTCAGCATAGTGTCCAGAGTATGGAAGCGCTACCAGGAGACAGGCCAGTACATCAGGAGACGTGGAGGAGGCTGTAGGAGGGCAACAACCTAGCAGCAGGACCGCTACCTCTGCCTTTGTGCAAGGAGGAACAGGAGGAGCACTGCCAGAGCCCTGCAAAATGACCTCCAGCAGGCCACAAATGTGCATGTGTCTGCTCAAACGGTCAGAAACAGTCTCCATGAGGGTGATATGAGGGCCCGACATCCACAGGTGGGGGTTGTGCTTACAGCCCAACACCGTGCAAGACATTTGGCATTTGCCAGAGAACACCAAGATTGGCAAATTCGCCACTGGCGCCCTGTGCTCTTCACAGATGAAAGCAGGTTCACTCTGAGCACATGTGACAGACGTGACAGAGTCTGGAGACGCTGTGGAGAACGTTCTGCTGCCTGCAACATCCTCCAGCATGACCGGTTTGGCAATGGGTCAGTAATGGTGTGGGGTGGCATTTCTTTGGAGGGCCGCACAGCCCTCCATGTGCTCGCCAGAGGTAGCCTGACTGCCATTAGGTACCGAGATGAGATCCTCAGACCCCTTGTGAGACCATATGCTGGTGCAGTTGGCCCTGGGTTCCTCCTAATGCAAGACAATGCTAGACCTCATGTGGCTGGAGTGTGTCAGCAGTTTCTGCAAGATGAAGGCATTGATGCTATGGACTGGCCCGCCCGTTCCCCAGACCTGAATCCAATTGAGCACATCTGGAACATCATGTCTCGCTCTATCCACCAACGTCACGTTGCACCACAGACTGTCCAGGAGTTGGCAGATGCTTTAGTCCAGGTCTGGGAGGAGATCCCTCAGGAGACCGTCCGCCACCTCATCAGGAGCATGCACAGGCGTTGTAGGGAGGTCATACAGGCACGTGGAGGCCACACACACTACTGAGCCTCATTTTGACTTGTTTTAAGGACATTACATCAAAGTTGGATCAGCCTGTAGTGTGTTTTTCCACTTTAATTTTGAGTGTGACTCCAAATCCAGACCTCCATGGGTTGAAAAATTTGATTTCCATTTTTTTTTATTTTTGTGTGATTTTGTTGTCAGCAAATTCAACTATGTAAAGAACAAAGTATTTCAGAAGAATATTTAATTAATTCAGATCTAGGATGTGTTATTTTTGTGTTTCCTTTATTTTTTTTGAGCTGTGTATAATATGTATAGTTTCGCATGAATTGGGCTTTAATGATGATGGTTTTGGTTGGTGTGGATGTTTTTTATTTTATGTAATTTCTTTTTTTTTAATCTTTTTTTTAACAATTTTTAATATATTTCTGCTACATAATATGTCTTCCAAGAGGTCATAAAAAGACCTTTGGGGGACACCGACACTTTTTTTTTTATTCACTTTTTCCTTTTTTTTAATTTTTTTATTTGTATTTTATTATTTATTGTATTTTATTTATTATTTTATGTCTTCAATAGTTTTTTATTGAATACTTTTCATAATATAGTCAATGCATGCCCATCATGGCATAATATCACAGTGCGAAGTATAACAAAGTACATTTTTTCAAAAAACATACATACAGTACATAACAAAAAAAAAACTAATGAGGTCCCAACAAAGCTCACGTTAATATTGCCCATGCTGAGGTAAATGTTGTAACATTATATAAATCCCTACCTAAGTCCCCACCCCAAACCCTCCAAATGTACCCAAGTCACCAAGCCACTTGTGAGGAGCGGATGGAGACCACCACTCCAGCGCCTGCTCCGCCAAGGAGGCCAAATAATACTTATACAGATCTGGCACCCCAAGTCCTCCAGCTCTAACCGAAGGATACAGAGAGGCTTTCGGGATTCTAGGGTGCTTATTCTGCCAAATAAACGCCAAGAGATCTTTTTAGAGCATGGTTATCAATTTCTTAGGGACTTGCAGTGGGAGACATCTGAAACAGTAAAGTGCTTTTGGTAGGGATAACATTTTTGCAGCATTGATTCTCGCCACCAAGGATAACTGGACCTGCGCCATATGGGAATAATCACATTGTAGGTCCTTCCTCAGGCGATTAAAGTTAATGGCAACTGTCTCAGCTGAGCTTCGTGCTAACTCTATCCCTAAATATGGAATGGACCTGTCTGTCCATTGGAAGGGGTATTTTTGCTTTAACCTATCCATTGTGGTTACAGGTAAGTGGAAATCTAAAACCTTGGTTTTACTGTCATTTATTTATTTATTATTTTATTGTATTGTTTTATAATTGGCTTATTACTTATTTTTTTTAAATATATTTTTGCCACATAATATGTCCCACAAGAGGTCATAAAAAGACTGTTGGAGGACAATGAACACGCTATTATTTTGCACATTTTTCTTTTATTTCTTTCTTCAATTTCCTTTTAATTTTTTCTATTTGTATTTTATTTTTTTATTATTTTTATTATTTTTATTATTTTTTTAGAATTTTCAATGATTTTTTTTATATATATATTTTTGCCACATAATATGTCTCCTATGGGGTCATAAAAAGACTGTTGGGGGACATTTTTTTTTATTTTTATAATTTTCTATTTATTTATTTTTTTGCCACATAATATTTTATTTCTCTTTTCTTTTCTTTGTATTTTATTATATATTTTATTTAGTTTAAAAAAAAATGTATTGATCATTTTTTATAACTATATATTTATTTATTTTTTTATATATATTTTTTCCGCATAATTTCTCCCCAAGAGGTCAATGAAAGACCATTGGGGAGACGATGAGAGACTTTTTTTTTTTTTTTGTACTATTTTCATTGTAACTGGAGCATCCAAAGGATCCCCACAGCCTGCTGGTGGTGCTTTGTACAAGGCAGAGCTGATCAGGGTCTACTGACCCTGCAGCTCTGCGCTCCTCTGCCCCTGAGACACCCAGCGATCATGTGATCGACGGGTCCACACTGCAGAGCGCTCATAGAGGAGAAGGCAGAAGCGCTGATAAAGCGCTCCTGTCTTCTCCTCGCCTTCCTCGCTCTCACTAACAGCTGGGGACCCTTTCCGCTTCTGCTACAGTACAAGAGCGGTCATCCATCGCTGTGCGGCACTCCGGGCAGAAACAGATCAGCTGTGTTTCTGCCCAGCAGGACGGAGGCGGCATGCTCAATGTGTGTGGGGTTGTCCCCAATGGCAAATATTCGTGGGAGAGGATTAGCCATTAGGATTTCATCCCGATCCCCTGCAGACTCGATTATTTACCTGGTCTGCAGTTTCTACATAAAGTTCACAAGTCCATAAAGTTCAATGTAAACTGTACAATGTTCATATAGAGCAGGGGTGCACAACCTGCGGCCCTCGATACTATTCTGTGCGGCCCCCAACCATCTCGTGACAGACATGTATGTCTATGTCTTGTGGCTGCTCACATGGATCTTTCATGTATTTCCCCATTAGATGGGAGTACTAGAAGTGCAATTAGACATTTGATATATACTGTATGTTCAATATGCCGTAAATATAGTATTTCAGTTGGTAATACCCCTTTAAGTTTTATTATCGGCCCTTGGAATTGGTTCAGGCTGACAATGTGGCCCCCAACCAAAAATGGTTGTACACCCCTGATATAGAGAAATGCAACAAAAGTTTTATAATCAGTACAAGATAAAAAAAACTTTGTAATATGTCTTGTTAGAGAAAAATGTCTCTTTCCCAACTCCTCTGTGAAAACACTGATGGAGACTATTTTACAGCTGCGCTGAGAGATCAGGTTACATTTGCCCTTTGAACTACAGTGCCTTGAAAAAGTATTTATACCTCTTGAACTTTTCCACATTTTTTCACATTACACCCACAAACTTAAATGTATTTTATTGGGATTTTATGTGATAGACCAACACAAAGTAGTGTAAAGAAATAATGATACATGGTTTGAAAAATTTCTAATAAGTAAAAATCTTGAAAGTGTGGCGTGCTTTTGTATTCAGCCCCCCTGAGTCAATACTTTGTAGGACCACCTTTCGCTGCAATTACAGCTGCAAGTCTTTTGGGGTATGTCTCTACCAGCTTTCCACATCTAGAGGCTGAAAAATTTACGTATTCTTCTTTGCAAAATATCTGAAGCTCAGTCAGATTGGATGGAGAACGTCTGTGAACAGCGATTTTCAAGTCTTGCCATTGAGTCTCAATAGGATTTAGGTCTGGACTGTGACTGGGCCATTCTAACACATGAATACCATGTGTCACGGTGGCAATGGTGTTTTCAGGGTGATGGGCAGTGTTAGTTTTCTGCCACACATTGGATTAAGGCCCAAAAGTTAAATTTTGGTGTCATCTGACCAGAGCACCCTCTTCCACATGTTTGCTGTGTCCCCTGCATGGCATGTGGCAAACTGCAAATGGGACTTCTTATGGCTTGCTTTCAAAAACAGCTTTCTTCTTGCCACTCGTTCATAAAGACCAGATCTCCTTCAGAGTGACCAATTAGTGCTCTCCATGCCTGGGCTGTCAGTTTAGGTGGACGGCCATGTCTTGGTAGGTTTGCCGTTATGTCATACTCATTCCATTGTTGGATGATGAATTGAACAGTGCTCCCAATTCAGGATTATTTTGGTGGCTGTATATATTCCCCCTCCATATTCGGCTGAAATTATGAAGATGATTATTACATTTACGTCTAAGTTCCCGTCAGTCCCTATATTAATTGTGGGAGATTTTAACATGTATATTGACGGCTCTCTGGATAAATTCCACAATGGATCAGGAAATTACACTAATACCCCTACTTCTCTGGCAAGACTGCTATCGGAAGTAGATTTATGTGACATTTAGAGAACCATACATCCTGGTCGGCGTCAGTATTCATGTTACTCATCTTCGCACAACTCCTTATCCAGAATAGATTTAGCAATTGGATCCTCAGCCTTAGTAACACTGACAAAAGAGATCTCATATTTGCCTCGTAGTATATCTGACCATTCTCCACTATTGATTACGTTGGAAGTGGGGAGGCAATTACGTACTACTCGGCCTATCTGGCGTTTAAACCCATTTTGGTTATCGATAGTGGATACAGGAACTGATATCTCTAGGGCCATTACTGACTATTTAACTATTAATGTAGTTTCTGCACCGGTGGCGACTGTTTAGGACGCCCTAAAGGCGTATGTTAGGGGACTATATATTAAACATATTAGTATTAAAAAATCTAAGAGCCGAGTTCTGGATAGGGAGCTTTCAGATAGAGTTCCGCATTTAGAAGCTAAATTTGTAGAACAGCCCACATCGACTAATGAGGCACATTGGAAGGAAGCTCAAAAGCTTTTGAAAGAACACATTCAAACTAGGGCAGAGGATAAGCGTCTCTTTGTGATTCAGAGATACTTTGCTGAAGGGGAAAGTGCGAGTCACTTATTGGCTACTGTGACTAAAGCACAAGCTGGTCCTTCCTGTATAGCCTCAATTAGAGGAACTGGAGGACAACTAGTAACAGGAGATGAGAATATTCTGGGAGAGTTATAAGCTCATTTTAGGGAAGTGTATAGGTCCAGACTGGTCACCAATGCATCTGATAGAACTAACTATTTGGAAGGGATAAATATCCCAGTCTTATCTGAAGAGAATAGGTTGCTTCTTGATGAAGATATAGTGTTGGAGGAATTAGAAATGGCGCTGAACTCCATCCCTAATGAAAAGGCGCCGGGTGGGGATGGCATTCCTGGGGAATTCTATAAGAAACATGGGGAACTATTACTTCCGCAGCTTCTAACGGTTTTTAAAGATGCCTATCGAGAGGGTAGGTTGCCTTGCTCCATGAGAGAAGCGATAGTAGTAGTGATACCCAAATCAGGCAAAGACCCCTCACTTGTAGATTCCTATAGGCCCATCTCTCTCTCCTGACAGTGGATGTAAAACTTCTTGCTAAAGTTTTGGCCAATCGCTTAATTAGGGTTATTCAAACTATTTTCCACGATGATCAATCTGGATTCATGCCTGGAAAATCTACGGCCTTGAATCTTAGGCGATTATTCCTGAATCTCCAGCTGGAGGGAAGAGATGGACAGGATAGTAGAGCTGCTGTGGTCTCACTTGACGCTGCCAAAGCTTTTGACAGCGTCGAGTGGGAATATCTTTGGGCAGTCATGAATAGGATGGGCTTCGGATCGGGATTTCTAAGATGGGTCAAGCTTCTATATTATGAGCCTAGGGCTAGAATTAGCGTGAATGGTCAGCTGTCACCTGCAATAGCTCTGGAGAGGGGGACGAAGCAAGGCTGCCCGTTGTCTCCCCTATTGTTTGCGTTAGCAATAGAACCGTTTGCATGTCTCCTAAGGTCTACGCCACTGATAAGGGGGCTAGTGAGGGGCTCCATAGAAGAACGTGTATCTTCTTTTTTTTTTTTTTTTTTTTTTTTTTTATATTCTCATTATTGAAATGAGAGGTTCCATACAATACATATGCAGGTATTGAGTCATGGATGACATTTTTGTGGCAAACATCATTTTACATACAGATGTAATTACATGGTTCCCAAATCACATTTTCACAATTTTTTTGTCCCAAAACCCTTACCTTCCCTCCACCCTCTTCCCAAACCCTCCCTCTCTAATACAACCCAACTCATGAACACTAATCTGAGACTATATCGGTGACAGTATTTAACCCGTACAAGTGTACATCATACCTTACGCTTGAATATCCCTTGCATCGAACTATGCTTCCAACTTCCCCAATCTATTCGCTAGTTGCGATTCCAGGTACCATTTAGTCAGTTTGAAGGGGGCCATAAGTTCCTGAATTTTGCAACTCGACAATAGCTTCTCTATGAATCCCCTCCATTTTTTTATGAATTTCTCAATCAATCGCTCCTTGTCTTGTTCTACCTCTAGTCTTTCCAGATATAGAACATTCTTCATAGTCCCTACTATCTCATCCCATGATGGTACCTCGACTTCCAACCAGTGACGTGAAAGAGACTTCTTCACTGACATCAACAAAAGATGTACTCCTCCCTTCGTAACCACAGCCCCCAATTCCTCTTCCTGGTTTTTGGGTATATAATGGAAAATGCATTGCTGCGGCGTTAGTCCCACTATCTCTCCCCAGACCTCCTCTATTGTCTCCACTGACCGCTTGCCACAGCGATTGCACCTTGGGGCATTCCCATAAAGCATGCAACAGTCCAGCTTTCGGGAGAACGTGTATCTTTATACCCGGACGATATGCTGATCTATGTAGGTGATTTAGCTGACTCCATGGATTCTATAATCTCTATAATTTCGGAGTTTGGTGGCCAGTCTGGACTTCTCATAAATTGGGATAAATCAGTGATCCTCCCAATATCTTCGCAAGTGCAAACCCATAATGCCAATTTCTCTGAGCTCAAAGTAGTACACTCTTTTAAATACCTCGGAGTGATGGTATCGATGAACCCTGGTGATTATATCTCTAATAATCTAATACCTCTGATAGGAAAGTTCAAACGTAAGATTGCCACCTGGCACAAATTACCATTATCATTGGTAGGTAGAGGCAACTTGCTGAAGATGATTCTAATGCCCCAGCTGCTATATATTTTGCACAATTCCCCTGTATGGATTCCTGCACATTATTTTTATAAGATACAACAACTGTTTCGTTTTTTTATCTGGAAAAATAATAGAGGCAGGATCAAATACGAAACTCTACAGAGAAATAAAAATGCAGGTGGTTTGGCTCTACCCAACCCTATGCTATATTTTTTATCAGCCCAACTACAACACTTTAAGGGGTGGGGAGCGATGAGTGAATTGGGGGGGAAAAATGGTCGGCTGATGGGGTGGGTCTCGAATAGGTCTCCCCCCATTAGCAGCTATAGAAGGAGAAGTAAAAGGGGAAGTTGGGCATATTCCAATTCTACAACTTATGAGAAAAGTATGGGTTAAGGCAAAAAATATCTTAGGGATAGCGGGGCTAATGAATATCTCACCTTTATGGAACATCTCGGTGCTTCATGATTGATTGGCTTGAATGGGTATTCACAGTGGGAAAGTAAAGGGATATGGAATTTAGGCCATATTTACTCCAATGGGATCCTAAAGCAATACCAGCAGTTATGTTCTGAATTTGGGTTGCCCTCTACACAGTTCTACGAGTATTTGCAACTTAGGCATGCATTGGAATCTCAGTCCAAAACAACCACGGTGACGTTTGTATCTAATCAGATGTTAGGCGCAGCGGTTAATGCAGGACCGGTAAAGGGAGCGATTTCCATGATATATCAAACCTTGTTAGAGGACTTTCTTAAAGGATACCCCTCAAAAGTAGACAACACTGGGAAAGAGATGTGGGTAGCGTTACGGATGCGCAATGGGAGGAGGTGTTTATCCCTTAGTGAGGCGGCGCGGCTATCCCATTTGTACTTAATCTATAGAGTTTACAAGACCCTAGTGTTTTTATATAAAATAGGCTGTAGAGACAGTCCGGCTTGTCCGAAATGTGGAAGTGTTGAGGCAGATCTACTTCATATGTTGTGGGCATGCCCTTCATTGACCTCGTATTGGAAGGCTGTAGTACACCTAGTAAACAAGGTATATAGTGCCAATTTTACCCTAGACCCTAAGTTGTGCCTATTGGGCATAATACCGGAAGATAATCTACAATCTGTTATAGCAACTGGAATAGGGAGAATGTTATACCAGGCAAGGAAAACGTTAGCGGCAAAATGGATACAATCAATACCCCCAGATATCTCGGAATACGTTACTAGATTAAGTATGGTGATTCGCCTGGAAAGGGGAGTATACCAAAAAAGAAAAAATCTGTCCAAATTTGAGGCGATATGGGGAAGCTGGATTGATCATTCTGGATGCTGTAGTCCCTGGTTAGCGCTCACAAGAGGTTTATTGTGTGCTAGGTGAGTGTACGGAGTGTGGAGGTTAAGTATGAATTGGAAATAAAAATGGAAAAAAGATCACAGTGGTTATTGCATGTGCTATGTGTATTCCAAAAATGGTTGCAGGTCAGCTTAAAAGGAGTTAGGCCAGGGTATGGTTTTAAAGTGGGTATGGATGCTTGTTGGAGATATTCTATGTGCATGTATGAAATTGGAGGACAGTGTTGTGTGATGGATTGCTAATGAGGTTTACGGTGCCGACACCCCAGGGGAGGAGATGAAAGAAATGGAACTTGCTAATAGTGGAGGGCTTCGCGCTATTCACGGTTGGCATTGCTAAATATTACAGAAGGAATTGATGGGATTACCATAACTGTG
Source organism: Bufo bufo (assembly GCF_905171765.1). Taxonomy (NCBI): domain Eukaryota; kingdom Metazoa; phylum Chordata; class Amphibia; order Anura; family Bufonidae; genus Bufo; species Bufo bufo. The sequence goes on along the minus strand of NC_053394.1, from coordinate 360,532,208 downwards.
TCCAGCTCTTGTAGGGTTAGAGGAGGGGGGGGGGGTTACCTGTTAATGGGAGGTTTTATTGACCACTTTAACCACCTCAGCCCCCAGTGCTTAAACACCCTTAATGACCAGGCCACTTTTTACACTTCTGACCTACACTACTTTAACCGTTTATTGCTCGGTCATGCAACTTACCACCCAAATTAATTTTACCTCCTTTTCTTCTCACTAATAGAGCTTTCATTTGGTGGTATTTCATTGCTGCTGACATTTTTACTTTTTTTGTTATTAATCGAAATTTAATGATTTTTTTGCAAAAAAATGACATTTTTCACTTTCAGTTGTAAAATTTTGCAAAAAAAACGACATCCATATATAAATTTTGCTCTAAATTTATTGTTCTACATGTCTTTGATAAAAAAAAATGTTTGGGTAAAAAAAAAATGGTTTGGGTAAAAGTTATAGCGTTTACAAACTATGGTACAAAAATGTGAATTTCCGCTTTTTGAAGCAGCTCTGACTTTCTGAGCACCTGTCATGTTCCCTGAGGTTCTACAATGCCCAGACAGTACAAACACCCCACAAATGACCCCATTTCGGAAAGTAGACACCCTAAGGTATACGCTGATGAGCATAGTGAGTTCATAGAACTTTTTATTTTTTGTCACAAGTTAGCGGAAAATGATGATTTTTTTTTTTATTTTTTCTTACAAAGTCTCATATTCCACTAACTTGTGACAAAAAATAAAAACTTCCATGAACTCATTATGCCCATCAGCGAATACCTTGGGGTGTCTTCTTTCCAAAATGGGGTCACTTGTGGGGTAGTTATACTGCCCTGGCATTCTAGGGGCCCAAATGTGTGGTAAGTAGTTTGAAATCAAAATGTGTAAAAAATGGCCGGTGAAATCCGAAAGGTGCTCTTTGGAATGTGGGCCCCTTTGCCCACCTAGGCTGCAAAAAAGTGTCACACATGTGGTATCTCCGTACTCAGGAGAAGTTGGGCAATGTGTTTTGGGGTGTCATTTTACATATACCCATGCTGGGTGAGAGAAATATCTTGGCAAAAGACAACTTTTCCAATTTTTTTATACAAAGTTGGCATTTGACCAAGATATTTATCTCACCCAGCATGGGTATATGTAAAATGACACCCCAAAACACATTGCCCAACTTCTCCTGAGTACGGAGATACCACATGTGTGACACTTTTTTGCAGCCTAGGTGGGCAAAGGGGCCCACATTCCAAAGAGCACCTTTTGGATTTCACCGGCCATTTTTTACACATTTTGATTTCAAAATACTTCCCACACATTTGGGCCCCTAGAATGCCAGGGCAGTATAACTACCCCACAAGTGACCCCATTTTGGAAAGAAGACACCCCAAGGTATTCCGTGATGGGCATAGTGAGTTCATGGAAGTTTTTATTTTTTGTCACAATTTAGTGGAATATGAGACTTTGTAAGGAAAAAAAATTAAAAAAAATCATCATTTTCCACTAACTTGTGACAAAAAATGTGTTTAGCGGAATGTGTTTAGCGGAAAATGATGATTTTTTATTTTTTTTTCTTACAAAGTCTCATATTCCACTAACTTGTGACAAAAAATAAAAACTACCATGAACTCACTATGCCCATCAGCGAATACCTTGGGGTATCTTCTTTCCAAAATGGGGTCACTTGTGGGGTAGTTATACTGCCCTGGGATTCTAGGGGCCCTAATGTGTGGTAAGTAGTTTGAAATTAAAATCTGTAAAAAATGGCCGGTGAAATCCGAAAGGCTGCAAAAAAGTGTCACACATCTGGTATCCCCGTACTCAGGAGAAGTTGGGCAATGTGTTTTGGGGTGTCATTTTACATATACCCATGCTGGGTGAGATAAATATCTCGGTCAAATGCCAACTTTGTATAAAAAAATGGGAAAAGTTGTCTTTTGCCAAGATATTTCTCTCACCCAGCATGGGTATATGTAAAACGACACCCCAAAACACATTGCCCAACTTCTCCTGAGTACGGGGATACCAGATGTGTGACACTTTTTTGCAGCCTAGGTGGGCAAAGGGGCCCACATTCCAAAGAGCACCTTTCGGATTTCACCGGCCATTTTTTACAGATTTTGATTTCAAACCACTTCTCACGCATTCGGCCCCTAAAATGCCAGGGCAGTATAACTACCCCACAAGTGACCCCATTTTGGAAAGAAGACACCCCAAGGTATTTCGTGATGGGCATAGTGAGTTCATGGAAGTTTTTATTTTTTGTCACAATTTAGTGGAATATGAGACTTTGTAAGGGAAAAAAAATTAAAAAAATCATCATTTTCCGCTAACTTGTGACAAAAAATAAAAAATTCGAGGAACTCACCATGCCCCTCACGGAATACCTTGGGGTGTCTTCTTTCCAAAATGGGGTCACTTGTGGGGTAGTTATACTGCCCTGGCATTCTAGGGGCCCTAATGTGTGGTAAGTAGGTAAATGACCTGTGAAATCCGAAAGGTGCTCTTTGGAATGTGGGCCCCTTTGCCCAGCTAGGCTGCAAAAAAGTGTCACACATGTGGTATCGCCGTATTCAGAAAAAGTTGGGCAATGTGTTTTGGGGTGTCTTTTTACATATACTCATGCTGGGTGAGAGAAATATCTCGGCAAAAGACAACTTTTCCCATTTTTTATACAAAGTTGGCATTTGAGCAAGATATTTATCTCACCCAGCATGGGTATATGTAAAATGACACCCCAAAACACATCGCCCAACTTCTCCTGAGTACGGCGATACCAGATGTGTGACACTTTTTTGCAGCCTAGATGCGCAAAGGGGCCCACATTCCTTTTATGAGGGCATTTTTAGACATTTGGATCCCAGACTTCTTCTCACGCTTTAGGGCCCCTAGAATGCCAGGGCAGTATAAATACCCCACATGTGACCCCATTTTGGAAAGAAGACACCCCAAGGTATTCAATGAGGGGCATGGCGAGTTCATAGAAATATTTTTTTTTTGGCACAAGTTAGCGGAAATTTATATTTTATTTTTTTTTCTCACAAAGTCTCCCTTTCCGCTAACTTGGGACAAAAATTTCAATCTTTCATGGACTCAATATGCCCCTCACGGAATACCTTGGGGTGTCTTCTTTCCGAAATGGGGTCACATGTGGGGTATTTATACTGCCCTGGCATTCTAGGGGCCCTAAAGCGTGAGAAGAAGTCTGGAATATAAATGTCTAAAAATTTTTACGCATTTGGATTCCGTGAGGGGTATGGTGAGTTCATGTGAGATTTTATTTTTTGACACAAGTTAGTGGAATATGAGACTTTGTAAGAAAAAATATATATATTTCCGCTAACTTGGGCCAAAAAAATGTCTGAATGGAGCCTTACAGGGGGGTGATCAATGACAGGGGGGTGATCAATGACAGGGGGGTGATCAGGGAGTCTATATGGGGTGATCACCCCCGTCATTGATCACCCCCCTGTAAGGCTGCATTCAGATGTCCGTATGTGTTTTGCTGATCCGATCCATGTATCAGTGGATCCGTAAAAATCATACGGACATCTGAATGCAGCCTTACAGGGGGGTTAACAATGACAGGGGGGTGATCAGGGAGTCTATATGGGGTGATCAGGGGTGAATAAGGGGTTAATAAGTGACGGGGGGGGTATAGTGTAGTGTGGTGCTTGGTGCTACATATTGCTGAGCTACCTGTGTCCTCTGGTGGTCGATTCAAACAAAAGGGACCACCAGAGGACCAGGTAGCAGGTATATTAGACGCTGTTATCAAAACAGCGCCTAATATACCTGTTAGGGGTTAAAAAAATCGCATCTCCAGCCTGCCAGCGAACGATCGCCGCTGGCAGGCTGGAGATCCACTCTCTTACCTTCCGATCCTGTGAACGCGCGCGCCTGTGTGCGCGCGCTCACAGGAAATCTTGCGTCTCGCGAGATGACGCACGGATGCGTCCAGGAGGAATGAATCAACCACCTTCCGGACGCATCCGTGCGTTACATGGTCGGGAGGTGGTTAAGGGTGTTTATATTGTAAGACTATATGCTTGGATATATCACTTGACTATGTATTCATATGTTTTGTTCTACATTTATTGTATGTATCTGACAATGGATATACTTTTTGTCTACAAGCATGACATAATGATGTTAAAAAGATTGAAAAACCATAATAAAGAACTATCTGATTAAAAAAATATTCTCTAACAAACTTCTGAGGCCTTCACAGAACAGCAGAATAAATTACACACAGGACTCGATTTACTAATTAGGTGACTTCTGAAGGCAATTGGTCACACTAGATTTCTTTAGGGCTATCGGAGTACAGGGGCTGAATACAAAAGCACGTCACACTTTTCAGATTTAGATTTTTTCAAAATTTTTAAAACCATGTATCATTCTCTCTTCACAAATACTTGCTACTTTGTGTTAGTCTGTCAGATAAAATCCCAATATAATACATTTAAGTTTGTGGGTGTAATGTGAAAAAAATGTGGAAAAGTTCAAGGGGTATGAATACTTTTTCAAGGCACTGTATGTGGAGGGGGATAGGAGGAAGAAGCAGCTGCAGAGAGAAAGCGAGAGTGAGTGACACACTTGAGATGCCCCTGCTGGCTCCAGCAAGTTTTCTATCTCACCCCAGTGCTGAATTCACAGCAACACTGCTTTGGTACTGCTGTATAATGTCATCCATGCTGCTGCTTTTGAGGGCATGCTACAGTGTGATAGGGCAGAAGGATTTCCTCTTCTATGGTCTCCAGCTCTTGCCTCCTCTTCCTCACTCCACTTTCCATAGACTCCTATGGGCAACAGTAACCTGCTCTCTCATTGAAGCGAAAGCGCCATCTCTTCTTTGAAAATGAATGTAATCAGTGAGTCCAGAGTAAGTGATCAGTGCAAGAGGATGAGGGGAGGAGCCTGATAAGTGTAGAAAGAGGCATTTTTCTCTAAAAGATGTTTGAGGGAGTTTATCTTCGCTTGTACTATTCGTTTATGAAAAGGTGTATATTTAGAGGTACACTTTAAAATTTGAACTGCAGAGATGTTGTTGGAATAATAAAAAAATATTAAACTTATTAGCAAGCCCCTCAGATCCAGCGCCACCGCTCACTGGACTCGGTATATGGTCCCAGGTATTGTCTGCAGCAGTCACGTACAGTATATTGGACGTCACCGCTGCAGCCAAGACAATGTGTAACTGCTGCAGCCCCAGGGGACCTAGTGGCGGCACTTCTTCACCTTTTATTTCTAGTCCCTACATCTACAATTGCCAACATCTGGACTTATAGCCAGGTCTGAGAAAGTGTCACTTACCAGGGAGAAATTACCAGATTGTACACGTCAGTGGGGAAGCACGCAGTTCATTACTGTTTAATTCAATGCATTTATTCTGCTTCTTTATCTCCATACAGAATGTTATTAACACTTTTACACAAACTGCCAAATCTGAGCGCTGCAACTTCTTAGGAAATGTGACAGTCGGAAGAGATGTGACCGTCGAGGAGCTGCAGGAAGCCTATCATGCTGTAGTGCTGGTGAGTGCTGAGAGTCAATTAAAGGGTACTTGAAATGTTGCTGGTGTTTTTTTTCTCTCCCATTAGTTTAAAGGGGTCATCCAGCCACCTCATATTTAAAAAAAAGAAAAGAAAGAAATTAGAATGCTATAAAATAGTAAACAAAATAATACCTTGCCCATCCGCCTCTGCTCCTGTGCCGCCTCCTTTCAGTTCCTCCACCAGCCTCTGTTCTTCTTGCTCCAGTGATGATTTGTGTGTGACCACAGCAGCTATAGCGGCGGCATGTCGGCACCAGTGAGATCACCATTAGTAATTGGCTGCAGCAGTCACATCTGTGTCGATGAGCAGAGATCCATAGGGGACCCTCGAAGCATTGGGAATGGTTAAGACAAGTATTACTACTTTTTTTATTTTGTGGCCTTCTAAGTTTGCTTTTTAATTAGGTGGCTGAACAACCCCTTTAAACCTTTAGCCGGGAGACTCATCTGACGGACCATACTATATCGGTACTATAGCTAACGGAACCATACGACACGCAAAGCCTCTGCTGCAAAGTAGATACTGTATGTAGTGCAGCTGTGTCAAACATCTGAAGGGGATGAGAATGGCAGTGATATTGAGGTACTTATTAGGCCTAGTTCACACTTCAGTTATTTGGTCAGTGATTTCCATCTGTGACTGTGAGCCCAAACCAGGTGCAGGTCAAATACACATAACAGGAGCAGATGTTCCCACTATATCTCATCTCTGTGGAGGCTCCAGTCCTGGAGTTGGCTCACAATCACTGATGGAAATCACTGACCAAACTCTGATGTGTGAATAAGGCCTTTAAAGAGGTTTTCGAGGATTTAATAATTGATGACCTATTGCTAGGATAAGCCATCAATGTTAGATTGGTGGGGGCGGAGCTGTGTAGTTTCGGCACCAGAGCTACTCCCGAACACTTGATCGTGGTGGTGTGAGGCATCGGGCCCCCGCCGATCTGATATCAGTTGTTAAAGGGCATCTGTCAGCAGATTTGTACCTATGACACTGGCTGACCTGTTACATGTGCGCTTGGCAGCTGAAGACATCTGTGTTGGTCCCATGTTCATATGTGCCCGCATTGCTGAGAAAAATGAAGTTGTAATATATGCATGTGAGCCTCTAGGAGCAACGGGGGCGTTGCCGTTACACCTAGAGGCTCTGCTCTCTCTGCAACTGCCACGCCCTCTCCATTTTGATTGATAGGACCAGGCAGTGAAAACGTCATCACACCTGGCCCTGGCGATTAAAGTGCAGAGGGCGCGTCAGTTGCAGAGAGAGAGAGAAGAGTCTCTAGGAGTGAAGGCAACGCCCCCGTTGCTCCTAGATTCTCATTTGCATATATTAAAACATCATTTTTCTCAGCAATGCGGGCACATATGAACGTGGGATCAATACAGATGCCTTCCAAGTGCAACACATCAGCCAGTTTCTTAGGTACAAATCTGCTGACAGATGCCCTTTAAATCCTGGAGAGCCCTTTTAACCCTTTCTCGACCAGTGCCGTAATAGTACGGCGCTGGCCGGTTCTTTAAAGATGGCGCCCACTCCTGATTGCTGCGGGCGCCATAGCCGCGGGTGGCCATCTGCTTCTTATAGCAGACTCCCGCGGCTCATGTCGGCAACCGGCAGTAATGCCGATCGCGGACATTTAACCCCTCAGATGTCGTGGTCAATCCTGACTACGGCATCTGAGTGCGCTGAAAACCGAAATTGCGCGCTTTCGGTGGTGCTCCAGCTCCCCCGTGGGGCGATCGGAGGAGCCAGAGCTTGTGTGCAGCAGCCCCTGCCTTTGTGAATGACAGGAGGCTGCTGCAAAGTATTTCCTATGGAGCCCTTGCCTGTAATAGGGCTCCATAGGAAAGTAGTAAAATCATCATAGACTCCAATGCAAGTGCATTGGAGTCTATGATAATAGCAATCAGATGATTGATTGTTATAGTTCAGAAGTGTAAAAAAATAAAATAAAAAAACATAAAAATTCAAATCGCACCCCCTTTTCTCAAATTAAAACTAAAAAAAGTTAAAAAAAAAATACACATCATGGGTGTTGCGATGTGCGAAAACGCTCATAGTATAAAAATATATTCCCCATACGGCAAACAGCAAAACAGAAAAAAGCGTCAAAAAGGCCGATTCGCCGTTTTTGGTCGCTTCATTTTATACAGAAAATTACTGTATTTTTCGCCCTTTAAGATGCACCTGCCCATAAGACGCACCTAGGATTTAGAGGAAGACAATAAGAAAAAAAATATTTTTCATTATACCTCAGGTCAGACCACCAATCAGACCCCCAATGTTAATAAGACCTAAGCTGACAGCCCCAATCAAACCCCCAATGTTAATAAGACCCCCAATCAGACCTCAGATAAGAGCCCCATGCCTTTCATCAGCCTCCATGTCTCTCATCAGCCCCTATGCCTCTCATCAGCCCCATATCAGCCCCCATATCAGTCCTTATGCCTCTTATTAGCCCCCATTATCAGCCTTATGTTATGCCTCTCATCACCCCCATTGCCTCATCCCTAAGCAGCCTTATAACATAGTAACATAGTAACATAGTACATAAGGCCGAAAAAAGACATTTGTCCATCCAGTTCGGCCTGTCATCCTACAAGTTGATCCAGAGGAAGGCAAAAAAACCCTGTGAGGTAGAAGCCAATTTTCCTCACTTTAGGGGAATAAAAAATTCCTTCCCGACTCCAATCAGGCAATCAGAATAACTCCCTGGATCAACGACCCCTCTCTAGTAGCTATAGCCTGTAATATTATTACACTCCAGAAATACATCCAGGCCCCTCTTGAATTCCTTTATTGTACTCACCATCACCACCTCCACAGGCAGAGAGTTCCATAGTCTCACTGCTCTTACCGTAAAGAACCCTTTTCTATGTTTGTGTAGAAACCTTCTTTCCTCCAAACGCAGAGGATGTCCCCTCGTCACAGTCACAGTCCTGGGGATAAATAGATGATGGGATAGATCTCTGTACTGCCCCCTGATATATTTATACATAGTAATTAGATCTCCCCTCAGTCGTCTTTTTTCTAACGTGAATAACCCTAATTTTGATAATCTTTCAGGGTACTGTAGTTGCCCCATTCCAGTTATTACTTTAGTTGCCCTCCTCTGGACCCTCTCCAGCTCTGCTATGTCTGCCTTGTTTACAGGAGCCCAGAACTGTACACAGTACTCCATGTGGGGTCTGACCAGTGATTTGTAAAGTAGTAGGAATATGTTCTCATCACGGGCATCTATGCCCCTTTTGATGCAACCCATTATCTTATTGGCCTTGGCAGCCGCTGCCTGACACTGTTTTTTGCAGCTTAGTTTGCTGTTTATTAAAATTCCTAGATCCTTTTCCATGTCAGTGTTACCGAGTGTTTTACCATTTAGTATGTACGGGTGACTTGCATTATTCCTTCCCATGTGCATAACTTTACATTTGTCAGTGTTAAACCTCATCTGCCACTTATCTGCCCAAGCCTCCAATCTATCCAGATCCCTCTGTAGTAGTATACTGTCCTCTTCAGTGTTAATTACTTTACACAGTTTAGTGTCATCTGCGAAAATTGATATTTTACTATGCAAGCCTTCTACAAGATCATTAATAAATATATTGAAGAGAATAGGGCCTAATACTGACCCCTGAGGTAATACTGACCCCTGAGGTAATACTGACCCCTGAGGTATGTTTTATAAAATAAAAAAACACTTACCTCTCCTGCTCCCGGCCGCCGCCGCTCCTCTCCTCCAGCACGCTCTTCTTTCTCCTGCTGACAGCTGTGTGTCACAGAGTCCCCTCACGCTGTGCGCAGCCTTCACAGCCGAGGACCAGGAAGCGGTGAGTAAAGAGCCTTCACCGCTTCCTCCGGTACTAATGAGCGCTTCCATAACTTTTGGCGGGGGGAAAATGCGTCTTATGGGGCGAAAAATACGGTAAAAAACCACATCATGCCAGTCATTCACAAGTGGCTCGGAGGGTGGGTTCCTGCACCAACAGAGGCCAGGTTCACAATTGTCCAGCCATGGCACAGTTCTGGAGGAGGAGGATGATGATGAGGAGGAGCCGTGTTCACAGCACGGTGGCACCCAAAGCAGCTCATGGGCATCACTGGACCATGGTTAGGGGGATACAGAGGACACAGACGATACACCTCCCACAGAGGACAGCATGTCGTTGCCTTTGGGCAGCCTGGCACACATGAGCGACTACATGCTGCAGTGCCTACACATTGACCGTCGAGTTGCCCACATTCTAACCAGTGCTGATTACTGGGTGGCCACCCTGCTGTATCCCCGCTACAAGGACAATGTACCGTCCTTAATTCCAACACTGGAGCGTGATCAGAAGATGCGCGAGTACAAGCGCACGCTGATAGACACGCTGCTGATGGCATTCCCATCTGACAGCGGGGGCTCAGTGGAAGCACAAGGCAAAATCAGAGGAGGAGGAAGAACTCGCCAATGCACCTGGGGCACCGCCAGCACCTCACAAGGGAGAGTTAGCATGGCCGAAATGTGGAAAAGCTTTGTCAGCACGCCACACCAACCAGCACCACCAGCTGATACAGAACGTCTTAGCAGGAGGCAGCATTTCAGTAATGTGGTGGAGCAGTATGTGTGCACATGCCTATACGTACTGACTGATGGGTCTGCCCCATTCAACTTCTGGGTCTCCAAATTGGGCACATGGCCCGAGCTTGCCCTTTACACCTTGGAGTTGCTGGCCTGCCCTGCAGCCAGTGTATTGTCCGAACATGTGTTTAGCACGGCATGGGGCCTCATCACAGACAAGCGCAGCCGCCTGTCCACTGCCAACGTGGACAAGCTCACGTTCATTAAAATGAACCAGGCATGGATTCCACAGGACTTGTCCGTACCTTGTGCAGAATAGACATGTATACCGGCCGCACCCAGCCATTGTTATACTGCAGCGCACTTTCTCTTTGCATTCTCTTTTCTAGTTCCTAATGTTTTGGGGATATTCCCAAATTTATAAAAAATAAATAAAGGAAAAAAACAACAAAAAAAGTGTTGGCTACCGCCTCCTCCTCCACCGCCGCTTCCAACTACACCACCACTGTGAGCGCTGCGATTGGACAGCACTACAGCCAGGGAGAGCCAGAATAAAAAGTGATCAAAAAGTCATACACACACCCAGAATGGTATCAATGAAAAGTTCAGATCGCCCGCAAAAAATGAGCCCCCATACAGCTCCGAACACATGATTGCAAAAAAGTTACAGGGGTCAAAATATGGCGACAAAAAAATAAAACAGATTTTGTTTTTTTTTCCCACTTTAAATTTTTTTTAAAACTAGCAAAACGCAAGAAAAACTATACATATAAGGTATCGCCGGATTCGTACTGACCTGTAGAATAAAAGTGGTCAGTTTTATCTCACATCGAACGTCGTAAATAAAAAACCCGTAGAACTGTGGTTGAATTGCTTTTTTTTTGCCATTTCACCCCATTTGAATTTTTTTTTCTCGCTTCCCACTACATCATATGCAATATTAAATGGTGGCGTTGGAAAGTATAACTTGTCCCGCAAAAAACAAGCCCTCATATGGCTATGTGAACAGACAAATAAAAAAAAAGTTATGGCTCTGGGAAGGCAGGGAGCGCAAAATGAAAACGCAAAAAAAAAAAACGACCTCCGGGGGTGAAGGGGTTAAAGAGGAAAGCTAGTGGCTGCAATTGTTTTGGGTCCATATAATTACGTGTACCATATGTAAATGGAGAATGTTAGCCATCCTTAAGGGCCCTTTACACCGGCCGAGAATCCCACAGATAATTGCTAATGAGCGTTCATAGGCAAGCTCGTGAGCAATTCCCTGGCAGTGTAAAAATGCCGCCGATCATCCGATGAACAAGCAAAATGCATAATTCATGCGGACACAAAATTCTTCATTTGCCGTCTAAACAGCCTCTGGCATCAGTGGTTTTGGTACATGTGATCGCTACCTGAGTAGTAAATATTGCCCCCCATGTACTTGCACTCTTGATCCAGCTGAGCGTGCATGTGTTCTCAATAATGAGAGGGCAACTCTGGTAGCCGCTTATCTCCACAGAAGACAAACGCCCGACTATCCAATTCTGTGTCGCCCTTTACGTCTCTATGAAGCTGCCATGCCTGTGACCTGACTAAACCCGACGTTTTTGTGTTTCTCTCTACGTATTGTCTCCCTCAGAGCTATGGAGCAGAAGATAAGAGGGAGCTGGGGATCCCCGGAGAGCAGCTTCAAGGGGTGTATTCAGCCAGAGACTTTGTCGGCTGGTACAATGGACTTCCAGACAATAGACATGTAAGTCGTCGCCAGAGACGTATCCCTGCGCGGTTTTAGTTCTTTTTATGCCTGTTTAATAGAGAAAAAGATTTACAAGCATAAATGTGACCCGAGTCAAAAAGAGATTCCGATTTCTAAGTCTTGGTCTCCAGGCATTGCTGGATCAAAATCTGAAGCGGAAGAAATCTGTACGTTCATTTGTTTAGTAGATTTTCGTACGGTCTCGTCCCATCTACTTTATTATTGAGAGAGTAGATGTAGGTTGTGTACCGTTATGGGGAAGATCCACGGTCTGGAATGAGGGGCTATTGTAAATCACTCCTAACAATAGAGTAATATTATTATATATAAATAATAGGGGCCACGAAAGCCGCGCTGCGCTTCTTAAATCACTCTCTTTTATACAGTGATACATGGTTTGCCAATAGGCATGTGCTGTGTGTGCATATGGATGAGTGCGATCCCCGCGGCAGTGGCCCCTGAGGGACTGAATTTTAACACTGTTGACTTTCTCACAAAAAGCGTCAGTAATGCAAGGCTACATTCACATCAGCTGTTTTTACAACCATTGCAGTCTATCAGGTTATTCACGTAGCGGCCTTCCAAAAATTTGAAAAAACTGCTAACCCTGTTCACTTAAAGGGATTTTCCAGCAAAAAAATAATAATTCCTTAAAGGGTTTTTTTTGTTAATAATTACATGTCATCTAATGTCTGCCTGCGTCTTCAAACACAAGATTCCTACTTACCTGCTCCATGCTGCCTGTGTCCATGTACCCCAGACAGTTAGAGCCTACAATAACCCAAAAACCGAACCTCACTCACCAACTTACTGCAACTTGTACAAAAAAAGAGCAAGGATTTAACAAGGTAAAAAAATCTCATTTTATTTGTTATAAATCACATGAACATTACAGGTGAGACTCAAAAGGGACAGAACATGGAGACTGGGCCACAAAAGTGCTCTGCAATGTGGAGAATCACAATGGGGGATAATGTGACCATATACAGCAGGTAACAGACAATAAACAGAAGCTGTGAACATTGGAGTAGTTGCGGGTGCAATTGCTGTCCCCTAGTGTTGAACAACTACCTAGCTCTTATTCACAGCGTCCCAGCAATGGATGCTGTAGGGTATAATTGGACGGTGCAATACTACTCATAAAGATGGCATATAACAATAACTGTAAGTCACTAGTCCCACCCTAATACAGATACCATGTTACCTACCCATGTTGCTGCTGAAAAATGGTGACACAGTTCCCCCACTGCTTCGACCTCAACACGTGTTTCGCCACGTAGGCTTCGTCAGGAGGTACCCCAGACATCCGGCATTGCATGGGCATTTTCACGTGCTCCATTGCAGCCAATGATTGGCTTCAGCAGGGATGTGGCCACAAGCAGCACGTTGCTACTGAAGCCAGTCATTGGCTGCAGTGGAGCATGTAACCATGCATCGCTGGATTCAAACACTCCAGGGACCGGAACATGGACACGGCGGGGGACCAGCGCGGCGTGGAACAGGTGAATAGGAATCTTCTGTTTTAGGAGGCGGGTTACGAGCACTAGATCAAATCTAATTATTACTGGAAAAGCCCTTTAAATGTAACAAGCAAGTTTTCCACAATGCCCCGATCCTCAGATATGCCCTCCGGTCCCAGGTCCTGACATCTCCCAAGCCAGAATGGAGCAGTAGGGAGCAGTTAAGTATAGATTTTTTCACAGGTACGGCCGGGGGAGGAGGAATAAAAAAAAAAATATAATAATAATCCTGGACAGCCCTACGTCATTATAGGGAACCATTCAACACGGTGCCTGATCTGTAGTATGGTGTAGAGCAGGAGGAGCTGAGAAGATTTATATACAGTTTTGTTGGAAAGGATTTGGGATACCTCTTCATTTATTGATGTAAAACTGCAAATTTTGGCTTAGGAGTCCAGTAGGCTGTCCTATCAGTGATTGACAGCTATCTCTGTATCTCATTAGGATAGCCCATTGGACTACTAAGCCAAAATTTGCAGTTTTACATCAATAAATGAAGAGGTATCCCAAATCTTTTCCCACAAAACTGTACAAAATCTGCTCAGCTCCTCCTGCTCTAGAACATGACGTCCTCAGATAAGTGATGTTCTCTATGTTATAGTTGTCCCCAGATCTGAGCAGCGAGACGGCTGTCATCTTAGGACAAGGAAATGTTGCACTGGACATTGCAAGAATGCTGCTTTCCCCTCTTGAACTGTTAAAGGTGAGTGAACACTTAAAGGGGTTGTCTCACTTCAGCAAATTGCATTTATCATGTAGAGAAAGTTACTACGAGGCACTTACTAATGTATTGTGATTATCCATATTGCCTCCTTTGCTGGCTGGATTCATTCTTCTACCACATTGTACACTGCTCGTTTTCAGGGAGTACAGGCGACCGCTACAGCTACGAGATGGGAGCTGCTCCGCATACATGCCTTTGGGTGCTCCCATGGTCTCGCCCACCAGAGAGGCCGGTGCTTTTTCCTATACTGTGTAAGCATGACCACCTCTGTTGGATTCCATGGTAGTTGTCATCACTGGAAACAATTAGTGTACATTGTGATGGAAAAATGAATCCAGCCAACAAAGGGGGCAATATGGACAATTACAATACATTAGTAAGTGCCTTGTATTAAAGGGGTTATCCCATGACTTAAAAATTTAAAATCATACATAATCTAGTACATGATAGTCTCTTTCTACCAAAGCTAGAACCAGCCCTGTACCTCACATGGATCCAGAGATCTCCCCGTTCATTGCTCTGCTAGATTTATATCAAGCTGCCCGCTCAAGGGGAGTGTCTTTCCTGCTGCAGCTAAGGGGGCGTGTCTCAGCTCTCCCTATCACTGCTCAGGGGGCGTGTCTCAGCTCTCCCTATCACAGTTCAGGGGGCGTGTCTCAGCTCTCCCTATCACAGCTCAGGAGGCAGTTGAAGGATAAGACTGAGCATGTGCGGCCTTCTCAGTGAGCAGGACAAAGAAATAAGAAAAAGAACAAACAGATAAATTTTATTGAATAACTCAGTGGCTATGCTAAATTTCTAGTTACTTGCAATTACAAAATAATTCAAATCCAAGTGCTGGTTTGAAAACTATAGAAAAATTTTTCGTGGAAAACCCTTTTAACTGTCTACATGACAAATGCCATTTGCTGAGGTGAGACAACCCCTATAAAGGACTAATTTAACATTAGAAAAACATGGCTGCTTTCTTCCAGAAACAGCACCACAGGTTGTGTAAGGTATTGCAGCTCAACTACTTTAACTTCAGTGAAGCTCCATGGGCAGGTTCGGCACTATTTCTACAGGAGAGCAGCCATGTTTTTCTAACCCTGGATAACTCCTTTAAGTTTGTCGTTTCTACCCCTCCATCTAGTGAGATGCCTTAAACACTGTCTTTTTTACAGAAAACCGACATCGCACAACCTGCTCTTGAAGCCTTATCCCAAAGTCGCGTCAAGAAAGTCTGGCTGATTGGACGTCGTGGACCTCTGCAGGTGGCATTCACCATAAAGGTGCATTTTCAGTTTAGATATTCGTTTTTATATAGCAGCAGTAAATCTTCACAATTTCTAGTCATTTACCCCAGCCCAGTCCATGGGGTCCACAGTCTAATTTTCATACCACACATGTGATACCCAATTTCATCCAGTAAACCTCTTAAAGAGGACTTATCACCTCTCTTGATATGTCTGTTTTAGTAACTACTTGCATTACCCCTGGTAATAATTTTGGAGCATCTATTCTCATTGCTCTATGTTGTGCCACTCATTTATTATTCCTGCTAGAAGTAATGAATGAATTACTAGCAGTTTGCCGTGAAGTTCCAGATGGGTGTTACAAGTTGGGGGTGTTTGCACAGTCTGACACTATCCAATCAGTGCTACCAGTGTCAGACTGTGCAGGGACACAACCGACTGGTAACCCCCAGCTGGAGCTTCATTGCAAACTGCTAGTAATAAAGAAATGGTACAAAATACAGTCATAAGAATAAATATTCCAGATTTATTATTAACAGGGAGATGCAAGTAGTTGCTAAAACAGACATGTCAGCAGAGGCTCAGGCCCTCTTTAAGCTGGCCATACCCTTGAGATAACCGTCTCTCCTCATCCCCCATGCACACACATTACTCTTGATCCTCCATTCCAATACATACTTGGCAGAGCATGCATGTTACGAATGGGGAAAAGGGATAGGTGTCAGACACCTCTGGCGGATGGCTTATCTCCCCGAGAACAAAAGGATCAGTCAGGCATGTGCAAATTCTGTGCTGTTCCTTTCATATTGAATTTCTGCACTGTATTATTTCTCGTTTTACCTATGTTGTTTAAATCTATTGTTCTCTGCTGCCATCTGCTGGCCGGAATTTGTATGCTGCACGCTTCGTTCGTTGTCTATAAAGTTTTATGTCTGGGCGTGGTTTTAGCAGCCTTGGGCCTGGTCACTTCCTGTAGCCTTTTTCAGTGCTGCATTCCTTTGTGACTGGAGACACACACCTCGGCTTGTGAAGGCATCAGTTTTTGACCAGCAGTTGCCTCAGCAGTTAGCCTCAGAAAAGACATCCACATCACAGCATCTACTGTATTCCATCACTGTATGTCACTGCTCTGGATCAAATAAACCCACGTTTGATTGCATCCTCATGTCTACGTCTGGATCCATCTAACCTGAGCATCTGCCGGTCCGGTCTGCTCCACTGCTTGGATACGAAGGTAGGACAGTCACAAAGCCATTATCAGTTACACCTTCAATCGCCTTCATGTGGGGACAGAACAGTCAAAAACTGCCTTAAAGCCTTATACCTCAGTCAATATCCATCTGAATGTCCAATGCCGGCTACAGGTTCCCTCAGAGCCCAGTGCCACACTCAGGAACCTCCCCTGCAACAGGCCCACTCCCAGCAAATCTGCCCAGCAACAGTGCACGTCCCATAAGCCTAAGGGGAAGCACGGCGTGTCCGCAGTAGATATACTCTCGCCTGGAAGTCCTCCACTACTCGCCAAGCCCCTTATTACATCCTATATTAACCCTTGCTTGCATGATATAAGAACTGTTCACGCACGCGGGGCCTCCCTTAAACCAAAACCCCGCAATTCACTCAAGACACCTTGGGAAACTCATCGGGGTGCCTCATCTGAGCCGCACTGCAATTTTCAGCCCCCAATTCAAAAGTTCGATTTCTTAAAGAGACAGCGCACCTTAAATCAAAATGGCCGAAAAGGACCTCGTACAGTTCCCCAGTGATGAAACAAAGCAAATGCTACCTGATACTGATCATTATGAAGAGCTGGAGGTAGAACCCACACTTCCAGCAGACCAAGTCACACGACCAAGGCGCTCTCTCAAACCAACTATAAAGATCACAGAAAATTATCACACCAGGAAAGATGAGCTATGTGACAACCTGGAAGAGCTATGGGAACGAGTTTCCTCCCTCATATCAGGATTTAAGTCCTCCTCAGGCGATGCCACCAGTTTACAAGTTGCCGTCGGGCGGCTAAACGCAGCCCATGAAAGATACAAGAGACTGTCCACAAGGTATATAACCTTTCTAAAAGACTCTAATATTGAAGAAGCCCCGTCAGAGTTGTGCAAGGCAGAATCAATAGACAGACAAAGAGACGCCATGGTGCTGGACGCTAAAGATAAAGTGGAACTCCGCATCTCTTATTTGCAAGAAACTAGATCACACAGATCACATTCATCCAAACATTCCTCGCGGTCCTACAGATCATCATGCTCTAGAAGCTCCGCCCTGAGCGACAGATTACTAGAGGCCCGCATAAATGCAGAGCTATCCAAAGTGAGGCGTTCCTTCACCGAAAAAGAAGTCCTTGCGAGAACAGAAGCACAGACGGCGGCGGCCAAGAGGGCAGAAGCTGAGGCTGAAGCCAAGAGGGGAGAAGCAGAAGCAGAGGCTCGAATAAAGATCCTTGAATCAGAGAGGGAAGAGGAAATCGCATTAGCAAGAGTAAGACTACTTGAGCAAGCATTGAGCCAAGGCCTTGATTCAGCCTGCTTACCACCAGAGGAGATAGACGATCCAGCTGACCGCACCAGCGACTATGTACTGAAACAGTTATCTGCACCACCCCCAGTGTGCAGTACTGTCCAAGCCAACAACACTGAAACCTCCAAGTCAGCTCTACCTGCAGTGGCAGTGACACCCACAGCACCCGAGCAATCCAATAACAGTCGCCCAGATGCACCCTCTCAAGGACAGTTATTACAGCAAGATGGCTACCAGGTGTTTCCTGGCCTACCTCCACAGCTCAAGCAGCAGTCATCAGAATCTACAGAGGCTAGACCACAGCTCAACCCTGCAGCAACATCATTCTACCCGGAAGCATCTCACCCTTTCTCGCCACGCAACCTATACGCCCCAGGGGCATCACAAGTTGTCATGGCAACAAGCAGTGAGAAATCAGATATGTCTGAGTTTGCCAGGTTTATGGTGAGCAGAGAGCTAATTAACACCAGTCTCTCAAAATTTGATGACCGTGCGGAGAGCTACAGAGCCTGGAAGGCAACCTTCAAAGCTGCCATCGCCAACCTCAACCTAACTGCAGAGCAGGAGCTCGACCTCTTGATCAACTGGCTGGGCCCAGGCTCCACAAATCGCATCAAGAGCCTTAGAACTGTCTATGTGGGACAAGCAGAAGCAGGTCTCGCTGCAGCCTGGCAGAGACTCGAACGCACCTTTGGCAGCGCAGAAGCAATAGAGAAGGCACTATTCAGGAGACTGCAGAACGTCCCCAAGATCAGTCTCAAGGATGTCCATAAGCTTCAGGATTTAAGTGATTTGCTCATGGAACTGGAGCTTGCCAAAAGAGACCCTCGTCTGTCCGGGCTGTGCTACCTGGATACAGCCCATGGGGTGAACCCAATTGTCGTGAAGCTACCATACAGCCTGCAAGAAAAGTGGGCGGCATCAGTCTCAAGGTACAAAAGAGTGCATGACGTCACTTTTCCCCCATTTATTCATTTCTGTAGGTTCATCGATGAACAGTCCCAGATGAGGAATGACCCCAGCCTCGACTTCCTGGAGTTCAATACTACAGCCTCAGTGACACCATCATCAAGGTATGAAAGTATTGTACATAAACACAGAGACTTTAAGAGCAGCGTGAGTGTTAGAAAGACTAACCTACCATCATCTGCAGTACCTACTGGTAGACAGTACACTACCTCATCAGGAGACAAGGCCTTCAATCGTGAATGTCCCATTCATAAAAAACCACACTCACTGAACAAATGCAGAGGATTTAGATCCAAAACAATACAGGAGCGCAGGAAAGTCCTGACCGAGCTTGGGGTATGTTTCAAGTGCTGCGCTTCATTGGAGCACATGGCTAAGGACTGCAAATCCATTATCAAGTGTGAGGAGTGTCATAGTGATAGACATGCCTCAGCTATGCACCCAACTCCACTCACAAGGGATTCACCTGCTGCCGTCACCACCAGTCCTGCTCCAAGTCATGGCGGGGAGCCCCAGAACCACGCTAACACAGCCACTGCTGTTTCCTGCTCATGCTTGGACGTATGTGGGGAGGGCCAGAGTGAGAAATGTTGTGCCCGCATATGCCTAATCAAGGTCTACCCGGAGGGGCTACCAGAAAAGGCAGTAAAAATGTATGCCATCATTGACGACCAAAGCAACCGCTCCCTAGCAGGACCTAAATTCTTTGAAGCCTTTGGAATAAAGGGACCGTCAGAACCCTACATCTTAAACACCTGCTCGGGTCGCATAGAGACTAGCGGCAGGAGGGCACAAGGATTCATCGCTTGTTCCGTCAGTGGAAATACGGAAATACCTCTACCGACGCTGATCGAATGTGATCAAATACCCAACCATAGGGATGAAATTCCTACCCCGGAAGCTGCATTTCACCATCCACACCTAAGGCACCTAGCCAATGTTATCCCACCTATGGACAACAACGCCGAGATTCTACTCCTGCTTGGCAGAGACAATCTAAGGGTACACAAGGTGCGTCAACAGTGTAATGGTCCCGACTATGCACCATACGCCCAGAGACTGGACTTGGGATGGGTAGTCATAGGAAATGTATGCTTGGATCAACCAAAAATCCGCTCATTCAAAACGTACGTGCGTGGAGATGGACGCACAACTTGCATTAAGCCTTGCCCTCATCACTATGAGGTGAAAGAGAAGCCTCCAGACCTCATACAACCACCTGACGACATTCCTCCCTTCTTTGCTGACAACTTGGGAAGATTAGTCTTTCACACAAGCAAGGACGATGATAAAGTAGCTTTGTCAGTAGAGGACAGAGAATTTATCAAGATAATGGACAATGAGTTCCTTAAAGACGAAACCAATCACTGGGTTTCTCCACTACCCTTCCGAGCTACCAGGGTGAGACTCCCGAACAATAGGGAACAAGCTCTGTCTAGATTTAACTCTCTTCAGCGTACCATGAACAGTAAGCCTGAGATGAGAGAACACATCGTTGCCTTTATCGACAAAATATTCCGCAACAACCATGCAGAACCAGCTCCATCCTTAGGGAAGAACGACGAGTGCTGGTACTTGCCTTCATTTGGAGTGTATCACCCACGGAAACCTAATCAAATTAGGGTTGTTTTCGACTCAAGTGCCAAACATCAAGGTGTATCGCTTAATGATGTCCTTCTCACAGGTCCTAATCTGACGAATAACCTAGTTGGAGTGCTGATGAGGTTCAGAAAAGAGCTTGTTGCCATCACCGCCGACATTGAACAGATGTTCCACTGTTTCGTAGTCAGAGAGGACCACCGGAACTTCCTCAGGTTTCTGTGGTACAAGAATAACGACACCAACGCAGAGATGGCAGAATATCGTATGAGGGTACACGTATTTGGAAACAGCCCTTCACCTGCCGTGGCAACTTACGGCCTTCGGCGCACTGCATTAGAGGGAGAATTCGAGTACGGTAAAGACGCCAGAGACTTTGTAGAAAAGGACTTCTACGTAGACGATGGACTCAAATCACTACCCACTGAAGAAGCGGCTATCGATCTGCTCAAAAGGACTCAAAGTATGTTGTACCAAGCTAAACTTAGACTACACAAAATTGCTTCAAACAGCCTGGCCGTTATGAGGGCCTTCGAATCAGGCGATCATGCACCAGGATTCAAGGACATTAACTTGGGACTGGACAGTCCACCTGTGCAGAGGAGCTTGGGCCTCAGATGGGATCTCTCGGCTGACTCCTTCGGTTTTCAGATAAGTTGTGCAGACAAGCCATTCACAAAACGAGGCGTCCTATCAGTGGTAAACAGCCTATTTGATCCGCTGGGATTTGCAGCGCCCATCACCATACAAGGTAAATCTCTACTGAGACAGTTTTCTGAAACAGTCAAGGATTGGGATACCCCACTTCCCTCCGAGAAAGAGCAAAAATGGGAAGCCTGGAAGCGATCCTTGTGTGCCTTGGATGAGATCCACATCCCGAGATGCTATATTAAAACTTCACTTTCCTCTAGCATAAAGAAAGAACTCCACGTGTTCTCGGACGCCTCCACGGAGGCCATCGCAGCGGTTGCCTATCTGAAAGTGACAGAACCTAACAACCAAAACCACGTTGGATTCGTCTTTGGTAAGGCTAAGTTAGCCCCCAAGCCCGATCATACTATTCCCAGACTGGAACTTTGTGGGACTGTGTTGGCAGTTGAGATTGCGGATTTCATACAACAAGAACTGGGTGTCGACATAGCTGAAGTCCAGTATTACACCGACAGTAAGGTCGTTTTAGGTTACATCCACAATCGGACCAAGCGATTCTATGTGTACGTTAGTAACCGCATAGAGAGAATCAGGAGGTCCTCCAAACCTGAACAATGGCACTACGTACCATCCGAACTTAATCCAGCAGATCACGCCACTAGGCCTATGTCTATAGGTTCCTTTATTAACTCTACTTGGCTTACAGGTCCAGAGTTTCTGCTTGAAGAGGCGGACGAATGTGTACAGGAAGTTTTCAGCATCCAGGATCCGGATAATGATCCAGAAATCCGTGCTGAAGTTAGTGCATTAGTCACTGGAACAAAGCAAACCGCCAGCTTCGGTTGTCAGCGCTTTGAACGTTTCTCCAGCTGGATGAGACTCGTCAGAACTATTGCAAGGTTAGTGCACATTGCAAGATGTTATCATAATACTCACCAAGATAAAGATTGTCATGGTTGGCATGCCTGTCATAAACCCTTCTCTGCTGAGGACATCTCTCATAGTGAGTACCTCATATTACGTCACGTCCAGCAGGAAAATTTCAACATAGAATGGAAGTGCTTGTACAACAAACAGCAGATTCCTTTAAAAAGCCCTCTTGCCAACTTAAATCCAGTTATCGACAGTTTTGGCTTGCTAAGAGTTGGTGGTCGTTTGAATCAAGCCCACCTGGGAATTGCAGCACAAAATCCTCTCATCATTCCCAGCAAACATCATATCACCGTCTTGCTAATCCGACACTACCACGAAAGGGCCGAACACCAAGGCAGGCAAATTACTGAGGGCAAAATACGGTCTGCTGGCCTTTGGATTATAGGTATGAAAAAACGCGTGGCCCAAGTATTGCATGAATGTGTGCACTGTCGTAAAGCAAGAGGAAAACAACTACACCAACAAATGGCCGACTTGCCTGCGGACAGACTATGTACAGAGCCGCCTTTCACCTATGTTGGCCTAGATGTCTTTGGGCCATGGATGGTATCCGCACGCAGGACTCGCGGCGGTCACGCAAACAGTAAGCGTTGGGCTGTACTATTTACTTGCATGAGTGTGCGAGCAGTTCACATAGAGGTGATAGAATCTATGGACACATCCAGCCTTATCAATGCCTTAAGACGGTTCTTCGCAATCAGAGGACCAGTAAAACAATTGAGGTCTGACCAGGGAAGCAACTTCATCGGAGCTTGTAGAGAACTTAACATCGACACCAAGTCCATTCAAGATCAGTTGGCGGAAAAAGGTTGCACCTGGATTTTCAATCCTCCTCATAGTTCCCACATGGGGGGCTCCTGGGAGAGAATGATCGGCATCTCACGCAACATCTTAAATTCTATGCTGATGGATGTAAACTCGTCAAGACTCACACATGAGACTCTAGTCACCCTTCTTGCCGAAGTTTCGGCTATTATCAACTCAAGACCCCTTGTGCCAGTGTCTATGGATCCTGAAACACCTGCCATACTGACTCCGGCTATTCTACTTACCCAAAAGACTGAGAGTACGCTAACACCTAGTGGAGAATTTACTCATGCTAACATCTACCAAAAACACTGGAAACGTGTACAATATCTAGCAGATTACTTCTGGAACAGGTGGCGAAAGGAGTACCTCAGTATTCTTCAAGGAAGAAGAAAATGGCAACACAACAAACCAAACTTGAAGGAAGGAGACCTTGTATTGATGAAAGAGCAACAAACCGAAAGGATTGACTGGCCTATCGGACTAATTTCAAAGGTTTTCCCTAGCAAGGATGGCAAGGTCCGGAAGGTGGAGTTGAAGATCTTCAGGAAAGGCGAGCTTAAAACGTTCTCAAGACCAATCAACGAACTCATTTTAATATTACCCGTCGAGAACGTCCCTGCAGGGTGAACAGGACTAATCTATGTTTGCATTCTAACATGTTTTCTTTTACAGGTTGTTTATATTTTATGGACATTCGTCATAGTGAAATCCCCAAAGTGAATTTCAGACGGGGAGTGTGCTGTTCCTTTCATATTGAATTTCTGCACTGTATTATTTCTCGTTTTACCTATGTTGTTTAAATCTATTGTTCTCTGCTGCCATCTGCTGGCCGGAATTTGTATGCTGCACGCTTCGTTCGTTGTCTATAAAGTTTTATGTCTGGGCGTGGTTTTAGCAGCCTTGGGCCTGGTCACTTCCTGTAGCCTTTTTCAGTGCTGCATTCCTTTGTGACTGGAGACACACACCTCGGCTTGTGAAGGCATCAGTTTTTGACCAGCAGTTGCCTCAGCAGTTAGCCTCAGAAAAGACATCCACATCACAGCATCTACTGTATTCCATCACTGTATGTCACTGCTCTGGATCAAATAAACCCACGTTTGATTGCATCCTCATGTCTACGTCTGGATCCATCTAACCTGAGCATCTGCCGGTCCGGTCTGCTCCACTGCTTGGATACGAAGGTAGGACAGTCACAAAGCCATTATCAGTTACACCTTCAATCGCCTTCATGTGGGGACAGAACAAATTCAACATACCTGACCTTTCTATCCCCGAGTACAGTGCTCGGCTATCTTCGGAATCCCCATAGAAATGAATAGAGTGGCAGGGCACATACCCAACTGCCGCTCCGTTCATTTCAGGGAGGCTGTAGGGGATACAGGGCCACCGTTCTTGTGATCGTTAGGGGTCCCAGCGGTAGGACCCCCATCAATCTAATAGCTATCCCCTATCTTGCAGAGAGGGGATAACTTCTAATAACAGGAATACCCCTTTAAGTAGTTCTATTCATGGACAGGATGTGCTCTCACTTCATTACAATATGGGGCACGGTTGGAGGAGACTTGAATTACTATAGCCCTTTACTTCCTCCCTGCTGATGTCTGTTTCCGGAGTAGATAAATTAACTTAATTATCTTGACTCAATCAGGAAATGACAAGCTGTGAAGAGGGATCTTGCTGGTTAATAGAGCTCTGTGATTACAGCAGCCTTGGCAGTGATTCAAACAGACATTATCTCTGTATCTCTCTCTGCTATGTGAGAGAGGGGTGACCACCGTACTGTACTGACAGGGGAGAGAAAGAAAGTAGAAAGAGTAATGTGAGCTAGCAGATTTGTAGAAACGGTGACCGGTGACTGGGCTGCAGATTCACTGTCTCTGTAACATGGTAGACAATGATACCAAACTTCCTATTACTGAATTATGAAGCTGTAATACAAAGATGCACTCTTGGCACAACAGCCAGAATCAGTAGTTTATTCAGTCCCGCAATCAAACCTGATGGAGCCATGATAGCCATGGCTGGTGTCACTATGGATATAGTCTGGGACTAATTAAGGTCTCCAGGCTATCTCTTATACACCCTAAAAATGGTACATGTGGAAATTGCAAGTTGTCTTGCAAAAACAAGGCTCCATGTTGCCATATTGATGGAAAAAAAATGCATAAAAAATTATTTGTCCTGTTTTCTAATACAGAGGTCCAACTTCTGTCTGCCTGCACACTGTTAATACATTGCATAAAAGAGCAATGTGCAGTAAGCTCCACCTAGTGGTGGCTGCTGGCAGCCCAGATGTTATGTTTTTGCTCTATGTCTATCCAGAGGATTTGGAGCTGTGTGTCAGAAAAAAAGGAGCTCTCACCACCATAACGATATACTAACAAATTAATCAGAGCAGACAATTGGTCCTAAAAACAGCCTGGTTTAAGGTGGAGATTTGTGTTTTATCTATAGTTGCCTATTTTAATTTTATTTTTTAATTAAGGAATTACGAGAGATGATTAACCTGCCAGGAACTCGTACGATCAATGACCCTTCTGATTTCCAAGGCCTTGGGGACATTTTAAAAGGTGAAGTAGTTTGTTGATCTAATATTACTATAGAACCACAAACATTTACGGGGGAAATTAGCATTCATCCCACGCCAGTTTTCTGGAGTAAAAAAAGCAGCAAACCTTGTGATTTAGGCACCAGTGGCTTTTCTACACTGCCTTCGCCACTTTCCTAAGAAGGTGATATGATGAGGACAAGGCCAGCGGGCTCATCATAGTTATCTATCACTGGAAGCACACACTCCCCGGTCAATCAAGCCCGCTGCCTTGAAGTGACCTTGGATTCTGCCCTCTCCTTCCGACCGCACATCCAAGCCCTTTCCACCATCTGCCGCCTCCAGCTTAAAAATATCTACCGCATCCGCTATTTCCTCAACTTTGAATCTGAAAATGCTTGTACATGCCCTCATCATCTCCCGCCTAGACTACTGCAACACTCTCCTCTGTGGCCTTCCATCTAGCCCTCTCGCACCCCTCCAATCTATCCTCCACTCTGCTGCCCGACTATTCCACCTCTCACCCTATTACTCCTCTACCTCTCCCCTCTGCCAATCCCTTCACTGGCTCCCCATTGCCCAGCTTATTCAGTTCAAAATACTAACAAATACAAGGCCGTCCACAACCTGTCCCCTCCCTACATCTCTGAGCTACTTTCCCGATACATCCCCACATGCAATCTCCGATCCTCACAAGATCTCCTTCTCTCCTCTTATCACCTCTTCCCACAATCACCTCCAAGATTTCTCCCGTGCATCCCCCACACTCTGGAACTCCCTACCCCAACATATCAGACTCTCACCTACAGTGGAAACCTGAAAACCCACCTCTTCAGACAAGCCTATAACCAGTGACCCTGCTGCCTCTATACCGCCATGACCAACTTCACCCTCACCTACTGTGTCCTTCTCCCATACCATGTAGATTGTAAGCCTCACGGGCAGGGCCCTCTCTCCTTCTGTACCAGTCTGTAGCTCGTCTTGTTTATGCTTAGTGCAATTGTCTGTATTATGTATGTATACCTCTTCTCATATGTACAGCGCTATGGAAGGAATGGCGCTTTAATAATTCATAATAATAATAATGATCTTCTTTTACTCCAGCTCGAAAATTTCACTTTAGGCGCACAGGCTGCCAGAGGGTGCACCTAATTTATGACAAGGTGTGCACGCCGTCATAAACTAGGTGCATCGTTCAGCAGAGAAAGGGATATCATAGACCGGCATAAAACGCTGGTCTATGATAAATCCCCCCTCAGGGTACAGTTAGACAGGGCAGTCTGAGATATGTCGTGTGGATGAGATCAGCTCATTAGAAGCAGATTGGCTAGTTTTCGTTCGGAATGACTGGATTTCACAGGTTGCACCCCCATTGATCAGATACTTTGACAAACTTTAGACAAACTTTCTCCAGAACTTTCTTTTTTAATTCTCTTTTCCCTCCATAATTCTCCGCAGACCTCCCTAGGCCAAGGAAACGACTTACAGAACTGCTGGTAAAGTCAGCACTGGAGACGCCTGGAGATAAAGAGGCCGCTCGTAGGGCTCAGTGTAGCAAAGAATGGGGTCTGCGTTTCTTCCGCAGCCCAGTCACCGTGCTTCCCAGTGAAGATGGAAAAAGAGCAGCTGGGATCCGGCTATCGGTCACTCGACTTGAGGTATGAAAATGACATTCGCAGTGTAAGCAGCTGTATTTGTTGCCTTCCATGATGGTAGGTCATCTTTCCTCTTCTTCAGGGATCTGGGGAGAGTACAGTGGCTGTTCCTACAGGAGAAACAGAAGATGTATCGTGTGGCCTTATTTTCAGCAGCATTGGGTATAGAAGTGTCCCTATCTCTCCAGGTGTGCCTTTCCTTCCCAAGCAGGGCGTCATTCCAAATAATTTGGGAAGGGTGCACGGGGAGCCAGGTCAGTATTCCTAACTTCTCAGTACTTCCATTATTAAACATGGCTGAAGCCGGTCTGGAAATTTACATGGACTTTATTAGCAGGACTGTACTGCAGCGGCTGGGTGAAAAGGGGTCCCACAGGTGTCATCACAACTACAATGACAGACAGTTTTGACACAGCACAGGCTTTGATGGAGGACATGAAGTCGGGGGCATTGAAGTTGTCAGATTCTCGAGCAGGAGCCTCAGCAGTTCGAGAGCTTCTCCTTCTCAGAGGTGGGTTTTGCTTTACATAGACAGCTTATGTATGACTTCTCTCACAATACTTTTTTGTCTGATATCTTCCAAATGATTACTTGTCGTATATATTTTCTTGATATTTTTTGCTTGCAAACCTTAAAGGAGATGTCCCATCTGGGACACTTATGGCATATTTCCTCTCCTATCTCAAAAGCTGGACCCTGTCATCAGTGGAGAGCACGTTGCTTTCTCCATTCACTGCTATGGGACTTTCGAATACGTCCTAGCACTGTCTTTGCTTCAGTATTTTTGGAAGTCCCATAGCAGTGAATGGAAAGTTGGCTGCGCATGTGTGGAATGCTGTGCATTCACGCCGGGGCCCCATTCTTGAGATGGGAACTGGTTTCAGAGGTGGGTGGATATGTACAGCATATCCTATCCATGTGCTGTACATGTCCAGATAGGACAACCCCTTTAAGAAATGTATTTTATTTTCCATCACAGGAGTTCAAACTGTCTCCTTCTCAGACTGGGAAAAGATAGATTCGATGGAAACAGCTCAAGGTGAGAAGGTGGGAAAACCTCGAGAAAAGATTTTAGACACAGAAGAGATGCTGCGGTTGGTTTCTCGATGATGAATTCTCGCGCGTTAGACTTCACAGTCTCGGAGTTGCAGAAAAGGAGATCAGTGACGTATTCATACAATTACCTCACATCCCCTATATTTTTGTAAATATTCTTTTTAGTTATTAAATGTATATTAAAATATTTTATTATACTGCTATTTAATAAAAAAAAATCTTCTTGTGGGCTCCTGTGTATGTGGTGAAAAGCAGAGGAATCAAAATTGTGTGCCTGCATTTGCTTCTCTACAGGAGGATACCCTCTAAGTCATTGTCCAGCTATTAAAGGGTAACTGACTTTTGACCAAGAAAACCCCTGACGTAGTGACGTGACAGAAGTTTTGATTGGTGGGGGTCTGGGTCCTGAAAGCCCCACAGTTTCTAAAATGAAGGGATTTATGCTCTCTGCTGAGCACTTCAGCGCTGGTTGTTGATGCACTGCTCACATTCACAACCGTTGGAGAAGTGCTGCAGTAACCAGCCCCAGAGATGGCTACTTCAGAACAGCTGAACGGGGGTGTGGGGTGTAGGACGCCCACCGATCAGATATTGCTGGCCTATCCTGAGAATAGGCAATCAGTATTACACTGACGAGCAAAAGGGTAACAGTGTTTTGAACTTTTGACTTTCAGGCTCCATATCTCACCATCCACTACAGCTTTGAACGTGAGACTACCATTATTTTATAGACAATCATCTTGGCTATCTCATACATAGATTGGACTTGCAGCTATTTAGCCTGTGATTAGTTATACAGATTCTTGTCATGTAACTGCATTGTTACTGATTTGCTCCTGGTGGTGGAGCAATCTTTCTCTTCTTGAATACTACAAATTACAACCTGTTCTCACATTCCCTAATAGCTCCGTGTGTTATTAGGTTGATTCCCAAGTGAAAGGTTACTGGCTCGATTCCAGGAGCAGCCATGAAGAAAATTTCCCAAGAGAAGAGAAACCGCATCATTCAGCTCATCGACAGGTGGAAGAATACGAAAATGAAGTCCATTCATCCATTCCAAAGCCAAGAGATGGACGCCCAGGCAAAATATTGGAGTCAACAAGTCGGCTCATCTCAAGGTCTATCAGTTCTGGAGCGACAAACAGATAGTGAGATCACAGACAATCACGCAAGCACCGTGCGACCCTCATTACACAAGTCTGGCACGGTGGCCCAAAAAAAGGTGAAGAAGCCTCGACTTCAATATCGTCATAAGAAGCGTTGGCTTTACTTTGCAAAAAAGTACGAACAGTGGACAGTAGAAGATTGGAAACATGATTTGGAGCGATGAGATGAAAGTCAATAGACTGGGCTCTGATGCGTGCAAATTAGTCTGAAAGAAACAAAAGGTAAAGGAGGCTAACAGATCGAGAAATTGAAGGAACTGTCAAGTTTGGTAGAGGAAGCCTGATAAGTTGGGGATGTTTCACAGCCAAAGGCATTGGATACTTGACCAGGATCAATTTTGGTCTCAATGCTGACCTATATATGAGTATCTTACAAGACAAGTTACTTCATACACTCAAGTACTACGGGTATGAAAATGACGACATAGTGTTCCAGCAGGACAACGACCCGAAGCATATGTCGAGATTGGCGAAGAAATGGTTCAATGACAATGAAGTAGAGGAGCTGGATTGGATCCCCACAGTCCTCAGACCTCAACCCAATCGAACACTTGTGGGTAGAGTTGAAGATAAAGCTGTATTCATGCCCAAGTGAATCAACCAGTGTGCATCAACATTATAAATGTGTAGAAGAGACCTGGGAAGAGTTTTTGGTCGAGACATGCTTAAATCTGATCGTCAGCATGCCCAGAAGGATTCAGGCAGTGTTGAAAGCCAAAGGTGGATTTACAAAATATAAAAAATTTAGAATTTTAGGAGCAAAACAGTAACAATGCAGTTACATGACAAGAATCTACATAACTAATCATATGCTGAATAGTTGCAAGTCCATTCTATGTATGAGATAGCCAAGATGATTGTCTATAAATTGATGGTAGTCTCACATTAGAAGCTGTAGTGGATGATGAGATATGGAGCCTGAAAGTCACAAGTTCAAAACATTGTTACCCTTTTGCTCGTCAGTGTAAAATACCGGCAAACACAATCGTATGTTGATGGATGCTATGACAGCCATAAACCTTGCAGTGGTCCCGGAGTCGTCCTTTTTAGCACACCTGTTAAAACCTGCCGCAGAAAGAGTCTAAAAGTTTGTCTGTCAGCATTATTGACTGTAATACAGAAGTTCTACAGTATATTTTTCAAGTGGTTGCTTTTTAGGGTACAGCTACCCTGTCCCTCGACAGTTTTTTCTCGTTAATGTCATTAGGGGACACAGCACCATGGGTATACGCCCAGCTACCACTAGGAGGCGACACCTTAGTCAACCTTTTTGATATCTAGTGTTGCCTACTAGTGGTAGCTGGGCGTATACCCATGGTGCTGTGTCCCCAATTAATTGAACGAGAAACGGATTTTACGGTGAGTACAAAAATCCAATTATTTTAGCACAGAGTTCAGGTCTTCATGGAGCTATATGGACATAAAAATAAAAAAAAAACTGTGGCTGTCCAAAGGCAGAAATGAAAGTCATAAAGTCCAAAACTAGTTGTGGCGGTAAGGGGTAAAATTAAAAGCTATTTGAACACTAGCTTGAACTCCATAGGAGCTGAGTAAATGCATTTTCAATACACCTAACAGTGGCTGCAGGCAGCTAGACAGAATTTTTGTGTGGATTGGCTTTTTCCTATTTTTTTACATTTTTCTGTGGATTTAGAGTTTGATGATTCTTTTAGGCCAGACAATGCTCCTCTGAAATTCTGGGAAGAAGATATGCAAATCAGCCCTTAGCAAGATCTACATCTTCTCATGCCACCCGACGTAAGGTAGCCTATAAGTCTCCTCACTCCGATTAGTCGCTCTTCATAAGCAAATAAAGTATCCCCCCGAATCCAGACCTAGGCCTCTCACACCATTAAGAGAGTACTATCTGCTCTGCAATGATGGAGGGCAAGCACCCCGAATCAGCCATCTGCAGATGAGGTGCTGGTTTGGTAATTATTATAGTCATCTTTCAAGGCCTGTTTAAAAGATTGAACATTGACTTATAGGATAGCTGCCTTACAACTGGTGGCATCAGATGTAGAACTTGTTAACAACTGATTTGCATGCCTTCTTACCAGAATGCCAGAGGACCATTGCCTGGCCTATAAAAATCCTCACGTGGATCAGTCATTCTCCATAAGAAGATATAGTATCCTCAATGGATAAATTGTAGAAACCAGAGGAGGTGTGGGAGGGAAGAGGATTGTGGATGCTTGGAGAATGGGAGATAATTTCATGCCGGATGTTTTAGATTTTTCTTTGAAGTAGGTGGCCAGATCTTCAGCACAGAAGGCAGTGATGGACATCTGCACTTTAGGACTTAGGAGAGAGTGAAAAGTGTCGAAGATGAGAGGGGAAGTAGGTCTGTTTGGTGAGGTGAAGGACAGAGTTGTAGGTCCTAAGTTTCAATTTATAATGGAGGAAATCTTCTGGTGTATTAGGTTTTTCTCCCCAGGCGCCAGAGGTTTGTGCTAGGGTTGTTTTCTTCTTTGGTGGGATGTTCTAAGAGTAGGGGGTGCTACTTCATCCAGGGCATTTACTGTATATTTCACCATCATATTCCACCATGGTGTACAGAATTTATCATCACTGACCTCAATCCCTGCCCCCATTAACAATATAAACTCCAGATTAAGAGTTTTTGTTTCCATAAGTTATCCCTTATCAACGTGATAGATACTATCTGTTTACTGGGGGTCCATCTGCTGCGACCCCCACTGATCCTGAGATTCTATCATGTGGACAGAGGATAACTTATAAACTTGGCACAACCCCCTTAAAGGGGTTATCCCATGACTAATGGAAAAAAGATCATATAGGACCTGAGAATCTCTTTCTAACAAACCTAGAACCAGCCCTGTACCTCACATGGATCCAGAGATCTCCCCGTTCTTTGCTTTTGCTAGATTTATATCAAGCTGACCGCTCAAGGGGAGTGTCTTTTCTGCTGCAGCTCAGGGGTCGTGTCCATGCTCTCCCTATCACAGCTCAGGAGGCGTGTCTCAGCTCTCCCTATCACAGCTCAGGAGGCGTGTCTCGGCTCTCCCTATCACGTTCAGGAGGCAGTTGAGAGATGAAACTGAGCATGTGCGACCTTCTCAGTGAGCAGGACAAAGAAATAAGAAAAAAAAACAGCAGGTGGTGCTATACAGATACATTTTATTGAATAGCTCAGTGGCTATACAAATTTTTTAATGACATGCGATTACAAAAGAATTCAGATCCATCTGCTGGTTTGAAAACTAGATTATTTTTCATGGGACAACCCCTTTAAGCCATCAGTATGTTTTTGGACCGGAAATGAATGAACGTGGAGAAAACGCACACAGAAGCAGGGCGAACATACAAACTCCATGTAGATGTTGGCCTTGGTTGGATTTAAACCCTAGACCCGAGAGCGGCAAGACAACAGCACTGCTTCTGGCAGAGCCTAACAACCGTACAAAGATGGAAAACGTGGGGGCTTTCAATTATTTGCAGTCATGTTCTGGGGGTGCTGTTGGGGTGATGGTACCCCTGGGCATCCGCTATTAGTATCTAATGGGTGGGATCTGTGTTATCGCCAATCCTGCAGGGTGTTAATCACATGATTTTGTCATAGGAAGCAAGAATTTGGAGCTTTGTATCGTAAAAACTGCCCTCTCCTCCCTATGAGGATGTATTAAAAATGAAATTCCACAAAATCTGGGTCTTGTTTAGGCTACGTTCACTCTAACGTAAGTGTTTTGCGGATGTAGGCCGTGTGCGTTCTGCATTTTGCGGACCACACATGGCCGGCGCTATATAGAAAATATGTATTTTTGTCCTGGATTGTGGACAAGAATAGGACATGCTGTATATCAGGGATGCCCAACCTGCGGACCTCTAGCTGTTGCAAAACTACAGCTATTAGGGCATGCTGGGAGTTGTAGTTTCTCAACAGCTGGAGCGCCGCAGGTTGAGCATCTCTGCTCTATATTTTTGCAGGGCTGCGGAACGGAACTACGGATGCAGACAACACACGGTATGCTGTCTGCATCTTTTGCGACACCATTCAAATGAATTGGTCCACACCCGTTCCGCAAAATTGCGGAACGGATGCAGACCCACAATTACAGTTGTGTGAATGCACCCTAAAAAGAAAAGTGATGGGTACTCAGGATAGGGATACAGGATGTACAGTTGTGTTCAAAATAATAGCAGTGTGTTTAAAAAAGTGAATAAAGCTCAAAATCCTTCTAATAGCTTTTATTTCCATACACACAAATGCATTGGGAACACTACACATTCTATTCCAAATCAAAACATGAAGAAAAATATATCAAATTTGTGTTGCTCCTCTAAAAAAATTGAAGAAAAGTGAATATTAGACTGTTCAAAAAAATAGCAGTGCTTGTATTCTTCTTTACAAACTCAAACATTCACTATATAAACTGAAAAATGTTTGAAGTTTTTGCTTTCCTTTGAATCCCTTCACTAATATTTAGTTGTATAATCACAGTTTCTGAGAACTGCTGTACATCTGTGTTGCATGCAGTCAACCAACTCCTGGCCCCTGTGAACAGGTATTCCAGCCCAGGATGATTGGACTACAGTCCACAGTTCTTCTCTATTTCTTGGTTTTGCCTCAGAAACTGTATTTTTGATGTCACCCCACAAGTTTTCTATTGGATTAAGATCCGGGGATTGGGCGGACCACTCCATAACGTCAATCTTGTTGGTCTGGAACCAAGATGTTGCACGTTTACTGGTGTGTTTGGGGTCGTTGTCTTGTTGGAACACCCATTTCAAGGGCATTTCCTCTTCAGCATAAGGCAGCATAACCTCTTCAAGTATTCTGATGTATTCAAACTGATCCATGATTCCTGGTATGTGATAAATAGGCCCAACATCGTAGTATGAGAAACATCCCCATATCATGATGCTTGTCCACCATGCTTCACTGTCTTCATTGTACTGTGGCCTGAATTCAGTGTTTGGGGGTCGTCTGACAAACTGTCTCCGGCCACTAGACCCAAAAAGAACAATCTTACTTTCATCAGTCCACAAAATGTCTCCTTAGGACAGTCAATGTGATCTTTGGCAAATTGTAACCTCTTCAGCACATGTCTTTTTTTCAACAGTGGGACTTTGCGGGGGCTTCTTGCAGATAGCTTGGCATCACATAGGCCTCTAATTGTAACAGTACTCACAGGTAACTTTAGACCTTCTTTGAGCTTCCTGGAGCTGATTGTTGGCTGAGTCCTTGCCCTTTTGGCTATTCTTCTATCCATTCGAATGGTAGTTTTTCGCTTTCTTCCACGTCTTTCAGGTTTTTTTTGCCATTTTAAAGCATTTGCGACCATTTTAGCTGAACAGCCTATCATTTTCTGCACTTCTTTATATGTTTTCTCCTCTCCAATCAACTTTTTAATCAAGGTACGCTGTTCTTCTGAACAATGTCTGGAACGACCCATTTTCCTCAGAATTTCAGAGAGAAATGCACTGTAACCAGCATGTACAACAATTGCTGCCTTCCTTAAATAAGGGCAATAATTGCCACCTGTTTTTCAAGGAATGAATGACCTCACTCATTGAACTCCACACTGCTATTATTTTGAACATGCCCCTTTCAATAAGTGATTGAATTACAGAGAATCAGCAGCATGCATGTCATGACTGTTGGGTTTTTATTAATTTACTAGCAGGTGTACTAGAGTATTTGCCATGTAGAAATATCATTTCTACCAAAAACAGTGATTGATCAGGTTAGTGATGTCTGACTGCTATTATTTTAAACACAACTGTATTTATATGCCTATTTATTACACATTTATGCGGCAGCTATTCTAACCTAGATCTGCTCTGTCTTGATTGACCCGATTGGTCTCTTTTATAGTCCTGTTAAATGACATCCCAGGCAATGAGCTCAGGTTTCTGAATTACTATAATAAGGTTATCGGTAGCCATAGGGCGAGAGTCAGGACTGGTGATGGCAAATAAACCTCCTTGTAAGACATTTACCCTTCTACTCTACTTAGAAGTGATGTAAAAGCTATGTAATGTTAATAGTCTGCCTAAAATATGATGTCGGAGATTGGCAGAGAATTGGGATGAGTTGGGTAATGGT
The DNA here is from genome assembly GCF_905171765.1 of Bufo bufo. Lineage (NCBI taxonomy): Eukaryota > Metazoa > Chordata > Amphibia > Anura > Bufonidae > Bufo > Bufo bufo. The sequence continues at coordinate 360,496,911 of NC_053394.1, read as the reverse complement.
ATGCGGACACGTATTACCTGAATCAGATGACATACAGCGCTAATGTCATGTAGAGCAGCATAATATTATGCAGAGCTTCTAGGGGACGAGACCAGCTAATGAAGAAAATAGCGCGGACTGTATTCGTTTTTGTTTTTTTTCTTGTAAGGGGAGAAATAGAAGTTGTTTTCCATGTCCTTCATTTAGACCACTGGAGGTTTACAAGACCCCCGACTGTGATTCGTCCTTGAGCCTGACAACAACCAGAACGGATATTCTTTAAGCCTTTTTCTAACTTCACATTAAACTGCACCTTGCATTGACTGAGCATGTCTGAAATTAAAAATTACAGTGTCATTATCTGTTTTTGTGCTTTAGGCCTTGTGCACATGACGACTGTATGCATTTCGTGGTCTGCAAAATACAAATACAGCCCGTACCATCCGCATTTTTTTTGCTGATCCGTTGACTTCAATGGGTTTGTGGTCCGCATTTTGCAGCCAAGTATAGGACATGTTCTTTTTTCCGGAACTGATGTACGGATGTGTGGAAAGCACGCGGATGATCGGTGTGCTTTCCATATCCGTATGTCCTTTCTGCAAATAGGTAGAATATGTCCGCAAAATGAGGACCATGTACCCATTGGAGTCAATGGGTCTGCAAAAAATACGTACTGCACATGGACTGCATTCATAGACACATGGACAGACATGGTCATGCGCATGAGGCATTTGACCCCATTAATGCATGATTCCAGTAAAAACAAAAACTTTACGGTACACTTTGATATTCACGTACAGCACTTTTGTAAAGCCTTTACCTTACAAATGCAGACATCTGTTTCCTGGAGCCGGGATAGTATTATGGTTACAACGGTGGAGCTGCAATACGGTCATGGTCACTATTTCATTAAACATAGCGAGTTTCCTCTACAGACACAATGCCTGTTTGGGTAGGATATTCAAGTTATGCCTATCTTTACACCAGTTTGATAAAGGACCCCGAGTGGTTTTATATATATATTTTTTGGACTGCTTTTACACAGGATGAATTGTATTATCTAATGCCACCATACTCTGAAACCTATAGTTTGTATTTAAGCCACTTTAGGATACATGCAATTTTCCAATAATTTTTTTTATTCAATATTTTTGGAAGGATGAGGTGACCAAAAAAAATGAAAATTTTGGTGGTTTTGTTTTCATTTTTGTTACAACATTCACCACACATGATAAATAACATGATATTTTTAATATTTCAGAAGTTTTTGGAAACTCCCAACACCAATTACCGGTATATTTATTAATCTATTTATTATAATGGGGATATATGTTTTTTTTATGAATTTTTAAGATTTTTGTTAGTTGAATTATGGTTTTGAACATATTTTTAAATGTTTCTTAATTAAAAAAAATAAATCCTTTTGTTTGATCGCTTGTGCTGTACCAAGGTTGCTATTGATCATGGCATTTGTGAGCCTAAACTGACAGTGACAGCAGCATGCTAGCTGTATAATACAGCTGGCGCTCGTAACTGGTGATGGCTCGGCGTTTTAATAGTACATCACTAAGTGCAAACTTAATTTCACATGCTGAGGTGCATGTCTAAAGAGGTTTGTAAGTGGATTACTGAAGGTATGCTTTAAAGGATAAAACACCTCTTCACTGCAAGACACAACCATGCCCAGGGTCAGACGGGGGTTTCTTGGGCCCACCAGAGGAAATTATTCTCGGGACCCAACCACTGTATGACCAATAAAGTCTAATGTAATTTGATTTAAAGAATAGACCCAAGTGGCAAGTTATTGGCTCCTAAAGCAGCTCCAAATGATTTTTTTTTTCTCCTGGACCTTCAGGGCCCACTATGCTAGAAGATCCTCTGGTGGGCAAGTCTGTCTTACATTTAGAACTGGCGGAGGATCCACCAAAGTTATGTAGAGGCAGGCGCCTCTTCATAACTTCAGCTGAACCGATGCCATCTTAGGGCTTTATTAGAACCGGTGTCTAAAACATCGGTTTCAATAAATGTGCCTCGAGATTTTGATTGATATTTTGGCCAAAATACACAAGCTCGCAAACCCCATCAATGGTCATCATGGTCTTGTGAGCGCCTAAACTAAAATCAAAAGCAAGTCACTGAAGACAGAGATCAAATTACTAAGCAAAAGGACATACTGGTCCACGGTCAGAGTTGCTAACAGTCCTGAATTTGCAGGGACTGTCCCTAATTTTCAGAGGCAGTCCCGGCAAATTCAGGCTGTCCCAAGCCGACATAGGATGGCTATAATGGCATGGCACACTAGACATAACCGTGTGACTGGTGCATTGGGTCAGGTTTCCTGATGCAGTTTTGAAAGCCAAGACCAGGAGTGAATTCATAAAACAGAAGTTATATCTGTCTTCTCCTCTTTTTTTAATTTCACTCCTGATTTTGGCCTCCAAAACTGATCAGGAAACCTGGCCGTGTGGTCGTACCCTAATAGAAGCCTTATCTGTGTGCATTGAGAATTGTAAGCCTTTGTCCACCTCCACACTATGGTTGACAGCCGTGTGAGAGGATCCATCATATACCATTATGTCTATATGTCTTGCAGTGGATGGCCTCTTCACTGCCGAATTACTCCTCCTTGCAAAACCTATGAACAGTAGAGGCATATCTCCCAACTTTGTAAATGAATAAGAGGGACACATTGTGCGGCGCGTGACATTTTTCCACACTAGGCCACGCCTCTAACTATGTCCAAAACATAACTATACACCTAATTCCACCCAGTCCCCTTAATGCCTCCACATAGTAATTATCTCCCCTTCGTGCCACCTCACAGTATTTATGCCCACATTGTGTCATCACAGAATCATGCCCAGCTGTACCCCCAGTAATATGCCCAGTTATGTGCCCCCAGTAATATGCCCACATTGTGCCCCCAGTAATATGCCCAGCTGTGCCCACAGTAATATTCCTACATTGTGCCCCCAGTAATATGCACAGCTGTACCCACAGTAATATGCCCACATTGTGCCCCCAGTAATATGCCCACATTGTGCCCCCAGTAATATGCCCACATTGTGCCCCCAGTAATATGCCCACATTGAGCCCCCCAGTAATATGCCCACATTGTGCCCCCCAGTAATATGCCCACATTGTGCCCCCCAGTAATATGCCCACATTGTGCCCCCCAGTAATATGCCCACATTGTGCCCCCCAGTAATATGCCCACATTGTGCCCCCAGTAATATGCCCACATTGTGCCCCCAAGTAATATGCCCAGCTGTGCCCCCCAGTAATATGCCCACATTGTGCCCCCCAGTAATATGCCCACATTGTGCCCCCCGGTAATATGCCCACATTGTGCCCCTTACAGAAAGTAAAAAAATAAACACCACATACTTACCTTCTTCCAAGCAGCAGCAGCAGGACATCGGCTGCTCTGGTCTGTGGAGAAGGCGGAGCTGAGGCTGACTGCTGGCTGGCCCCGCCCCCCGCACAGACCAGAGGTGTGGAGAGCCGGCAGGGGGGAGGGATGATGAAGCAAGGAGCTGATGCCGGCTCTCTGCTTCATCATAATACAGGCAACTGTCTCTGCTTCTTATGGACGCAGAGGCAGCTGCCAGGAAGCGGGACAGCCACTGAAATCCGGGACTGTCCCGCCGGATCCGGGACGGTTGGGAGGTATGTAGAGGAATTATTAGGATGGGAGTTAGGGTGCCTTTGGGTGGGTTCACATTACCTTTTATGCCTCCTTTTGAAGTATACATTAGAAAAAAAAAAGACGACAGAAACGCAGCACACCACGTTCTTGTATCATGCCCAGTCCAGTAAGAAAAAAATGTATCCGCTTTTTTTTTTTTTTTTCTTACAATGGTACTCTACAGTGACAGATACCACTGTATGTCATCAATCTGAGACATCTGTTCAACATATATATTTTTTGTATACGTTAAGCAGATGGGAAAAATGTGATGTGAACTCAGCCTTAGGGCTCACACACTTGACCGTATGTATTTTGCGGTACGCAAAACACGGATCCGTGTGACATGCACTTTTTATTTTTTTTGCGTTTCCATTGTAACAATGATTTTTCTTGTTCGCAAAATGGACAAGAAAAATTTTTTTCTATTTTTTCGTGGAACGGACATGCGGACATACACATGGAATGCACATGGAGTAATTTCCTTATTTTTTTTGCGGACCCATTGAAGTGAATGGTTCTGCATACGGACCGGTAAAAAAAACGGGACGGAAACAGAAAAAAAATATTTGTGTGCACGAGCCCTTACTCCGACTGAAAAATCTGTCCCGTTCATCTGAATGGGGTTGTTTTAACATCAAGCCCATGGATTTCTGTAAGACCCATTCAGGTGAATGGAAGTACGGTAGTTTAGGCTGGGGGCTTTATGGCAATCTTGGCCATAACACTCATGGCACGTCCAAAGCTTGGTGTGTATCTGTGCAGCTATTGAACTGAATGGGGTCACATTGTGACTCAGAAGTTGTCACAACCACAAGCCCAGGATCACGAAACCATTAACACTGCTGGATTTTGTGTGATTCTGGATTTGCAATCATGCAACTTCGGATTCTCACTGCGACTTCATTTGGTTCAATGGCTACCCTCCTGGGGCCAAAGTATGACTTGATAATTTATGGTGTACAGTGGCAAACGTTGGTGATTTAGGTTCAACGCATGCCAACCAATGCACCTACCACAGCGCCGTAATATAATGTAAACATGGTGGTGACTAGAGATGAGCGAATTATTCAAAAGTTCGATTCAGCTGCTTCAACAAATTTAAAAAAAAAATGCGCTTCATGGCGAAGCGCATTTCTTTGTAAGTAGTGGGTGCAATGAAAGGGAGTGGCGATTGTGCCACCCCCGTCATTGTACCCCTCAGATGCCGCGTTCATACATGATGGCGGCATCTGATATAAATAACAGAGTGTACAATTAAAAAATAATAATAATAAAATCATATTTACCTGATCCATTTGCTTCCGACGGGCTAGCTTGCTGGAAGATCTGGCGTGAAATCTGGTGCGGCCCCTGATGATGTCTTCACGCCGGCCAGTGTGGTGATGTCATACATCACCGCGCACAGTATTTTGTGGCAGATCTTCAAGCAAGATGGTGGCGACCGGCCTGTCGCGAGCAAATGGATCAGTTAAGGATGATATTTTTTTTCCATGTGTTTTACACTATTTTAGGTTAAATCGATTCGATTCATACTACCATGAAGCACGAGGATTTTCGGTTTCACGGCAAATCGAATTAATCATGAAGTTCGGACTTTGCAGACTTCGATTCGCTCAACACTAGTGGTGACTGGGGATGAGCAAACTTGTGTTTCAAGTTCGGCGTGCAAGATTCTGGATCGGGTTACCTAGAATTCGGTTATGGATTCCGCTATATTATGGTTCGTGGTAGCGGAATCCATAACGTAATTCTTAGATAACCCGAACCGTATATGCCGAACTTGAAAATAGAAGTTTGCTCAACACTAGTGGTGACACATGCCCCATGTTAGATGGCACGGATCCATTATAGACCTCTGTGGGTTCCTGCTGTCCCTCAGTGTGCCTCATGCCATATTTCACCATATGTTATACTGCAGAGGCGTTGTCTCATATCCCAGACGGGAGCGGACTGTGTGTCCGGACCGCTCATCAGACACAATAAAACCTGACAGGACTGAATGTAGCTTTAGGAAGGTGTTAGGAGATAGTTAATTCTATATTACTGCAGTGTACCTCTTATCTACTGAATGCTGACTGATTGCAATGAGAACTTCAAGTGCTTCTGGAAAACTTGATGAGATTTCATTAACTTTATATATTTTTGTTGTCATTTGAAAGATACACAGTAAACCCATGAATGGCTGACGGTGTCCTTCAGGATCAAGCCAGTGACGCCTAACGTGCCGTAAAGTTCCTACAATCCAGCATTGATGGCAGGGACTTCATGCGCAGTGGCTTACAAGGAAAAAAAAATGAAGCCTCTTCCTGGTGCTACTTGACACCAGTACAGCTCTACCCAACTTTTTGACTTTTTTCATGCTTGTAGCGCTGTGTTTTGCAGGTGTCCTGATATAATCCTCTGTTCGCTGCAGCCCACTGTTTTGTACAGTCCTGATCAAAAGTTTAAGACCACTTGAAAAATGGCAAAAAAATCCTATTTAGCATGGCTGGATCTTAACAAGGTTCCAAGTAGAGCTTCAACATGCAACAAGAAGAAATAAGAGTGAGACAAAACATTTTTTGAGCATTCAATTTAATGAAAACAACGAATAAACTGAAACAGGCTGTTTTTCAGATGATCAAAAGTTTAGGACTACATGCCTTTAAAAGGCCAAATCTGTGCAAAGATGTGGATTCATTGTCATTTTCTGTCAGGTAGTCACACGTTGTGATGGCAAAGGCAAAAAAACTCTGCCTTTTTGAACGTGGTCGGGTTGTTGAACTGCATAAGCAGGGTCTCTCACAGCGCGCCATCGCTGCTGAGGTGGGACGCAGTAAGACAGTCATTTGGAATTTCTTAAATTCTTAAATGATCCTGAGGGTTATGGAACAAAAAAGTCAAGTGGAAGACCCCAAAAAATTTCATCAGCACTGAGCCGGAGGATCCAATTTGCTGTCCGTCAAGACACTGGACGATCTTCGACCCATATTAAGGCCCTTGCTGATGCTGACTGCAGTCCCATAACCATCAGACGGCATCTGAGACTGAAGGGCTTCAAAAACAAAAAACTTCTTCAAAGACCTTGTCTCCTTGAACGCCACAGAACTGCTCTTTTGGACTTTGCAAGAGAGCACCAAACATGGGACATTCAAAGGTGGAAGAAAGTTTTATTCTCTGATGAGAAAAAATGTAACCTTGATGGTCATGATGGTTTCCAACGTCACTGGCATGACAAGCAGATCCCACCTGAGATGTTTTCTACGCGCCACAGTGGAGGGGGCGCCATAATGGTCTGGGGTTCTTTTTCCTTCAGTGGAACAATGGAGCTTCAGGAAGTGCAGGGGCGTCAAACAGCCGCTGGCTATGTCCAGATGTTGCAGAGAGCATTTCTTCTTGTTGCATGTTGAAGCTCTACTTGGAACCTTGTTAAGATCCAGCCATGCTAAATATGATTTTTTGCCATTTTTCAAGTGGTCTTAAACTTTTGATCAGGACTGTATTTATTGCAGTTGCAGAGAGAGCTGAGCCTCTAGGTGTAATGGCAATTGCTCCTTTTGCATATACAGTACAGACAAAAAGTTTGGACACACCTTCTCATTCAAAGAGTTTTCTTTATTTTCATGACTATGAAAATTGTAGATTCACACTGAAGGCATCAAAACTATGAATTAACACATGTGGAATTATATACATAACAAACAAGTGTGAAACAACTGAAAATATGTCATATTCTAGGTTCTTCAAAGTAGCCACCTTTTGCTTGGATTACTGCTTTGCACACTCTTGGCATTCTCTTGATGAGCTTCAAGAGGTAGTCCCCTGAAATGGTTATCCCTTCACAGGTGTGCCCTGTCAGGTTTAATAAGTGGGATTTCTTGCCTTATAAATGGGGTTGGGACCATCAGTTGCGTTGAGGAGAAGTCAGGTGGATACACAGCTGATAGTCCTACTGAATTATGGCAAGAAAAAAGCAGCTAACAGTCTATTCAGTAGGACTATCAGCTGTGTATCCACCTGACTTCTCAACGCAACTGATGGTCCCAACCCCATTTATAAGGCAAGAAATCCCACTTATTAAACCTGACAGGGCACACCTGTGAAGGGAAAACCATTTCAGGGGACTACCTCTTGAAGCTCATCAAGAGAATGCCAAGAGTGTGCAAAGCAGTAATCCAAGCAAAAGGTGGCTACTTTGAAGAACCTAGAATATGACATATTTTCAGTTGTTTCACACTTGTTTGTTATGTATATAATTCCACATGTGTTAATTCATAATTTTGATTCCTTCATAGTCATGAAAATAAAGAAAACTCTTTGAATGAGAAGTATCCAAACTTTTGGTCTGTACTGTACATAAATACTATTCAATATTTTTATCAGAAATATATTTCCACATCTTTACTTTATTTTGGCTGCACTTCCAAAATTTTTTTACTTTTTTTATTTTTATTTAGGAGACTTAACATTTTTACATAAATTTTAAAATGTTTGAAGTACATATTTTTTCCTGCAACAAGCCAAGTTTGCAGAGGCTAGTGTCAGAATAATAGAACCCCCCAAAAGTGAACCCATTTTAAAAACTAGGCCCCTTAACGTATTTATCTATGGGTGTAATGAGTTTTTTGACCCACTAGTTTTTTAAAGAAATTAATGCTAAGAAGGTGAAACAAAAAAAAATAAATCATTTTTTTACACAAAAGTATTAATTTAAAGACATATTTTTCCTACAGAGCACATTATTATTGGTCCCTGATGGTTACGGTGCTGAAGGCAGATCTTCAGCACAGTAACCAGTGCGCGCATGTCTGCGCCATTTATTTATATTTTTTTTATTAGATGGGGGGGCGCCCTAATAACTTTATTTAAACATATCTGGGGGCCATATTGCCCCGATCGGGGTGCTGTGGGACCCGATCGGGGCATAATTTGAACTTCTCTCTCCTCTCCTGAGGAGAGCAACCTTACTGTGAGCGGCGGCGGCCGGCTTTCAGTCTGTGCATGCGCCAGGCAGCCGCCGCCATCTTTCTTGAGGGTAAGGGGAGGTGGGGGGTGAGGATCGGGACCCAGCTTAGGGACAGAAACGCTGGGGGACCCGATTGCTGCACCAGAGACTTTCTCCCTCCTCTCTTACATGAGAGGAGGGAGAAAGTTTAGTGCGGGCAGCTCCGCTGCCGGCATTTTCTGTGATCGCTGTGATAAAGTGTATCACGGCGATCACGTGATCAGAGACCGCTTGTCACGGTCTCTGATCACTGCCCTGAGCCCTCAGCTACCTCCGGTAGCTGCGGGCACGGAGCTGCAGCGATTGATTTTATCGCTAACTTGGGCTGAAGTGCCGCCGTAAAAAGGCGGCGCTCCAGCCTAAGGCCCCTTAGTGACCGCCGTAAAAACACGTATGGGTGGTCACTAAGGGGTTAAGAAGGTATCTTTTCATATGGAGAGTGTCCCTTTAACTCTTGTCAGTTGTTTAACCTTGTAAACTGCAAAACTCATTGCATTTATGAAGCTGAAAATCATCATTTATGAAATCGCTGCAGTCATCTGGAAAATTCTGCTTGGAAGGGGACATCACCCGAAAGATAAATCACTGTTTCTATTGTGTATTAGGTTTAGAGAGAGCCTGCATCAACAACGGCAGGAGACGATCGGCTACCGAGAGATTACCATGAAGTGTCATATTGATGAGATTCTATACATAGACTCATTTCCATAAATTGTGTATACTATAAAGTGATCCCGTGACCTTATCCCCAGGGACAGGAATCAATAAATTACTGAAAAGCAGGTCGACACTGCAAGACGGAGCACTAAGCGAATGACGTTAGGCCTTTCTGGACCACAGGGAAGGCAGGGGCTCCATCCATTTATAAATCAGTGCCTTTCATTCGCATCTTCTGGTATGGACATACATTCATGGAAGAATGTTTGATCTTGTGCCACTAGAATTCAGCCTCAGACATATATTAAAAAGATTCTACATTTTTCAAACCAGAACCTGGATCTGAATACTTTTGGAATTGCATGTAATTAAAAATTTTGCATAGCCAGTGAGTTATTCAATAAAATGTATCTGTATAGCGCCACCTGCTGTTATTTTCCTTATTTCTTGTCCTCGTCAATGTGGTGGCCACACGCACTCAGTTTAAATCTTCAAAGGTCACCAGCCATATGTTCTGTTAGAAGCTGGGACAGTTACAGGGAAAGTGCTGCAGCAGAAAGGACATGCCCCCTGAGCTGCCAGCCTGCAGTAAATCTAGCAGAACAATGAATGGGGAGATCTCTGGATCCATGTGAGGTACAGGGCTGGTTCTAGCTTTGCTATACTATATGATGTCTGATTTTCATTATTCACACAATTCATTGCATAACCCCTCTAAACTGTTTTTTTTATTTATTATTTTATTTAGGCTACATTCTCACAACCGTAAAAAAAGGAAAAACGGATGATATCCGTATGGCATCCATTTTTTTGCGGATCCATTGTAACAATGCTTATCCTTGTCCGCAAAAAGGACAAGAATAGGACTTGTTCTATTTTTTGGGGGCGGGGCTACGTAACGGACATATAGATGCGGATAGCACACGGTGTGCTGTCCTCATTTTTTGCAGACCCATTGAAATGAATGGGTCCTCATCCAAACCGCAAAAAAAGAAAAATAGAACGGGCATGGAAACAAAATACGTTTGTGTGAGTACAAGTATAAAAGTAGTTCTTCTGGAGTATTTTTTCTTAAAACTTTCCAGCTCCTCTGTAATTCCTCCTGGAAATGTATGAATAACGTACTATTTAGATTGACCGTGTCAGGCTGTGTAGGGAAACACTTTTTTGCAAAAAGTTTTCAGTTTATTTGTACATTTCCAGAGGGAGTAACAGAGGAATGAGTTCTCAAAAAAAGATGCTCCGCTTCTCTGATTAAGGCCTCATGCACACGACCGTATTTTTTGGCGGTCCGCAAAACGGGGTTCCGTTTTTCCGTGATCCGTGACCGTTTTTTCGTCCGTGGGTCTTCCTTGATTTTTGGAGGATCCACGGACATGAAAAAAAAGTCGTTTTGGTGTCCGCCTGGCCGTGCGGAGCCAAACGGATCCGTCCTGAATTACAATGCAAGTCAATGGGGACGGATCCGTTTGACGTTGACACAATATGGTGCAATTTCAAACGGATCCGTCCCCCATTGACTTTCAATGTAAAGTCAGGAGTTAATATACCATCGGATCGGAGTTTTCTCCAATCCGATGGTATATTTTAACTTGAAGCGTCCCCATCACCATGGGAACGCCTCTATGTTAGAATATACCGTCGGATTTGAGTTACATCGTGAAACTCAAATCCGACAGTATATTCTAACACAGAGGCGTTCCCATGGTGATGGGGACGCTTCTAGTTAGAATATACTAAAAGAACTGTGTACATGACTGCCTCCCCCCCCGTAGTTAACACATTGATGGCCAGTGTGGCCGGCCCCCCCCCCTCCCTCCCCTTTAGTTAACTCATTGGTGGCCAGTGCGGCCGGCCCCCCCTCCCCTGTAGTTAACTCATTGGTGGCCAGTGGGCCCCCCTCCCCTGTAGTTAACTCATTGGTGGACAGTGCGGCCGGCCCCCCTCCCTCCCCTGTAGTTAACTCATTGGTGGCCAGTGGGCCCCCCTCCCCTGTAGTTAACTCATTGATGGCCAGTGTGGCCGGCCCCCCCTCCCTCCCCCCCCTGTAGTTAACTCGTTGGTGGCCAGTGCCCCCCCCCTCCCTCCCCTGTAGTTAACTCGTTGGTGGCCAGTGGGCCTTCTCCCCTCCCTCCCCCTCCTAATTAAAATCTCCCCCCTATCATTGATGGCAGCGGAGAGTACCGATCGGAGTCCCAGTTTAATCGCTGGGGCTCCGATCGGTAACCATGGCAACCAGGACGCTACTGCAGTCCCGGTTGCCATGGTTACTTAGCAATTTGTAGAACCATTATACTTACCTGCGAGCTGCGATGTCTGCTTCCGGTCGGGAGCTCCTCCTACTGGTAAGTGACAGGTCCGGCCGGGAGCTCCTCCTACTGGTAAGTGACAGGTCATGTCACTTACCAGTAGGAGGAGCTCCCGGCCGGACCTGTCACTTACCAGTAGGAGGAGCTCCCGACCGGACGCAGACATCGCAGCTCGCAGGTAACGAGTTAACTACAGGGGAGGGAGGGGGGCCGGCCGCACTGGCCACCAATGAGTTAACTACAGGGGAGGGAGGGGGGGGGGGGCGGCCACACTGGCCATCAATGTGTTAACTACAGGGGGGGGGGGCTACCCCCTGCTGCCTGGCAGCACCTGCCGGGCAGCAGGGGGCAGTCATGTACACAGTTCTTTTAGTATATTCTAACTAGAAGCGTCCCCATCACCATGGGAACGCCTCTGTGTTAGAATATACTGTCGGTTCTGAGTTTTCACGAAGTGAAAACTCAGCTCTGAAAAAGCTTTTATGCAGACTGATCTTCGGATCCGTCTGTATAAAAGTAACCTACGGCCACGGATCACAGACACGGATGCCAATCTTGTGTGCATCCTTGTTCTTTCACGGACCCATTGACTTGAATGGGTCCGTGAACCGTTGTCCGTCAAAAAAATAGGACAGGTCATATTTTTTTGACGGACAGGATACACGGATCACGGTCTCTGCTGCAAAACGGTGCATTTTCCGATTTTTCCACGGACAGTCAATGACTGTCAATGGGTCCGCGAAAAAAAACGGAAAACGGCACAACGGCCACGGGTGCACACAACGGTCGTGTGCAGGAGGCCTTATGCAAAGGAAAAGAGAGGCTGTCAGCTCTCTTATAATAAGGGAGGAGAAATTGATGGACATACCCAGATTAGGACAATGGATGGAGAAGCGGTCAGACTGGCCCAATGGTTAGCATTGTTGGCTTAAAGCCCTGGGGACCTAAATGAGAATGCAACATCTGCATGTTCTCCACATTCTTGTCTGGGTTGTCGGGTTTTGTCCCACACTCCAAAAACATACTTATAAAAAGTTTTAGCTGCTGTTAGTTGTGCTACTTGAACCCTGATTATCGGACCACCTTTGTGTTAAGCAGGAAGTCCAGGTGTGACCCGGCAGTTAGCGGTAACCACTGTGATATGGTGAAAAATGTTGGAAATCTGGTGTGTTTGCATTCATAAATCTCCCCCAACGGAGATCTTCCTGGTAATTGTGTGATCTACAGCAGTGAAAGGGTTAATGCACCTTTTTATATAATTTTATTTTTATTTTGCCTAAATAGATGCTGATTAACTTGGTTATTTATCTTTAAAAGCATTTTGCGCTATTTTCTGATATAAAAAATTTGACTGCCTGCCCCTTCCACTAGGGGGAGCTCACACCCTACAAATTGATGGCACTCCTATTGAAAAAATTAGTAATAGTAGTATAAATCTGTATGATGCAGGCTCCCCCTAGTGATTCTCATGACTCACATTTAGGTAGGTAGGGGTCCTGCAGACCAGTGGATATGCCATAAATGATAGAAATACCACCTTAATTCACTGATAGATGCAGCAGCCATTTGCTTTTGGAAGGCATTGGGGGTCCTCCTTTCTTGGGATAGCTGCAATACCCAGTGATAGGACCTGCATCTATCAGACATTTATGTCTAGGATGAGAATACCCCTTTAAATATGTGAAACTATGGGTAAGTCAGTACCTTTTGGACATAACTGTCAGTTTTAGCTCTCCAGAAGCTTAGCACCATCGTTCTTTCTCATCCGAGGCTTAAAAGGGTTGTCCCATGAAAAATATTCTACACTTTTTTCAACCCAACATCCAGATCTGAATACTTTTATAATTGCACATAATTAAAAATTTTGTATAGTCACTGAGTTATTCACTGAAATCTATCTGTATAGCGCCACCTGCTGCTTGCCCTTTTTCTAAATTCTCTCTCCCTCACTGAGGTGGATACACATGCTCAGTTCCATCCTTCAAATGCCACCAGCTGCAGCACAAGGGACATGACTAGAGATGAACAAATAAAAAAAAAAGAATCAATTCGCAGGTTCGCCAAATTTTTGCGGAAAAATTTGGTTCGATCCGAATTTATTCGCGGGGAATTACGTTAAAAAACGACTATTTCATGGCTGCAGAGAGCTTTTATAGTGGTGTAGAACACTGTGCCTTGCAGTAACACGCATAGGGAGTCTGCTTTGGTAGTGAAATAATACTGTGAGTCCGTATGACATGCAGATGACAGGCGTCGGTCTTAGAATCACTGCACACTTCACTTATTAGGGCAAAACTGACCAAATAACTCAAGTATGAACTCAGTCTTACAGGTCAATGTTAGCGCCAAGAAGAAGCGCACTCCTTTTACACCGTCGTCAGCTGATTCCACATAGATGTCTACAGAACCTGTTCTATTAAACGCTTAGGCTACTTTCACACCTGCGTTAGGTGCGGAAACGTCTGGTATCTGCACAGACGGATCCGCACCTGTAATGCAAACTCTTGTATCCGTTCAGAACGGATCCGTTAAAAAAAAAGTCTAAGTCAAAACGGATCCGTCCTGACTTACATTGAAAGTTAATGGGGGGTGGATCCGTTTTCAACTGCACCATATTGTGTCAGTGAAAACGGATCCGTCCCCATTGACTTACATTGTAAGTCAGGACGGATCCGTTTGGCTCTGCATCGCCAAGCGGACATCAAAACACTGCAAGCAGCGTTTTGGTGTCCGCATCCAGAGTGGAATGGAGGCGGAACGGAGCTAAACTGATGCATTCTGAGCGGATCCTTATCCATTCAAAATGCATTGGGGCTGAACTGATCCGTTTTGAACCGTTTGTGAGAGTCCTGAACGGATCTCACAAACGGAATTCAAAACGCCAGTGTGAAAGTAGTCTTATACTGTACAAGTAGAGCCCTCCGACAGAGTTAAGAGGGTGTCAGCAGTAAGTTGTGTTGACGTCACTGATTATTTTGCCCCTTTCCTCCGATCAGTCAGAACAATAACCCACAAAAAACAGATCCTGTCTGTGGAGCATCCGCCTTCACTCGGTCAGCATTTGGTCAGTAATCAGTATTGCTAATGCCAAAAGAAAACAGGAGTGGATCCAAAACAGACATGAGACGTGAACAGAATATTTGCAAGTCTTCTGTGTTTTGTACCTACTTCTGCTTTTGGCTACCAAACCATAAGCCAATCTGATGGGACCATACAGGCCTTACAGCTTCTACACAGACAGGATCCGTTGTGCGTATCATTTTACCTTCCTTCTGACAGATCAGAGGAAGGGTCAAATAAATGATGATGTCAGCCAGGCCAAAAAGGCAAAATAGTGGCCCAGTCATGAAGTGGCTTGGGTGGGAACAGCTTGAGAAGTCCACAGAGTGAAAGCAGCATAAGGGGACAACAGAGTGGCCCAATGACAGAATCTGTAGGTGGCGGCAGTATCAGGAGGCCACAGAGTGGCACAATGACAGAGTGGGGAGGTGGCAGCAGCATCAGGAGGCCACAGAGTGCCACAATGACAGAGTGTGGAGGTGGCGGCAGCATCAGGAGGCCACAGAGTGGCACAATAACAGAGTGTGGAGGTGGCGGCAGCATCAGAAGACCACAGAGTGGCAAGGTGACATAGTGGTGAGGTGGAAGCAGCATGAGGAGACCACAGAGTGGCCCAATGACAGAATAGTAGCTGAGGCAGGTAGCCAGAAGAAACCTGTCTCCTTTGTCAAAGTGTTGGTGTGGCACCATGGATGATCTGTGATCATGATGGCATTAGTGGGTGGAAATCCTTGCTGATCCACGCCTGATTCATCTTGATAAAGGTCAGTCTCTCCACATTTTGGGTGGACAGGCGAGTTCTTCTTGGGGTAACTATTGGCCTCGCCGCACTAAACACCCGCTATGATGCCACACTACTGGCCGGGCAGGACAGCTTTTTCCAGGGCAAACTCGGCCAGTTTCGGCCACAAATCCAGTTTGGCTGCCCAGTAGTCCAGTGGATCTTCAATGACAGCTGGCAGGGTGCACTCCAAGTATGCCACCACCTGCTGGTTCAGGTTCTGCTCTACGTCTAGCTGCTGGTGAGTAGTTTCTTCACTAGGCAGGTGAAGAAAGCTGCTCATCAGCGACTGTAGACTCAGACTGCTGCTGATGGAGCTGGTACTGCTCCTGACACCCCACCCCTCCCCAGCAGCCATGGTAGTGGAACGTGAGAGTAGAGGGCCCCCCCCGGTCAGACCTGCAAGAGGATGGACGATAACGCAGATAGGCAGCGGCCAACTGACTACATAGGATGTCTCTATAGTAGTTCAGTTTGTCCTCCCTCTCAGCGGATGTAAAAAAGGACCCCATTTTGGACCGGTAGTGAGGGTCCAACAAGGTGGAGAGCCAGAAGTCATCCCTCTGCCGAATGGTGACAATTCGGCTGTCACTACCCAAGCAAGTGAGCATGCAGCGGGCCATTTGCGCAAGTGACTCAGAGGGACTCCCTGTCTCCATCTCCACTGCATATTGCCACAGTGTGCCTGGGTCCTCTGCCTCATCTTCCTCATCGCCCTGTAGCTCCTCTGGCTCCTCCTGCTCCTCCTCTCCTGTCACCTGTGTAGCAAAACCACCCATTTCGCTACACATTGCTTGTGCTCCAATGTCCTCCTCCAGTTCAGCCCCCACAGGGCTCATGTGGCCGTGAGATCTAGGCGCCACGTCTCCAGTCCCCTGAAGAGCCAGATTTACCAGCATCTGTACCAAGACATGAAGCAGTGGAATGACATCCTACATCCCGTACTCCTGGCACCTGACAAATAACGCGGCCTCCTCAAAAGTCCTGAGCAAATGGCAGGTGTCACGCATGAGCTGCCACTGGCTGACATCGAAGTTACACAGGGGGGTACTCCTGTCCGCTTGAATCATCAGGAAATCGTTAATGGCCTTTCTCTGTTCGTACAGTTGGTCCAACATATGGCGGGTGGAATTCCAACGGGTGGAAACGTCGCATATCAGCCTATGTTGGGGGAGGCCGTTCTGCTGCTGCAGCTCGAGGAGGGTGTGCTTTGCGGTGTACTAGTGGCTGAAGTGCATGCAAAGTTTCCTGGCCATTTTTAGGATGTCTTGCAGATGGGTGGAAGACTTTAGGAACCACTTGACAACCAGATTGAACACGTGTGCCATGCAGGGCGCATGGCTCAGCCCAGCCTTGACACAGCGCCAAGACAATGTTCTACCCGTTGTCAATCACCATGGTTCCGATTTTGAGTTGTCGTGCAGAAAGCCAGGATTCGATTTCTTGCTGAAGGACACGGAGCAGTTCCTCCCCTGTGTGACTCCGTTCGCCCAGGCAAACGAGGTGCAGAACAGCGTGACTCCACCGTGCCCTACACATGTGGTATGCTGGAGGGGCCCTGTGGATAGTCCCTGCAGTGGAGGCTGAGGACACGGTGGAGGATGAGGAGGCAGAGGCGAACATTGTCGATGGACCAACGGCGTGGCAACGTGGAGGCGGAAGCGGCGTCACCTGGTCAAGTTGCTGGTGTGGCTGTGCAGGAACCACATTGACCCAGTGGGCCGTAAAGGACATGTATTGTCCCTGACCGTAGTTACAGCTCCACATGTCGGCGCTGCCGTGCACTTTGGCAGACGCCGACAGGCTCAAGGACTGGCCCATCTTCTGTTCTACATGTGTATGCAGGGCTGGTACTGCCTTTTTGGCAAAGAAATGATGGCTTGGGATTCTCCACCTCGGCTCGGCACAAGCCATCAGTTCTCTGAAAGGTGCAGAGTCCAACACTTGGAAAGGGAGGGACTGCAGCACCAGCAACTTGGACAGGAGCACGTTCAGCTTCTGGGCCGTTGGATGAGTGCATGCATACTGTTGTCTCTTGGCAATTGCTTCGGTGATCGATTGCTGACGGAATGACTGATGAGGAGTTGGAGGACGAGGAGCAGGAGCATCAGGAGTGGTAGATGATGGGAAGGACAGACAGCTCCCTTCAGCTGAGGTGGTGGAGCATTGACTGGCTGAAACCGGGTGCGTGCCACTGGGTGATGCAGCGGTTGCTACTGCAGGCTGGACCACCACATCGGAGCCACGGTTCTCCCAGGCCACTTTATGGCAATGCTGCATATGTTGACGCAGAGCCGTGGTGCCAACATTGGCACCCTGGGCCACGCTTCACCTTCTGCCCACAGATTCTACATTTGGCCACGTTCACCTCCTCCGGCGGCTTAAGAAAAACTGCCACACCGTCGAGTAGGTGTCACGGAACCATGAACCAGACGTACAACAAGAGACAAATGAAAATAAGAAGGCTTTATTGAAAATAAAGCTGTAAAGCAAAAGTCCAAACGGATGGCCAAACCGAAGCAGAGTCTTTGCGAAGCCAGAGGTCAGGAACCAGAAGGGTAGTCAGACGAAGCCAGGATCAGGAACCAGCAGGGTAGTCAGACGAAGCCAGGATCAGGAACCAGCAGGGTAGTCAGACGAAGCCAGGATCAGGAACCAGCAGGGTAGTCAGACGAAGCCAGGATCAGGAACCAGAAGCAGCAGCAGTCTTAGAAGCATGTGTACACAGGAGGACCAAGCAAGGAACTGAAGCCACAGACCTCCTATATATATGAGCTAGACATCCAGCTCCTCCCAGTGGGAAGGAGGAGCCGCAGGGTGGGAGGCTACAAGAAACACAGAAACCAAGATGGCCGCCAGCACATGTCAAACGAAGGAGAACAGCAAGAAGGTAAGACCATGACAGTACCTCCCCCTCAAGGGCCCCTCCTCCGCGGAGTAAAGAACGGTTTCTGAGGGAAGCGTGCGTGGAAGGCTCGGAGCAAGGCAGGAGCATGGACATCTGCGGAGGGAACCCAGGAACGCTCCTCTGGACCATAACCACGCCAATGGACCAAAAACTGCACCCGACCGCGGACCAGGCGTGAGTCCAGGATATTGCTCACCTCATACTCCTCACGATTGCCCATTTGGACCGGACGAGGCCGAGGAACCGAGGAAGTGAAACAATTACACACCAGTGGCTTCAACAGGGAGACATGAAACACGTTGGAGATCCGCATGCCAGGAGGAAGCGCAAGGGCATAGGCTACCGGGTTTACCCTGCGAAGCACTCGGAAGGGACCAACAAAGCGAGGCGCCAGCTTGGGAGTGGGCACTCGAAGGTTGAGGTTGCGGGTGGACAACCATACACGGTCTCCGACCTGGTAGGAAGGAGCAGGCGCTCGTCTGCGATCAGCCTGGAGTCTCTGGCGCTGCGCAGAGACCTCAAGGGACTTCTGGATCTGTACCCAAGAAGCACGTAGGACGGAAAGGTGATCCTCCACAGCCGGAATATCCTGGGGAGAGAATACCTCTGGTAACACGGCAGGTTGGAACCCATAATTGGCCATGAAGGGAGACGTCCCAGAGGAAGAGTTCACCGCCGTGTTCCTGGCAAACTCAGCCCAAGGCAGGAGGTCAACCCAATTGTCTTGGTGATCGGAGACATAGCAACGAAGGAATTGCTCCAAGGCCTGATTGGATCGTTCTGCGGCCCCATTGGACTGAGGGTGGTAGGCCGAGGAGAAGGAGAGATGAATCCCCAACTGGGAGCAAAAGGCGCGCCAGAACCTGGACACAAACTGACTCCCCCGATCCGACACAATCTCCTTGGGCAAACCGTGCAACCGGAAGACCTCCCTGGCAAAAATCGTGGCCAACTCTTGTGCAGAGGGTAACTTCTTGAGAGGAACACAGTGGCACATTTTGGAAAACCGATCCACAATCATGAGAATGACCGTATGGCCTCGGGATGCAGGGAGGTCCACAATGAAATCCATCCCCAGGTGTGACCATGGGCGCTCCCCGGTGGCTATGGGTTGCAGAAGGCCCAACGGAAGGTGCCGAGGGGACTTACTCTGGGCACAAACGGAGCATGCCGCTACATATGCGGCGATGTCGGAACGTAGGGAAGGCCACCAGAACAGACGTGAAACAGCCCAGGACAGCTGATTCTTTCCAGGATGCCCCGCGGTCTTGGAGTTATGGTAGGTTCGCAACAACCGAGTGCGCAACTCCTCAGGCACAAAACATCTGCCGTTGGGTCTCCCAGAGGGAGCACCAGATTGAGCCGCCAAAATCTGCTCACCCAGGGGAGAGGTCAGGCTGGTGCGAATGGCGGCCAGGATCTGATTCGGAGGTATGACCGAAGTCGGAATCGACTCCTCCCTGGACAGCTCGGAGTACTGCCGTGATAAGGCATCCGCCCTGATGTTCTTGGAACCGGGTAGGTAGGAGACCACGTAATTAAAACGTGACAAGAACAGAGCCCATCTGGCCTGACGTGGTGTCAATCTCTTGGCCTCAGAAAGGTAGGTCAGGTTCTTGTGGTCCGTCAGGATGAGAACCGGAACCACCGAACCCTCGAGCAAGTGCCTCCATTCTTTAAGGGCCTGCACGATGGCCAATAACTCCCTGTCACCAATCTGATAGTTGCACTCCGCGGAAGACAGTTTCCGGGAGTAAAACCCACAAGGAAGCAAAGGACCCTCTGGTGTTCTACGCTGAGACAGAAGGGCGCCTACTCCCGTCTCAGACGCGTCCACCTCGAGGACAAAGGGCAACCCAGGGTTGGGATGCGACAGAATCGGAGCCGACACAAAGGCGGACTTTAGAGCCTCAAAAGCTCGGATGGCCTCGAGCGGCCAGACCTGGGAATTACTGCCCTTCCTGGTCAGATCCGTGAGAGGCTTGGCTAGCATGGAAAAGTCCCTGATGAACTTCCGATAATAATTGGCGAAGCCCAAAAAGCGCTGCAGGGAACGAAGACCACTGGGCTGGGGCCACTGTAAGACAGCCGAAACCTTCTCAGGATCCATGGAGAACCCCTCAGCGGAAATGATGTAACCTAAGAAGGTTACCTGGGATAACACTCGTCTGACATCCAGAATGTGAGCCTCCATGGATTCAGAATATACCAAGATGTCATCCAAATAGACCACCACACACTGCTGCAACAGGTCACGGAAAACATCGTTGATGAATTCCTGAAAGACTGCGGGCGCATTGCACAACCCAAAGGGCATAACCAAGGATTCATAATGACCGGTCCTGGTGTTAAACGCGGTCTTCCACTCATCGCCCGCCTTGATCCTTACCAGGTTATATGCCGCCCTCAGGTCGAGTTTGGTAAAGACCGTGGCCCCTTTAAGGCGATCGAACAGCTCGGAAATCAAGGGTATCGGGTAAGCGTTCTTGATCGTGATGCGATTGAGACCCCTGTAATCGATGCAAGGCCTCAACTCACCGCCCTTCTTTTTCACAAAGAAAAATCCAGCCCCTGCCGGGGACGAGGATTTGCGAATGTGTCCGCGTGAAAGCGCCTCCCTCACGTACTCCTCCATGGCCTCATTCTCCGCTACCGACAGTGGATAGACTTTGCCACGAGGAGGAACGGCACCAGATTGTAACTCTATGGCACAATCGTATGGGCGGTGCGGAGGTAGGGCAACCGCGCGCACCTTATCGAATACATCCCGGTACTCCTCGTATTCAGGAGGCAACAGAGAGTCCAAGGAAGTACACAGCAACTTGAGAGACCCATGGATGCAACTAGCCCCACACTGCGGTGACCACGAGAGGATCTCGGCCGATCTCCAATCGAAAGTCGGATTATGCTTCTGGAGCCAGGGGTACCCCAAGACCACGGAGTAGTGTGGAGACGAAATAACCTGGAGGCAGACCGACTCTCTGTGAACGGCACCAATGGCTATCCCCACTGGAAGGGTCTCATGAGTCACGTGTGGCGGCAGAAGGGGTCTGCCGTCTATCGCCTCAAGAGCCAGTGGGGAACCTCGAGCCTGCAGAGGAATGGAATTGGCGGCAGCGAACACACTATCAATGAACAAACCACCAGCACCAGAGTCCACCAACGCCTGGGTCGTCACCGAGCCCCCGACCCAGGAGAGAACAACAGTGATCAGTGGTTTGTCAATACGGGAAACCGGGGACGAGGAGACTCCACCCAAGATCTGCCCCCGACAGGATCTCAGGTACGAGCGTTTTCCCGGACGGTTCGGACATGCCAACCGAAAATGCCCACCGAGTCCACAGTACATGCATCGGCCCTCGCGTCTCCGGAGTACCCTCTCCCCCTCGGACAGGCGAGCAAACCCCAGCTGCATGGGTTCACCCCCAGACAAGTCATCCCCAGGAGGCGTGGGAGGAGAGGGAGGCACGGGTGGGACAGCAAACGTAGGCGCCAATCTGTTAGAAGACCTCCGCAGGCTCTCCTTAAAGGAAGGTCTCTCCCTGAGTCTGGTGTCAATCAAAATCAGGAAAGAAATAAGAGACTCGAGCTCCACTGGTAGGTCCTTAGCTGCAACCTCATCCTTCAAGGCATCCGAGAGACCATGAGAGAAAGCAGCGACCAGAGCCTCATTATTCCAGCCCACCTCTGCTGCCAGGGTACGAAACTCAATGGCGTATTCAGCTACGGATCGTGAACCCTGTCTGATGGACATAAGGAGCTTCGCAGCAGAGGCAGCACGAGCCGGCACATCGAATACCTTCCGAAGAGAAGCAACAAAACCGGAAAACTCGGCAACCACCGGATTGTTGTTCTCCCATAAAGGGCTGGCCCAGGCCAAGGCCTTGTCCGAGAGCAGCGAGATCAAGAAGCCCACCTTTGATCTCTCAGTAGGAAAGGCATGTGGCAGCAACTCGAAATAAATGCCCACCTGGTTAAGGAAACCTCGGCACTGAGTTGGCTCTCCCCCAAAGCGCTGTGGAAGAGGGGCAGAACCGGTCATACCCCGAAACACCGCAGGCGCAACAACAGGTGTCGGGGTAGACTCTGGCGCAACAACCGGAGCGGCAGTAGGAGCGGGCCCAGGAGCGACAACCGACCCATCGGCAACGGGAGCGAAATGAGCCGTGCGTTCAAGCAGGGTTAGCAACGCCACAGCGAACCGACCCAACAGGTGATCCTGCTGATCAAGTCTGGCAACCAGCGTGGGTAGCGAGGATGGCCCTGTAACGTCAGAATTCATGGCTTGGTCCTAATGTCACGGAACCATGAACCAGACGTACAACAAGAGATAAGTGAAAATAAGAAGGCTTTATTGAAAATAAAGCTGTAAAGCAAAAGTCCAAACGGATGGCCAAACCGAAGCAGAGTCTTTGCGAAGCCAGAGGTCAGGAACCAGAAGGGTAGTCAGACGAAGCCAGGATCAGGAACCAGCAGGGTAGTCAGACGAAGCCAGGATCAGGAACCAGCAGGGTAGTCAGACGAAGCCAGGATCAGGAACCAGCAGGGTAGTCAGACGAAGCCAGGATCAGGAACCAGAAGCAGCAGCAGTCTTAGAAGCATGTGTACACAGGAGGACCAAGCAAGGAACTGAAGCCACAGACCTCCTATATATATGAGCTAGACATCCAGCTCCTCCCAGTGGGAAGGAGGAGCCGCAGGGTGGGAGGCTACAAGAAACACAGAAACCAAGATGGCCGCCAGCACATGTCAAACGAAGGAGAACAGCAAGAAGGTAAGACCATGACAGTAGGTGATTTTACCCCCAACACTCTGCACTGACTGACTGCTACTGCTGCTGCCTCCTTGAACCTCTGCACTGCTAATTCCCGGGAAGGTAGGCTCCCGTGAAGCGGGTGGTCTACCCCCGACACGTTTGGCTCCCGACCTCCCACTGCTGCCACCCTGCTGACTCCCGGCCACGCTAGCGACTTGCTGGCTCCGCCGCTGGCTCACGGGCAAACTGTTACCCTCTTCTCCCGATGATGATGAAGCCCCTTTGTCACCCAGCTCCCAAGTGCGATCAGCTACATCATCATCCTCTACTGTCTGCACATCACTGATGTCCTTCTCAACTGTCTCTGGGTCAGGAGCCTGACCACTCGCAACACCAGCTCCCACTCCACTCTCCTCATCACTACTTGCCCACCTAGCGGAGGAAGCGGCGGATGTATCCTCAAGATCTTGGCTGGGCAGCAGCTGCTGACTGCCCTCTAGTAGCTCTTCCTCGCTGAAAAGTAGAGCCTAGCCTACGGCATATAATACTTCTCGCAGTGAGGGAACTGAAAATGAGAGAGGAAGGTTCAGGACAGGTGGGATCACAGGGACTGCTCCCGGGCCATGCCAACTAAGCGTCGTGTCAGAGGAACGCACCGACTCTTGGCTGGGGGTGTCTGATGTCACTTGGGACGAAGTGGATGATCAAGTCAACCATTCAAGAAACGCTGGGTTGTTGGTCAAGACACGACCGCTAGATGACACCGGGAGCTCAGGCCTCTCGCTGCTGTCCCTGCTGCCACAGCTCCTTACTCTGCTGCGACCTTTGCCTGCGCCAGAAACATTTAGGCCTCTGCCACTCCTCTGTGCAGGGCCTGGCATTTCTCTGTCTGACATACTGTTAGATCAAATAACCAAATGTTAGATCAAATATTTTTTATTTCGCCACTAATACACGGCAAACAGGGCTTTAGAGTATATCACTGCACCGCTGAACGTCAATTAGGCCCTAATTTTTTTCTACTTTTACACAACACAAACGGCTTTTCAGCAGATAATTGCAACGCTAAAAGGCAAATATATTTTTATTTCGCCACTAATACACGGCAAACAGGGCTATAGAGTAGCGGTCTCCAACCACCAGGCCGTGGACCAGTACCGGGCCATGGATCATCTGGTACTGGTCCGCTGAGTGTGCTGGTGTTAAAGAAGACCTTTCATGGGTCTACACTTACTATTATTTCCGGGGCGCCGCTCCGTTGCGCCTCTATGGCCCCCGTTATATTCTCCCGTGCTGTATGCTAAGTAATAGCATCGAAACCCCAGTGAGGAGAAATCAACTTTTCTCCCTGGCTGTGACGCTCTGAGCTGCGCATTGGACAGCGCTATAGCCAGGGAGAAGGAACGTCCAGGGAGAAAAGCTGATGTCTCCTCCCTGGTGTTCCGATGCTATTACTTAGCATACAGTGCAGGACAATGTAACCGGGGCCACAGTGGGCGAATGGAGCGCCGGACAGAAATAATAGTAAGTTCCGGCGACGGAACTGCTTGCCGGATCACTCTGCCGCAAGTGTGAAAGTACCCTAAACCCTGTTCTCCACAAATGCTGTGGAACGATTACTCCCTATCCTTTCCCTGCACTTCTAAATCATTTTTTCACCACAAGCAAGTCTTTCCTATCACTGTCCCTAGCGCCTGCAGACGTCTCTCCCTGCACTAAGTACGCTGGTAAATGGCAGAATCTAAGATGGCTGCCGCTCTTTATAGGGCTGTGACATCACAGGGCTGGGTACTGATTGGCTGCATGCATGCAAGCTAGCATTTTGTAATTATAAAAAAAAACAGAGCAATGAAGATAAGGAAATCTACAAGATTAGGCAGAGAGAGTCCAGGAGAAATGGGACTACTTAAAAGGTGCATTATTGAAGGCAACAGAAAATTGCATTAGACTTGTCAGTAAAAGCAAAAAAAGGAGGAGACCACTGTGGTACTCAGCAGAAGTGGCCCAAATCATTAAAAATAAAAAGCTAGCATTTTGTAATTATAAAAAAACCCAGAGCAATGAAGATAAGGAAATCTACAAGATTAGGCAGAGAGAGGCCAAGCAAGTTATAAGAACTTCTAAAGAGCAGGCAGAAGAAAAACTAGCTCAGTCTATGAAAAAAGGGGATAAGACATTCTTCAGATATATAAATGAAAAAAGGAAATTAAAACAAGGAATAACTAAATTAAAAACAAAGGACGGAAGGTATGTAGAAGAGAATAAAGGGCTAGCCGACTGCCTTAATGAATACTTCTGTTCAGTTTTTACAAAAGAAAAAGGAGAAGGACCTCCACTAGAAAGAATGACTAATAAATCGTTTGATGCATGTATCTTTACAGAGGAAGATGTTCTAAGTTTGCTGTCTAAGGTGAAGACAAATAAGTCACAGGGGCCTGATGAGATACACCCAAAATTATTAAAAGAGCTTAGTGGTGAGCTGGCAAAACCGTTAACAGATTTATTTAACCAATCATTAGTAACAGGAGTCGTCCCGGAAGATTGGAAATTGGCTAATGTCGTGCCCATTCACAAGAAAGGTAGTAGGGAGGAATCGAGCAACTATAGACCAGTGAGTCTGACATCAATAGTAGGCAAATTAATGGAAACCCTATTAAAGGATAGGATTGTGGAACATCTAAAATCCCATGGATTGCAAGATGAAAAACAACATGGGTTTACTTCAGGGAGATCATGTCAAACAAATCTTATAGATTTTTTTGACTGGGTGAATAAAATAATAGACGGTGGAGGTGCAGTAGACATCGCATATCTAGATTTTAGTAAGGCTTTTGACACTGTCCCACATAGAAGACTTATCAATAAACTGCAGTCATTGAGCATGGACTCCCATATTGTTGAGTGGATTAGGCAGTGGCTGAGTGACAGACAACAGAGGGTGGTAGTCAATGGAGAACATTCAAAACAAGGTCATGTTACCAGTGGGGTTCCACAGGGATCTGTACTGGGACCGATTTTGTTTAATATCTTCATAAGTGATATTGCAAAAAGCCTCGCTGGTAAGGTTTGTCTTTTTGCTGATGACACAAAGATAGGTAACAGGGTTGATGTTCCTGGAGGGAAACGCCAAATGGAAAAGGATTTAGGAAAACTAGAAGAATGGTCAGAACTCTGGAAACTGAAATTTAATGTGGATAAGTGCAAGATAATGCACCTGGGGCGTAAAAACCCAAGGGCAGAATATAGAATATTTGACACAGTCCTGACCTCAGTATCTGAGGAAAGGGATTGAGGAGTAATTATTTCAGAAGACTTAAAGGTGGGAAGACAATGTAATAGAGCAGCACGAAATGCCAGCAGAATGCTTGGATGTATAGGGAGAGGTATAAGCAGTAGAAAGAGTGAAGTGCTTATGCCGCTGTACAGAACACTGGTGAGACCTCACTTGGAGTATTGTGCGCAGTACTGGAGGCCATATCTCCAGAAGGATATAGATACTCTAGAGAGAGTTCAGAGAAGAGCTACTAAACTAGTACATGGATTGCAGGATAAAACTTACCAGGAAAGGACCTTAATATGTATAGCTTGGAAGAAAGAAGAGACAGAGGGGATATGATAGAAACTTTTAAATACATAAAGGGAATCAACTCGGTAAAGGAAGAGAGCATATTTAAAAGAAGAAAAACTACCACAAGAGGACACAGTTTTAAATTAGAGGGGCAAAGGTTTAAAAGTAATATAAGGAAGTATTACTTTACTGAGAGAGTAGTGGATGCATGGAATAGCCTTCCTGCAGAAGTGGTAGCTGCAAATACAGTGAAGGGGTTTAAGCATGCATGGGATAGGCATAAGGCCATCCTTTATATAAGATAGGGCCGGGGGCTATCCATAGTATTCAGTATATTGGGCAGACTAGATGGGCCAAATGGTTCTTATCTGCCGACACATTCTATGTTTCTATGTTTCTATGGTATTATGGGTGATCCCGCCTTCCAAGAGTTTCTTTCTCCATGTCCTCACACGTGCAGCAGCCATTTTAGGAAAAAATGCAATTCGAGTCTTTTCTCTGGCACCCCCTCCCCATACTTAAAAAAAATTGTACCCACTCACAGTAGTATTGCCCTCATAGTGCAACCTTCACAGTAGTTTTGTACAGATCTGTGCCCCCTCACAGTAGTTATGCCCACAATGCGCCCCCCTCACAGTAATAATCTCCATTGTGCCCCTTCACAGTAATAATCCCCATTGTGTCCCCTTCATAGTAATAATCCCCATTGTGCCCTCTTTATAGTAATAATGTAATAATGCCCATTACGCCCCCTTCACAGTAATAATCCCCATTGTGCCCGCTTCACTGTAATACTTCCCACTGTGCCCGTTCATTGTAGTAATGCCCTCTGGCTCTGTGCCCCCTCCATAGTAGAAATGCAAATTGTGCCCCCTTCACATTAGTAATGCCCACTGTGTCTCCTCCATAGTAGTAATGCCCTCTGTGCCCCCTCCAAAGTAATAAAGTACTCTGTGCCCCCTCCATAGTAATAAAGTCCACTGTGCTCCCTCCATAGTAATAAAGCCCTCTGTGCGCCCTCCATAGTAGTAATGCCCTCTGTGCCCCCTCTATAGTAATAAAGCCCTCTGTGCCCCCTCCATAGTAATAAAGTACTCTGTGCCCCCTCCACAGTAATAATGCCCTCTGTGCCCCCTCTGTATTAAAAAAACAAAAACAAAAAAAACACAGTAACTACTCACCTTGTCCCGTTCCTGTAGCTCACATACATCTCTTCCCTGCAGGCACAGATCGCTCTGCAGCACAGTGTGGGCGGGGTTTATGCAGATTTCTGGACTGCAGGCTCCGCCCACACAGGCTGGCAGCGCGATCTGTGCCTGCAGGCTGAATGGTGGAGTGGGGAGAAGTCTTCCTGCTTCACAATTCTGTGCACCGCCAGCCTGAAGGAGGGGAGGAGCGCGGGAGTTGAGCGGTGAGTGACAGGACTGCAGCTCCCAGCGCTCCAGCATAGGCACTTCCATCTGTATTGATTGAAGCGCTCATTGCTTCTGGCACCCCTCTGAGAGCCAGAACCCGGGGCGGACCGAATCCCCCCCCCATCCCCTTAGTACGCCACTGCCACAAATCGTGAGGAAATTCGGCTTCGGTGCAAATCAAATTTTTCCTGAAATTCGGATCGAATTCCACTTCGTCAGCTTCGATTCGCTCATCTCTAGACATGAACCCTAATAAAGGGCACACCCCCTGAGCTGGGGCCGGCTTCTACATAACTTAGGCACAGCGACCGCCAGCCTAAATCTACGGCAGCTCCCTTGGTAGCATAGATTTAGATCATTTTCTATGCCTAAAACAGGCACAGAAAATAATAAATGAGACCGCCTCCTTCCCCGCCCACATCACGCCCCCCTTTTTTAGACCTGGCGTGAGCGGGGAGAAGTTGCAGATTCAGACGCAAATCCCCTTTGCCATCGAATCTGTGACAGATACACGCCAAGTTTGTTAGAAAGAGACACATACACTATACATATGATATCGGATTTTCATTTCCCTTTAAGCCACAACTTTGTCCCTCTGCATACTTTACACTGCGGCTCTGCTTTTGTCTCTGCTCACATTGACCGCCATGTGGTACCAGCAAACACAAAGTCCTATAATAATATCCTGCATGTGATGAGGTCACCTCCTATTATGAATTTATTTGAATCGAGCATTAAAAAGCGAGATTATGAGACACCCGCCATATCTAGAAATACCGTATACACATTTTATATACATTATATAGCATTCAGACGTTTCGCTGCATATTCATGCTCATCATAATGCACCAGTGATCATTATCAGCTGCAGGTTGCTGTCACTATGCTTGGATGGAGTCTGATAACACATTTTCCAGCAGGTCCCAGGTAACCAGATGAAGCAAGCTGGAGTTTTTTATTTTAATTTTTTCTTTATTTTTTTAATTGCTCGGTAGCATTTAACTCTTGGATTTGTAAGGAAAAGGAAAACGTTATGGTGGGAAATGATACAATGAATGGGCAGGGAGGGAGTTATAATATTAAGACAGATTTGTGTTACATCTAAAGACAGGTCGATAAGACAGAGAAAGAGGCTTGACACCAAAAGCGGCTGAGCAGGACGGGCTGGGTCAGGAAGAGCGGAGCTGTCAGTCTTACTGAACTGATAACGAAAAGCAATTTATCAGACAAAGGATGTCCTGCTCCAGACCCCCCTCCTTCTTCATTCCCAGGCGCTGACAGCTCCTCCGATTCATATCCCACAAACCAGCGTGACACTGAGCGGGACAGATTCAGGACTGTGTATGTAACAGGGGTGGACCTGTCCCAGGACAGGGAGCAAATGTATTATTAAAGGGGTTATTCCATGACTAATGTAAAAAAATTATAATCAGACATCACATAGTACATGACAATCTCTTTCTACTAAAGCTAGAACCAGCCCTGTACCTCACATGGATCCAGAGATCTCACCATTCATTGCTCTGCTAGATTTATATCAAGTTGACAGCTCAGGGTGTGTGCCCTTTCTGCTGCAGCTCAGGGGGTGTGTCCTTTCTGCTGCAGCTCAGGGGGCGTGTCCTTTCTGCTACAGCTCTCCCCCTATAACTGCTTTGTGAAAGATGAAACAGAGCATGTGCGGCCATCTCAGTGAGCAGAACAAAGAAATAAGAAAAAAAACAGCAGGTGGCGCTATACAGATACACTTTATTTAATATATCAGTGGCTTTACTAAATTTTTAATTACATGCAATTGCAAAAGTATTCAGATCCAGTAGCTGGAATATTTTTTGTGGGACAACCCCCTTAAAGGGCTTCTGTCATCCCCCAAACAGCAATTTTCAGTATTGGACTTAATATGATTGCTAATGTACGCATATATACCCCTCTTACCTCTGGCTGTACTTTAAATTCTTTCAAAATAGTACTTTTGTGATATGCAAATTTCTTCACTACCAGCAAGTTGGGCAGACTTGCTGGTAGCCGCCGCATCCTCGGTCTAAAAAAACGCCCCCTCCTCCACTTGATTGACAGGGTCAGCGAGCGCTCTCCTCCTTCCGCTGGCCCTGTTTGCAGCTGAAATCCCACGCCTGCGCCGTATCGGTCCTCATTCGGCGCAGGCGCTCTGAGAGAAGACACTCGCTTGGCTGCTCCTTCCTCAGTGCGCCTGCGCCGATGACGTGTGCCCTACACCCGGAAGAGAAGACGCCGGCATCGCTGGTAAGGAGGCGGAGAGTCCGGTGACGTCGCTGGTATCACGGTCGGCGTGACTATCACATACGTGACACAGAGGGAGGGAACAAGGAAGGCCCTGCCCAAGTGAGAGGGAAGGTGAAGACCCCTGACTCACCTAGCGGCTGGCACCTGGCTGCCCTGACGTCCCTAGACGGGTTCCTCACCCGTACGCCGATCACGTGCCTAAAGCCCTGGCTTTCCCTAAGCTGAGCCCTATATAGTGAACAGGGCGGTGGGAACACTAGTCCGCACCACTAGCTCTAAAGGAAAACACCAAGGGAAGGACAGACAATACAAACTCAACATATAATCCCAGGTGGGCGACAACAGGAGACAACAAGAAGCCCAACAGGGATCCGGAGGGTAGCACTCTGGAACGACAACCAGGATTCACAACTCCAGTGGGTCAGTATAGATGTCCAGGCAGGAAGCTCTATAACTGGCAACTAGAGAAGAGTGAGGGGAGAATATAAGGAGGTTGGGAGTGGCAGACAAGAAACAGCTGAGGAGGAGAAGCTACGGATCCCTGATTGAGACAAAAAGGATAGCAAGGCAAACACAGAAAACAATCACTAAGAAACAACGTGATCTTTAGATATAGAGCGCGCAGCCACCCGCTGCGACCTCCTGACCCCGGGTATAACGGAGTCAGACGTGGCTCTTAATACCGTCGTGACAGTACCCCCCCTTTCACGAGGGGCCTCCGGACACTCAGGACCAGGTCTCTCCGGATGAGAGGCATGGAAAGCCTGAATTAACCTGTTGGCGTTTACCTCTGACGCTGGAACCCACATTCTTTCCTCGGGACCGTAACCCCTCCAATGCACCAGATACTGAAGAGAGCGGCGGACCCGACGAGAATCAACAATTCTGGCTATTTGAAACTCCAGATTACCATCCACAATAACAGGAGGAGGTGGCAGCGGTGATGGTTCTAGAGGTGGAACATACTTCTTGAGTAACGATTTATGGAAGACGTTATGGATCTTAAAAGTCTGAGGTAGCTCCAGGCGAAAAGCCACAGGGTTAATGACGGCTACTATTTTATAAGGACCAATGAACCTAGGGCCCAGTTTCCAAGAGGGAACCTTCAACTTAATATTCCTAGTAGACAACCACACATAGTCATTCACCCCTAGGTCCGGACCTGGCGACCGTTTCTTATCGGCCATGCATTTATATTTACCACTCATCTTTTTCAAGTTAACTTGCACCTTCTGCCATACCGAAGAAAGAGATGAAGAAAACCTTTCCTCTTCGGGAACCCCAGAAGACCCCCCCTCTTTGAAAGTACAAAATTGGGGATGAAAACCGTATGCACCAAGGAATGGTGACTTGCCAGTGGACTCCTGATAATGATTATTTATGGCAAACTCAGCTAACGGTAAATATGATGACCACAACTCTTGGTTTTCAGACACAAAACACCTTAAATATGTTTCTAGGTTTTGGTTGGTACGCTCAGTCTGTCCATTCGACTGAGGATGGAAAGCTGAGGAAAAGGACAAGTGTACCCCCAAACGGGAACAAAAAGCTTTCCAAAACTTAGAAATAAACTGGGTTCCCCGATCTGAAACCACATCGGAAGGGACCCCGTGAAGCTTCACGATTTCACTGATAAACACCTGAGCAAGAGTTTTAGCATTAGGAAGTGCGGGTAGCGCAATAAAGTGTACCATTTTGCTAAACCTGTCTACTACTACCAAAATAACTGTTTTACCCGCAGACAACGGTAAGTCAGTGATGAAATCCATTGACAGATGTGTCCATGGCCTATTGGGGATAAAAAGAGGCAATAAAGACCCTGCTGGACGTGTATGAGAGACTTTCGCGCGTGCACAAGTAGAGCAAGTAGACACGAAATCCATTACATCCTGACGCAACCTTGGCCACCAAAAACGACGAGATAATAGCTCCAAGGTTGCTTTACTACCCGGGTGCCCAGCAAGTGCCGAATTATGATGTTCTTTTAATAATTCAAGACGCAGGTTTAACGGTACAAACAATTTCTCTGAGGGGCAAGAGGCCGGGGCGTCCCCCTGGGCCTCTAACACCTTTCCCTCTAGAACAGAGTGTACAGCAGAGACAACCACTCCTCTTTGTAAAATAGGTACCGGATCACTAACATTACCCCCTTCAGGGAAACTACGAGATAACGCGTCTGC
Organism: Bufo bufo; assembly: GCF_905171765.1. Classification (NCBI taxonomy): domain Eukaryota; kingdom Metazoa; phylum Chordata; class Amphibia; order Anura; family Bufonidae; genus Bufo; species Bufo bufo. Next base: position 360,464,364 of record NC_053394.1, on the reverse strand, counting down.
CTTGGTATTTTTTGCCCCAGGACGATAGGTGATTACAAAGTTAAATCTGGTAAAGAATAGCGACCACCTAGCCTGTCTATGGGTGAGACGCTTAGCCGATTCTAGGTACAGAAGGTTTTTGTGATCCGTAATCACCGTGACGGGGTGGATTGCTCCCTCTAAGAAGTGACGCCACTCTTCAAGTGCCAGCTTAATCGCCAACAGTTCCCTATTTCCAACATCATAGTTCTTCTCTGCAGAAGATAATTTTTTGGAAAAGAAAGCGCAAGGGCGCCATTTGCCAGGAGACGGACCCTGAGACAATACAGCCCCCACTCCCACCTCTGACGCATCTACCTCAACAATAAAAGGCTGGGAGACATCAGGTTGAATTAGAACAGGTGCCGAGGTAAACCTCTCTTTTAGAGAGGAAAATGCATTTTTAGCGGCGTCAGACCATTTAGAAAAATCAGTCCCCTTCCTAGTCATGTCGGTAAGGGGTTTAACGATCACTGAATAATTTTTAATGAACTTTCTATAGAAATTTGCGAAACCCAAAAACCGTTGTAGGGCTTTAAGGTTCTCAGGAAGATCCCAATCTAAAATTGCCTGGACCTTCCCAGGATCCATACGGAAACCTGAAGCAGATAATAGATATCCCAGGAACTGTATTTCCTGAACGGCGAAGACACATTTTTCAATTTTCGCATATAATTTATTCGTCCGTAGGACCTGCAGTACTTGCCTGACATGCACCTCATGTGTTTTCAGATCAGCCGAATAAATTAAGATATCATCTAGGTATATGACTACAAACCTGCCGATGAGATGACTAAAAATATCATTAACGAAATGTTGGAAGACAGCGGGGGCATTGGTCAGACCGAAAGGCATAACTAGATTTTCATAATGCCCCTCAGGGGTGTTAAAAGCTGTCTTCCACTCATCCCCTTCCCTGATACGAATCAGATTGTAGGCCCCCCTAAGATCAAGTTTGGAGAACCACCTAGCACCCGCAATCTGATTAAAAAGGTCAGGAATGAGAGGAAGAGGGTATGGGTCTCGGATGGTTATCTGGTTTAGCTCACGGAAATCTAGACAAGGACGCAGGCCCCCATCTTTCTTTTTAACAAAGAAAAACCCTGCAGCCACGGGTGAAGAAGAGGGTCTGATGTGTCCCTTAGCCAGACTCTCGGAGATATAATCTTTCATGGCTTGTCTCTCGGGACTCGAAAGATTATACAACCTGGACTTGGGTAATTTTGCACCGGGAATCAGGTTAACCGGGCAATCATAAGGACGATGAGGTGGTAGCTTCTGACAACCCTTTTCAGAAAAAACGTCCTCAAAGTCCGAAATAAATGTAGGTAGGGAAGCTATGGAGGCGATTAAGCAATTGTTATTTAAGCAATTCTCTCTGCAATGCTCACTCCACTCCAATATCTCCCTGGCCTGCCAATCCACCACTGGATTGTGCGCTACCAACCAGGGAAGACCCAATACCACAGGAGAGGGAAGGCCCTCCAGAACGTAACATGAAAGACACTCATTATGGTGGTCCCCTACCCGAAGGTGTAAATTATGAACAATGTGGGTGAGGTTTCTCTGAGACAGAGGAGCCGAATCTATAGCGAATACGGGAATAGGTCTCTGCAGCGTACAGAGAGACAAACCCATAGTGCGGGCAAAATGGGCATCTATCAAATTTACCCCTGCTCCACTGTCTAGAAAAAAAGAAATAGACTCCGTCTTAACACCAAAAACAATAACCGCTGGTAACACAAATTGAGATGTTCGTATGGAGGAAACGTATACCCCCCGGCTGACATCCTCCGCACAGCCTGGGGTTAGTAATTTTCCGACGGTCTTTTGTTTTTGAGAAAGGAGGGACAGACATTAATGAAATGACCCTTCCCCCCACAGAAAAAACAAGCCCCCCCCCCTACGGCGAACCTCAGGAGGACGGACCTGACGAGAAGTTCCGCCTAGCTGCATAGGCTCATCTAAGTCAGTACAGACTAATTGTTGCTTGGGAGAGGTAACCAATTGCTCAGGAATTTTCGATCTCTCCCTAAGACGCCTATCTATTCTGATAGAGAGGGACATAACAGCATCAAGGGAAAGGGGGGTCTCATACAGCGCCAGTGCATCCTTAACCCTTTCAGATAACCCAGAGCAGAACTGACTCCTGAGAGCCGGGTCGTTCCACTGAGTATCCGTAGCCCACCTACGGAACTCTGAGCAATATTCCTCTGCTGACCGATCTCCCTGTAGGAGTCTCCGTAACTTCGACTCAGCCAGGGCGACTCGGTCAGGGTCATCATATATGAGACCCAAAGCCCCAAAAAATCCCTCCACTGACCGGAGAGCCTGGGAACCAGGGGGTAACGAGAACGCCCAGGATTGTGGGTCCCCCTGAAGCAGGGAAATGACAATCCCAACCCGCTGTTCTTCATTACCTGAGGAGTAAGGGCGCAACTTAAAGTATAATTTGCAGGCCTCACGGAACGTCGCAAATTTGTCCCTTCCCCCAGAAAATCTGTCAGGAAGAACAACCTTGGGTTCTGTAACAACCTGGTTACCCATAGCAACCGCTGGGGGTGCGGTCTGCTGTATTTGCTGCTGTTGTTGGAGGACAGACGCCTTCAATCCTGCCACCTCCAAAGACAGGCCTTGAAGCTGTTTTGCCAAGGCAGCAATAGGATCCATATTGGATTCTAAGTAGAGAAAAAAAAAAACAACAAAAAGACATTTTTATTTTTTATTTTTTCTCAAAAAGTAACGGCCAGTTATAATATCACGGTCGGCGTGACTATCACATACGTGACACAGAGGGAGGGAACAAGGAAGGCCCTGCCCAAGTGAGAGGGAAGGTGGTGACCCCTGACTCACCTAGCGGCTGGCACCTGGCTGCCCTGACGTCCCTAGACGGGTTCCTCACCCGTACGCCGATCACGTGCCTAAAGCCCTGGCTTTCCCTAAGCTGAGCCCTAGATAGTGAACAGGGCGGTGGGAACACTAGTCCGCACCACTAGCTCTAAAGCAAAACACCAAGGGAAGGACAGACAATACAAACTCAACATATAATCCCAGGTGGGCGACAACAGGAGACAACAAGAAGCCCAACAGGGATCCGGAGGGTAGCACTCTGGAACGACAACCAGGATTCACAACTCCAGTGGGTCAGTATAGATGTCCAGGCAGGAAGCTCTATAACTGGTAACTAGAGAAGAGTGAGGGGAGAATATAAGGAGGTTGGGAGTGGCAGACAAGAAACAGCTGAGGAGGAGAAGCTACGGATGCCTGATTGAGACAAAAAGGATAGCAAGGCAAACACAGAAAACAATCACTAAGAAACAACGTGATCTTTAGATATAGAGCGCGCAGCCACCCGCTGCGACCTCCTGACCCCGGGTATAACGGAGTCAGACGTGGCTCTTGATACCCTCGTGACAGCTGGATGCTTGATTCAGGTAAGTATTTTCCTAATAAGCATGCAGCCACTACAACCACCAACGAAATGGGGTGCCATTATTTAACAAAAAGTATATTTAGACACACTATACCACCAACGCTTATAAATAATATACCCATAATTAATAAAGCACAGCCAGAGGTAAGAGGGGTATATATGGACTCTGCGTACATTAGCAATTATATTAAGTCCAATACTGAAAATTGCTGTTTGGGGGGGTGACAGAAGCCCTTTAACCAACATTTCTCAGAAAGTAAAAATGACCAGTAAATATAAGCCTATGGGGATGATATATTAAGATGTTACAAATGCCAGTCTTACTTTAGAGTCCGTTGGTGCAAAATGCACCAAATTTATTGAGGCACAGGCCTCTTAGGCCTCTTTCACACGGGCGTTGCGGGAAAATGTGCGGGTGCGTTGCGGGAACACCCGCGATTTTTCCGCGCGAGTGCAAAACATTGTAATGCGTTTTGCACTCGCGTGAGAAAAATCGCGCATGTTTGGTACCCGAACTTCTTCACAGAAGTTCGGGCTTGGGATCGGTGTTCTGTAAGATTGTATTATTTCCCCTTATAACATGGTTATAAGGGAAAATAATAGCATTCTGAATATAGAATGCATAGTAAACTAGCGCTGGAGGGGTTAAAAAAAAATAATAATAATTTAACTCACCTTAGTCCACTTGATCGCGTAGCCGGCATCTCTTCTGTCTCCTTTGTTGAATAGGACCTGTGGTGAGCATTAATTCCAGGAACAGGACCTTTGATGACGTCACTCCGGTCATCACATGGTACGTCACATGATCTTTTACCATGGTGATTCACCATGGTAAAAGATCATGTGACGTACCATGTGATGACCGGAGTGACTTTATCAAAGGTCCTGTTCCTGGAATTAATGCTCACCACAGGTCCTATTCAACAAAGGAGACAGAAGAGATGCCGGCTACGCGATCAAGTGGACTAAGCTGAGTTAAATTTTTTATTTTTATTTTTTAACCCCTCCAGCGCTGTTTTACTATGCATTCTGTATTCAGAATGCTATTATTTTCCCTTATAACCATGTTATAAGGGAAAATAATACAAACCGGATTCCAAAAAAGTTGGGACACTAAACAAATTGTGAATAAAAACTGAATGCAATGATGTGGAGATGGCAAATGTCAATATTTTATTTGTAATAGAACGTAGATGACAGATCAAACGTTTAATCCGAGTAAATGTATCATTTTAAAGGAAAAATACGTTGATTCCAATTTTCACTGTGTCAACAAATCCCCAAAAAGTTGGGACAAGTAGCAATAAGAGGCTGGAAAAAGTAAATTTGAGCATAACGAAGAGCTGGAAGACCAATTAACACTAATTAGGTCAATTGGCAACATTATTGGGTATAAAAAGAGCTTCTCAGAGTGGCAGTGTCTCTCAGAAGCCAAGATGGGTAGAGGATCACCAATTCCCACAATGTTGCGCAGAAATATAGTGGAGCAATATCAGAAAGGTGTTACCCAGCGAAAAATTGCAAAGACTTTGCATCTATCATCATCAACTGTGCATAACATCATACGAAGATTCAGAGAATCTGGAACAATCTCTGTGCGTAAGGGTCAAGGCCGTAAAACCATACTGGATGCCCGTGATCTCCGGGCCCTTAAACGACACTGCACCACAAACAGGAATGCTACTGTAAAGGAAATCACAGAATGGGCTCAGGAATACTTCCAGAAACCATTGTCAGTGAACACAATCCACCGTGCCATCCGCCGTTGCCAGCTGAAACTCTAGAGTGCAAAGAAGAAGCCATTTCTAAGCAAGATCCACAAGCTCAGGCGTTTTCACTGGGCCAGGATCATTTAAAATGGAGTGTGGCAAAATGGAAGACTGTTCTGTGGTCAGACGAGTCACGATTCGAAGTTCTTTTTGGAAATCTGGGACGCCATGTCATCCGGACCAAAGAGGACAAGGACAACCCAAGTTGTTATCAACGCTCAGTTCAGAAGCCTGCATCTCTGATGGTATGGGGTTGCATGAGTGCGTGTGGCATGGGCAGCTTGCATGTCTGGAAAGGCACCATCAATGCAGAAAAATATATTCATGTTCTAGAACAACATATGCTCCCATCCAGACGTCATCTCTTTCAGGGAAGACCCTGCATTTTTCAACAAGATAATGCCAGACCACATTCTGCATCAATCACAACATCATGGCTGCGTAGGAGAAGGATCCGGGTACTGAAATGGCCAGTCTGCAGTCCAGATCTTTCACCTATAGAGAACATTTGGCGCATCATAAAGAGGAAGGTGCAACAAAGAAGGCCCAAGACGATTGAACAGTTAGAGGCCTGTATTAGACAAGAATGGGAGAGCATTCCTATTTCTAAACTTGAGAAACTGGTCTCCTCGGTCCCCAGACATCTGTTGAGTGTTGTAAGAAGAAGGGGAGATGCCACAGAGTGGTGAAAATGGCCTTGTCCCAACTTTTTGGGGATTTGTTGACACCATGAAATTCTGATTCAACATATTTTTCCCATTTTCTCAGTTTAAACTTTTGTTCCGTGATTTATGTTCTATTCTGAATAAAATATTAGAAGTTGGCACCTCCACATCATTGCATTCAGTTTTTATTCACGATTTGTATAGTGTCCCAACTTTTTTGGAATCCGGTTTGTAATGATCGGGTCTCCATCCCGATCGTCTCCTAGAAACCGTGCGTGAAAATCGCACCGCATCCGCACTTGCTTGCGGATGCTTGCGATTTTCACGCAACCCCATTCACTTCTATGGGGCCTGCGTTGCGTGAAAAACGCAGAATATAGAGCATGCTGCGATTTTCACGCAACGCACAAGTGATGCGTGAAAATCACCGCTCATGTGAACAGCCCCATAGAAATGAATGGGTCGGTATTCAGTGCGGGTGCAATGTGTTCACCTCACGCATCGCATCCGCGTGGAATACTCGCCCCCGTGTGAAAGGGGCCTTAAAGGGGTTTTCCAGAATTTTGATGGTCTATCATCAGGATAGGTCAGTCGTCAATATCAGATCGTTGGGGGTCCCACTCCTGACACCCCTGCTGATGAGCTATATGAGGAGAATGCAGCGTTCCATGCAGGGGTCAAGTCCTGGGAAAAAAAGTGTGGGAACTCACCCAAGATCCACTGCAAACCCCCCCCCCCCCCCAAAAAAAAATATATATATATATTTCGCTGAAAATTCAGTGCAACATTTATTGTAAAGTGCCAGTTTACACAAACAACTGCAAAATTAACATGAAATAAACAAATATATATAGGGACCCGCACCTATCAGACAATGGGGGCATATCCTAGCGATATGCCCCCATTGTCTGAGATGGGAAAACCCCTTTAAAATACAATACATGTGAATGGGCTTTTGAAAGCTACGTGTAGCGGGGGGGAAAAAAAGCACAGAAAATCTAGCATGCTGTAATTTGTGTCGCTGCGGACTGAGCCAAATGTACACATTGTGATCAAAACAAAACAAAAACTCCCCTTATATATAATTTACTTACAGTTCTGAAGACTCAGGGGTGCTGGCTGGTTTTGCCTCAGGGGTGCTGGCTGGCTTAGCCTCAGGGGTGCTGACAGGCTTGGCCTCAGGGGTGCTGACAGGCTTGGCCGAGCAGAAGGAGTGTGGGACTGTGAGGCCTTTTTTCTCCAAGCTGCTCCGGATCAGTGCTCTAGGCAGCTGGGCTCAGGGCTGGAAGTGGGCACCGCACAATAAGAACATTTTTTTTTGCATTAAACCTCAGGTCAGACCACCAATCAGACCCCCAATGTTAATAAGACCCCAATAAGACCTCAGATCAGAACCCAATATGAATGACCCCCAATCAGACCTCAGATAAGAGCCCCATGCCTCATAGCAGCCCCCAGTGCCTCTCCATCAGCCCCCCAGTGCCTCTCCATCAGCCCCCAGTGCCTCTCCATCAGCCCCCCAGTGCCTCTACATTAGCCCCCAGTGCCTCTCATCAGCCCCCAGTGCCTCTCATCAGCCCCCAGTGCCTCTCATCAGCCCCCAGTACCTCTCATCAGCCCCCCAGTACCTCTCATCATCCCCCTCTCATCAGCCCCCAGTACCTCTCATCAGCCCCCCAGTACCTCTCATCAGCCCCCAGTACCTCTCATCAGCCCCCCAGTGCCTCTCATCAGCCCCCCAGTGCCTCTATATCAGCCCCCAGTGCCTCTATATTAGCCCCCAGTGCCTCTCATCAGTCCCCAGTACCTCTCATCAGCCCCCCAGTGCCTCTATATCAGCCCCCAGCAGATCTCATCAGCCCCCAGTGCCTCTACATTAGCCCCCAGCAGATCTCATCAGCCCCAGTGCCTCTCATCAGCCCCAGTGCCTCTAATCTTCCCCTAGTGCCTCTATATCAGCCCCCAGCAGATCTCATCAGCCCCAGTGCCTCTCATCAGCCCCAGTGCCTCTAATCTTCCCCTAGTGCCTCTAATCAGCCCCCAGTGCCTCTAATCAGCCCCCAGTGCCTCTAATCTGCCCCTAGTGTCTCTAATCAGCCCCCAGTGCCTCTAATCTGCCCCTAGTGCCTCTAATCAGCCCCCAGTCCTCTATATCAGCCCCCAGAGCCTCTCCATTAGCCGCCCAGTGCCTCTTACCAGCCCCCAGGGCCCTATTCACTATCGCCCAGTGCTGCCCCATCCACCAGCCCCGAGTGCCCCCTCCACCAGCCTCCAGTCAGTGCCTCTCCATTCAGCCTATAGTATAAAATATGGAGAAAAAAACCCCACTTACACATACCTCTCCTGCTCCTGGACAAGGACGCTCCTCTTCTACTGCTGTAGGCTGCGCACGGAGTGACGTCACAGAGCGACTCACTCGGCTCCTGTGCGCAGCCCTCACAGCCGACAGCCGAGGACCAGGAAGGCGGCGGTGAGTACAAAGCCTTCACCGCTTCCTCCTGGTCCTTTTGCCTTGAAAGGGAACGGCGTTCCTGCCATGAAAAAAAGTGCAGGAACGCCGTTCCCACTCGTTCCCCCTCGACTCGACCCCTGGTTCCATGATTGCTTAAGCCTCTTCCTCGGCCATGGGACATCATGGCTCAGTCTCATTCAAGTGAATGGGGCTGAGCTGCAATACCAAGCACAGCCACTATACAATGCATGTTCTTGGTAAGCTGTGATGAGGCCGTTCTTGGTAAGCTGTGATGAGGCCGCGGCGCTCTTCAAACAGCTGATTATCGGGAGTGCCAGGAGTTAATAGGTCATCAGTATGAACCATTTTAACAAATTTGGCAAATCTACACCAGGTATCAGCAGGTGTAGATTTGAACTATCGTCTACACCAGGGATGCCCAACTTGCGGCCCTCCAGCTGTTACAAAACTACAACTCCCAGCATGCCCAGACAGTCTACAGCTATCAGCCTACCCAAGGGCATTATGGGAGTTGTAGTTTTACAACAGCTGGAGAGCCACAGGTTGAGCATCCCTGGTCTATGCCAATGTCTGGTGCCCCCCCCTGCTGAGCCATGCCCGCTTTTCTCAACACTTTTGAAAATGACTATAGAAATAAAAAATCACAAATGATGCCACAAGGGTTCCATGAACCCTAATCCACGACTTATTTACAACACAATAGTGGCTTAAAACGGTTAATAAATGTCCCTGACTTTCTAAAAGAAAAACCGTCCTACCACGATCTGTTGTAATGCATATAGGAAATGTATATAGGGACAGTTATAGTATATAGTTATAGTATATAACTGTCCCTATATAGAGTAGAATAGCTTCCCCCTGCCTCCCTGCATGGACAATAGTCATGTATCTCCCAGTGGCTGGTTAATAACTTAAAGGGGTATTCCCATCTGAGACAATGGGGGCATATCGCTTGGATATGCCCCCAATGTCTGATAGGTGCAGGTCCCACCTCTGGGATCCACACCTACTCCTAGAACGGAGCAGGGAAGGTGGTGGCCAGAGGACCCTGAGTTTTCTTGGGTCCGGCCACCACCAATCGCTCTCCCCAAAGTAGTGAATGGGAGAGCACAGTGCTTGCACAGCCACCGCTACCATTAATTTCTATGAGGGCAACGGAAATAGCTGAGCCAGTGCTCGGCTATTGTTGGCGGCCCCATAGAAATGAATGGAGGATGGCTGCGTATTCGCAGTGCGCCCTTCATAACTTTCCAGGCTCCGTAGTGTAGGTGCAGGTCCAAGAGATATGCCCTCATTGTCTGAGATAGGAAAACCCCTTGAATCTACAGTCCACGATATGAGGCCTCTTTCACACAAACGTGTGCGCCCAGTGGCCGCAATGCACGAACACCGACCGTGGGGCAGCCGCAGCGGATCGCCGACCCATTCACTTTAATGGGTCCACAATCTGCCTGTTCCTCAAAAAGATAGGACATGTTGATACTTTTTGCGGAACGGAAGTATGGGACGAAACCCCACGGAAGCACTCCGTAGTAGGGTTCCGTTCCGTGCTTCCGTTCCCCACCATTCCGCATCTCCGGATTTGCGGACCCATTCAAGTGAATGGGTCCACATCCGTGATGCGGAATGCCCACGAAACTGCGCCCGTGTATTGCGGATCCGCAATACGGTCACGGAGCGCACACGTTCGTGTGAAAGAGGCCTGAGGGATCAGGGAGGACAGACGCCCAGCAGCACCCAGCCCAGTCTTTCCAGTCAGTACTGCATTGTACTGTATTGGAAAGATGGATGTGCCTCAGCAATGCTCATTTAGAGGCGGACATTTCTGGCCCAGTTTTCTAGCATAAATGTATGATTTCTCTAAATAAATTATATTTTAAAAAAATGTTCCCTATCTCTGTCCCTACACATTAAGCTTCATTCACACGTCCGTGTCCGTGCTTAAATCCATGAAAAGGTGGTCAGTAGTGATGGACGAACATTGGCCGGGACAGGGGCCATTTTTATGTGTCTTAAAGGGAAACTCTCAAAAATGTGCCCTGCTGGGGCCTAGAGACATTTTATTTTAGGCCACGGGAGTACAATCCCCAAAAATTAGGCATTCACCTGACAGAAAAGGACTTGTGATGATGTGGCTGGAGGTACATTAGGCGGTCACTGGCTAAAAATTTTACTGTAGGACACTACAGGCCCAAAAAATTAGGCATTCACCTGACAGAAAAGGACTTGTGATGATGTGGCTGGAGGTACATTAGGCGGTCACTGGATAAAGATTTTACTGTAGGCCACTGGAGTACAGGCCCCAAAAATTAGGCATTCATCTGACAGAAAAGTACTTGTGATTATGTGGCTGGAGGTACATTAGGCGGTCACTGAATAAATTTTTTACTGTAGGCTACTGGAGTAGAGGCCCCAAGAATTAAGCATTTACCTCACAGAAAAGGCCTTTTATGCCGCTGTATATACATAAGACAAGGACCATTCTTTGTTCTGGTGGCGGATATGTGTGGGCTGGCATGAGGAAATTTAATTACACGTGGTCATCACAGGTGTTGAATTCCTCAGAGATCCATGCCTCATTCATTTTTAGAAATGAGAGGTAGTCCACACTGTCATCAGCTAGGCGAGTGCGCTTATCGGTCTTGATCCCCCCCTGCTGCACTGAACATCCTTTCGGACAGGACACTCGACGAGAGGCAAGCCAAGAGTTCCATGGCAAATTGTGCCAGCTCTGGCCACAGGTCAAGCCTGCACACCCAGTAGTCCAGGGGTGTAGCTGGCCAGCTAAGACCTGTCCTAGGTTGCTAATATAGTTTATATGTTTATACAGCTAGAACTGCCAATAACCTTATTACAGTTCTTATGTTTGTGTGTTAAAGACAAGGGCAGAGTTATTTACAGTGACTTCATGTTTGGATGTCATATGACTGCTATATATATTGTGTTCACAGAAGCAGAAAAGATAATATGCCTTTAAGATTCATTACATGGATGTGAGGTAAGCTCCATGGGCGTACGCAGAAATTTTTCCAGGGGGGGGGGGGGGCATAATTTTATTGACATCCATGCTCTGCTTGTTTCTGAGAATGTAATGAATGGGAGGGGCATATTCATTATCACAAAGTATAATAACGCATGAGCTGTGCAGTGGCGGATCCAGAGCCTGGTCTCGGGAGGGGCACTTCCAGATTATTTTCTGTCCGCCACCACAAAACAATGGTGCTTATAGAACAGACTACACAGTGTAGCGGTATACTGTATATTGTGTGGCACAGTGTAGCGGTATACTGTATATTGTGTGGCACAGTGTAGGCTATATGTGTATAACATAAACATATTTCACATGAAAATTACAATTACTTGAACTAGCCCTTGGGGATCTCGGACACCACTTCAACACTTGGCTGGGGGGCTCGGCGGAGCTGATGTTGTGTTTTATCCTAATGAGAAAGATTTCATAATAAGGATTTGGAGAAGGGGCAGAGGAATAGCAGAGCAGGGAGAGGCTGGTGCTGCTACTAGGGGGTCATACCATGGGGGAGTAATAAAGCCCACCATAACGCCCCCCAGTAGAAATAATTCTCATTATAATGTAACAGTGCAAAAAATACAACCATGGTCGTGACACTCCCACCCCTCAAAGCCCCCCCACCAAAAAAAAAAGGGGAAAACCAGTAAGGGACCAAAAACCGGAATGGGAGAAGGGAAATGTAGGGGAATCAGCGCCAGAACATGCGAGTCTCCCCAGGACTGCTGCCGGACCCTGGAGCAACACACAGGAACCAAGATCCGACTGCCAGGCTCTGGAGCAACACACAGGAACCAGAGACCAGCAAAGAAACAGCCCGGGGAGACCACACCGACACTGCGTCCACTCTCTACTAATGTTCCCACTCCAGTCGCTGCCAACAGACACTCCTAACCAGCACACAGCCGGAACACTAACGGAATGCTGCCAGCAGACGACCAGAGATAGGAACATAGACAGGGACGAGGGATCACCAACATGGACACGGAAGGTAAGGTGGCGGGGAATAAGCTACCAACAGCGCCATAGACGGTGATCCCCAAAACTCTCTCCCTCCGGAGAACGCGCATGCACCCCACAAACATATGGCGATGCATGCTGCACCCTCTTCCGAAGGTAGGATCCAAGTAAGGAGCCATTGCAGTCATACTGTCACGGCTGAGGATGGGGGAAACCCTCAGCCATGCGATGCCAGAAGATGTTTGGTCGCTGCTTGGCCAGGACCACAGGATCAGGGAGCAGGTCACCTCCTATCACGTCCCTAATACTGACCCTGACTCCTAGCTGTATGAGCCGACCCTGATGGTAGGAGGGCTCATACTCCGGAACCTTGGGGTCCGTACTAGCCCTCAGGGTGGCCCTGAACTAGGAGCAGGGTAAGACGACCTGTTCCTCCTAGGCACGGACGAACAGGAGTCTCACTGGCCAAGCTGCAAGGAGATGGGGAACATAAACAGGCATATGGATATGACAGGTGAACCAAGCAGTTCCACACTAACCTGCCACAGCCTTGCTGACTGGAACCCGTGCTCAAATACGCTGTCCACACAGACACAAGGGAGACAGCACACACATCAAAACACACAGGAAGCCAGGACATCCATAGCTGCAATAAATATCAAGAGCATAAAAACATCAACTTAACATCAGACATTCTTTTTATGACCGCAAGGGTGGCCCTTACTGGAAAGATGGTATATGAACCAGGAGGATGACTCCAGCAAACCGCATGGCTGAAGTACCCCTCAGCAACTGCCTTCCAGCAGGAAGCTAAATAGCCCAAGCGGCCACACACACACTAGGAAAGAGATTAACCCTTCCATCACCAAACAAGGTAAGTGTCACTTAAAGGGGAAGTGTACACACCACAAACTCCCTCATACCAAACATAGAAAGTGAACACTAAAACCACACGTTGCCAGAGGCAACCGCATGCCGTGACAGCGAGCGCCTTGCAACCGCTCAGGCCGCTCCACTGCCAACAACCTTATGTTGCCAACGGCAACCACACGTGAGGCAAGATACAGAGCTCACACCTGTGGTTGACAACATAAAACCAACCGCTGACAACCAAGGAGTCACGACCACAACCATGGTCGTGACACAGCCTCACACACAGCAGGAGTTTTGACCAATCACAGCCAGCCTCACACACAGCCTGTGTGGAAAATTCCCCTAGCAGGAGCTGCTGAAATCATTATTCACCAGGAGAGAAGCTGAACAGACATTCACTCAACTAAGAGCTGTGATTTATAGAAGCAGAGAGGCCAAAATTGCATACAACCAGATCATACTCAACCAATCTGCAATAGTTACTGCTAACTGCATACTGCAAATTGCGACCAAATTCAGCAAATAAAACTATTAGTTAGACCTCAGATATACCTCTCAGAGAGATCATAAAGTGCTTAAATAACTTAAAGTGAGAGTAGATACTCAAGAGAGAAAAATATCCACCATTTTATGTGGAATGACAAGATTGAACAGTTGAACCACCATCTTATGCATACCGCCATTTTGTGATACTTTATTCAACAAATGTTTTGTACATGGACTATCTGCTGTGGAGGCGGCAGTGTTATATGAAGAAAAGTTGAAGTTAATAAAGAAGTTATTTCAAGCATTTGATGTGCTCTTTAAACCTACTGTTTCCATAGAACTACGCTAGAGGAATTACAGAGTAATAGACAGGTTAGACTAAAAGTCAGAGATATCAAAATTCTTCTAATGCCACAGTGCAAAAGGCACTTCATAGTGCTGCGCCTGCCACAAGGGGTTCCTCGCTTCTCAGAGCGTCCACATCGGCCGTTAACCCGATGTAGCCGGACACCTGTCGGTCTAGGCGTTCCCTGAGGCTGGATCCGGATGGCGGCTGGCGATAGGTTGGCTGCAAGAATGATCTCATATCCGAAGTGACCAACTATTCTTCAAACCTTCCTCTTCTTGCAGGCGCGTTAGGATTGGTACCTGCACCTGTTTCGCTGTGGGTGTAAATTCCTCTGCCAGCGCCCGCAACAGCAGAATGCAGCATCTCTCGCAGCAAGGCCTGGAAATGATGCATTCTGTCAGCCCTCTGTGATGCTGGTAACATGCCCGCCATTTTGTGTTTCTATCGGGGTCTAAGTACATTGCCACCCAGTACTGGTCCTTGCCCTTTATGCTTTTTATACGGGGTCCCTCTTCAAGCACTGCTGCATGAAGCCCCCCATTTGCACAAAATTAGAAGCGGTGGAGCGCCCTGGCTCCTAATCATTGCCCAGGAGAATGTCGTCCTCGGTCTCCTCCCCCCAGCCACGGACAACACCAGGGATCCCCGAAAAGTTTAAAGTCCTTCTCAAAGCCTGCTCTTCTTGCTCCTCCTCCTCCCCCCAGCCACCATCTTCCTCTGACTTGTCACAGATGGAGTAGTCCCCCCTGGGAATTCATTCAGCATTGCGACTTCCTCATCTTCCAGCTCTTGCTCCTCGACAGCTTGATCAATGACACGAAGCAATGCACTCTCCAGAAAGAAGGTGTAAGGTACGATATCACTGATGGAGCTCTGGCTGACCAGTTTGGTGATTTCATCAAATGGCCGCAGAAGTCTGCATGTGTCGCGCATGAGCAGCCACTGGTGCGGTGAAAAGAAACCAAGCTCCCCAGAACCTGTCCTGCTGCAGAGTTCGTACAGGTAGTCGTTAACGGCACGTTGCTGCTGGAGCAGCCTATCAAGCATATACAGGGAGTGCAGAATTATTAGGCAAGTTGTATTTTTGAGGATTAATTTTATTATTGAACAACAACCATGTTCTCAATGAACCCAAAAAACTCATTAATATCAAAGCTGAATATTTTTGGAAGTAGTTTTTAGTTTGTTTTTAGTTTTAGCTATTTTAGGGGGATATCTGTGTGTGCAGGTGACTATTACTGTGCATAATTATTAGGCAACTTAACAAAAAACAAATATATACCCATTTCAATTATTTATTTTTACCAGTGAAACCAATATAACATCTCAACATTCACAAATATACATTTCTGACATTCAAAAACAAAACAAAAACAAATCAGTGACCAATATAGCCACCTTTCTTTGCAAGGACACTCAAAAGCCTGCCATCCATGGATTCTGTCAGTGTTTTGATCTGTTCACCATCAACATTGCGTGCAGCAGCAACCACAGCCTCCCAGACACTGTTCAGAGAGGTGTACTGTTTTCCCTCCTTGTAAATCTCAGATCAGGTGAACAAGGAGGCCATGTCATTAGATTTTCTTCTTTTATACCCTTTCTTGCCAGCCACGCTGTGGAGTACTTGGACGCGTGTGATGGAGCATTGTCCTGCATGAAAATCATGTTTTTCTTGAAGGATGCAGACTTCTTCCTGTACCACTGCTTGAAGAAGGTGTCTTCCAGAAACTGGCAGTAGGACTGGGAGTTGAGCTTGACTCCATCCTCAACCCGAAAAGGCCCCACAAGCTCATCTTTGATGATACCAGCCCAAACCAGTACTCCACCTCCACCTTGCTGGCGTCTGAGTCGGACTGGAGCTCTCTGCCCTTTACCAATCCAGCCACGGGCCCATCCATCTGGCCCATCAAGACTCACTCTCATTTCATCAGTCCATAAAACCTTAGAAAAATCAGTCTTGAGATATTTCTTGGCCCAGTCTTGATGTTTCAGCTTGTGTGTCTTGTTCAGTGGTGGTCGTCTTTCGGCCTTTCTTACCTTGGCCATGTCTCTGAGTATTGCACACCTTGTGCTTTTGGGCACTCCAGTGATGTTGCAGCTCTGAAATATGGCCAAACTGGTTGCAAGTGGCATCTTGGCAGCTGCACGCTTGACTTTTCTCAGTTCATGGGCAGTTATTTTGCGCCTTGGTTTTTCCACACGCTTCTTGCGACCCTGTTGACTATTTTGAATGAAACGCTTGATTTTTCGATGATCACGCTTCAGAAGCTTTGCAATTTTAAGAGTGCTGCATCCCTCTGCAAGATATCTCACTATTTTTGACTTTTCTGAGCCTGTCAAGTCCTTCTTTTGACCCATTTTGCCAAAGGAAAGGAAGTTGCCTAATAATTATGCACACCTAATATAGGGTGTTGATGTCATTAGACCACACCCCTTCTCATTACAGAGATGCACATCACCTAATATGCTTAATTGGTAGTAGGCTTTCGAGCCTATACAGCTTGGAGTAAGACAACATGCATAAAGAGGATGATGTGGTCAAAATACTCATTTGCCTAATAATTCTGCACGCAGTGTAGAAGGTGGAGTTCCAGCGCGTCGGGCTGTCACAAATCAGACGTCTGACAGGCAGGTGGTGTCGCCGCTGAACGTTAGCAAGGCAAACCATGGCCGTGTAAGATTTTCTAAAATTGCGAGAGATTTCTCTTGCCTGCCGCAAGATGTCCTGGAGCCCGGGGTATTTGGTAACGAATCGCTGCACGACTAAGTTCAGGGCATGTGCCATGCACGGCACATGTGTCATTTTGCCCTGTTTCAGCGCGCTCAGCAGATTTGCACCGTTGTCACACACCACTTTACCAACTGTCAAATTGAGCGGAGTTAGCCACTGATCGGCCTGTGAGCGCAGAGCTGAAAGCAGTGCAGGACCGGTGTGGCTCTTGGCTTCCAGGCACAACAGCCGCAGCACAGCATGGCAACGTCTCACCTGGCACGTCGAATAGATTCTGGGGAGCTTGGGGGTGCAGAGGAAGAGGCGGTAGCAGTGGAAAAGGAGGAGTCAGCCGAGGAGGAGAGGGAGGATGGAGTAGGAGGAAGAGAAGAAGAGTCAGGCCTGCATGCAATCCGTGGCAGTAACACCAAATCCACACGGGAGCCACGGGTTAAATGCTTGACAGCCATCAGAGGGTTCATCCAGTGGGCAGTAAAAGTTATGTACCTTCCCTGCCCGTGTTTTCTAGACCTGTCTGTGGTCAGATGTAACTTGGTGCCGACACTGTGTGCCAGAGATATGTTCACTTGCCAATGAATGTGGCCATATAGCTCTGGGATGACCTTCTGGGAGAAATATTTCCTTCCGGGGAACTTCCATTGCAGTATGCCAATGGTAACAAATTTTCTAAAGGCCTCCGAGTCTACCAGTTTATGTGGCACTAGTTGGAGGGCTAGCAGTTCCGACAAGCCAGCGGTCAGCCGTTGGGCAAGGTGGTTATCCGACATCATCAACTTTTTACGCTCGAACATTTGGGCCACAGAAGCCTACCTTCTGCCAGATGAACGCGACGACGGCATGGTGGAAGGTGGAATGAAGGACAAATGGGAGGAGAGAGGAGAAGGAGAAGAGGCAGGACGTGGAGAGCCGGGAGTGTGCCTTTGTGGGTTCTGACGGCGTTGCTCCTACTGGGATCGGTGATGGGAGGCCAGGTCGTCCCTAGGTGAGTGTTGGGCTTACCGCGACTTATGCATTGACAGCACAGTCTGCAGATGGCAACACTATTGTCAGCAGCTGACACACTAAAAAAAGCCCACACTGCGGAGCCATGTGCCGGCGTAGCCATGTGCCGGCGTCCGGGGAGCGCCAGAAGTGACCGTGCATGGTGGATGGCTCACTCCAGATACATTTGCAGTCTGCTTTTTGCCACCTGTGCCCTGCGAGCTCTGCCTGCTTCTCCTCCTTCTCCTCCCTCTCTGCTGCTCCGTCTCTCCCTCTGAACTCCCCTCCTCTTCCTCTCTTGCGGGCACCCACATGACGTCCATCGACACGTCATCATCGTCACCTTCACCACCACTGACATTTGAGATCTCGGAGTAGGCAGCAACAGCGGGGACCTCCCTCTTTGGGCTGATCTTGGTACTGTCGTCAGACCGCTGGGTGTCGGCTGTTGCTACATCCTCTTCCTCATCCGATGTCAAGAATGGCTGCGCATCAGTAAGTTCTGGGAATGGATGGGAAAATAATTCCTCTGACTCGAATGGAGGGGCTTTGGTGGTGGTGTCTTTGGGGGTGCACACAGCAGAGAGTGAGGAGGGTGCAGATACAGAGGATAAAGAGGGTGCAGAAGCGGAAGGCTGAATGAACCACTCAACCAACTCTGGTGCGTCCTTTGAAGTAATCGCATGCACCTTCTTCAACTTCCCACTTAGGTTCCGGCCTGATGCACCTGCCCGACCCCTACTACCCCTGCGGAACGGCCTGCCTCGTCCTCTGCCTGTCATTTTCAAAATGACCTTGTGGCTAAGTCCCTAGAGAAGAGCAGTATTTGTGGAAGCAGGTATATCGCAGGCCTCAATCAATATTTGGTGGAAACAGGTATATCGAACCCCTTAATCAGTATTTTGTGAAAGCAGGTATATATCAGGCCTCAATCAGTATTCTGTGGAAGCAGGTATATCAAACCCCATAATCAGTATTTTGTGGAAGCAGGTATCTCGCAGGCCTCAATCAATATTTGGTGGAAGCGGGTATATCAAACCCCTTAATCAGTATTTTGTGGAAGCAGGTATCTCACAGGCCTCAATCAATATTTGGTGGAAGCAGGTATATCAATCCCCTTAATCAGTATTTTGTGGAAGCAGGTATATTGCAAGCTTCAATCAATATTTTGTGGAAGCAGGTATATCAAACCCCTTAATCAGTATTTTGTGGAAGCAGGTATATCACACCCCTCAACTTTTTTTTTGCCACAACAGTTATATCACACCACCCTGTTTATTTGGGACAACAGGTATATCACAGCCATCAATCAGTATTTTGTGGAAGCAGGTATATCACATCGCTCAATCAGTTTTTTGGGGGGGCAACAGGTATATCACACCCGTTGTAAATAGTTGTTCCAATAGCGCTTGTCCCTCTATATAGCTGCGGTATCGCAGCAGAACCGCACACAACTGCTGCACAATACAAATGCACTATTATATACTTTCTATGTTAGAAAGTATATTATAAGTATATCACACCCCTCATTATATCACATCTATCGATAGCACACCTATACCAGTCCTTAAAAGGACTTTTGTGGCCCTATTAGCTAGCGCTTGGTGTCCCTAACAGCCTGTCCCTGCTCCACAAAGCAACCTCTCCCTAAACTGGCAAAACACAGAATGTAAAATGGCTGCCAGATAGGGTTCTGTTATAGGGTAGGGGTGTGTCCATGTGCTGAAACGTCTCAATTGGCTGTCCTGTTCCACTTGATGGATGTGTCATGGGTCAAAGTTCGGCGCAATGCAAAAGAATATGGCGCCGGCGGACATCGCCATATGTCCGCATGTTCGGCGAATCCCGAACGCGCAAAGGTCGCCGCAAAACGACCACAGGGCGAACCCCAAAGCCATCTCTAGTGGTCAGTGATGCCTCCATGAAGATGTCGGTGATGGATCCGTGTGTCTGTTTTTTGCAGTCCATGTGTCATCCATGTTTTACTGACACTGCACAGCTCAAAATTAAAATCATTTTCAAAGCATCTCTTCCTAATGAAACACTGCATCCGTGGTTTTCAGGGACCTATAGACTATAATGGGCGTGATGGATCCGTGAAGGCGGACAAAATAGAGCATGCATCTGTGCTAAGAACATGGACTGTGGTAAAAAACTGATGTGTGAATACACACATTAAAATGAATGGGTACTTGTATCTGTGTGTCTATACTTATAGCTATGTGTCTATACTTGTATCTATGTGTCTATACTTATATCCATGTGTCCATACTTGTATCTGTGTGTCTATACTTGTATATGTGTGTCTATACTTATATCTATGTGTCTATACTTGTATCTGTGTGTCTATACTTATATCCATGTGTCCATACTTGTATCTGTGTGTCTATACTTGTATCTGTGTGTCTATACTTATATCTATGTGTTGTGATAAAGTGCACGGTAGAGGTATGGTGGGGGGGTGTATTTCACCCGGTGGTTCAGTTTAGCTGGGTGAGATAACTGAAATCCAGAAATAGTGCTGCTTCAGCAAGGCATAGCTTGCTGGAGATTGTTTTGTTTAAAGTTGTATGGGCTGGATTTCTTTGGACTGGGAGACAGGTTGGTAGTGGGAGTCTCTCAGTCCACACCCCTAGTCCACTACAGATATTACCTTTAGCTGAGGAGATCACAGGTGAGGTCAGCTGGGCTATAATCAAGGAGGGATAAGACAACCCTCTGTGTATGACTAGGGGAAGGGGGGGGGGGGGTGGAGTGACCTGTAAAGAAAAAGACATCGTCCTGCCTGCCTTCCCTTACAAAAGTCACGGTCCAGAATTAGAGGGGGGGGGGGGGGGGGGGTTAGTCACCAAGCTTTGCTGGGGACAATTGTGGTTTTACTGATGGTTTAATGGTTATTTATTAATTTATTAATTATTTATGGTTTATGACCGCGGCCATTTTGCACCATATTCCGGTTATTTGTCATTATTTTATGTAAAATTTTAGATGAAATCTATTGCTCATATGGCACCATGTGAGGAGGGTTGTGCAGTAGGCCTTGCAAAAGATTAAACCTGATGATGACATTGTTTTAGAGAGTGGCGGAAAGAGAGAGACTCCCAGCTGCAGAGTGGGCAGAGGTGATTGTGCCATTTTTAACAGGGGAACCGCAAAGAGCCTACTATGAGCTCAGGGAGCACGATGTCCGGGACTATAGCAAGTTAAAGTCGGAGATCCTTGCTCGCCTTGGAGTCACCCCAGCAGTACGTGCCTGGAGGGTTCACGACTGGAACTACAGTCTGGAAAATCCGGCCAGGTCCCAGATGTTTGATCTGGTCCATTTGCTGAGAAAATGGCTGGAGCCAGAGTAATCTACACCGGCGGAGATCATACAGAAGGTGGTGGTCGACCATTACTTCAGGGCCCTCCCTGTGGAGCTGCAACGCTAGGTTGGACATGGAGATCCCAAGTCTGCTGACCAGCTGGTCAACCTGTGGAAAGTTTCCTAACGACTGAGGATTACATCCGCGATGTTCCTACCGTGCCAGAAACTCCCAGAAGCACCAGATCCGTGACATCCGTGGGTAAGAGAGTTCCAGCTAGTGAAAGTGTGTGGGAAAATACAAGAGGGAGCAAGGCTCTGGAGGTTGGGCGTGGGAAAAAGACTGATTGTGAATCCCTGGGGCAATCTAGTCCTAGAAAGGTCTTCCCGCGTAGGAAACCAGGGGTACCCCAGTGCTGGAGGTGCCAGGAGTGGGGACATGTGGCTGTTTATTGCCCTCTTACCTCAGAGACCATGGAGTATAACACTAGTCGGCGACAGTCACTGTTTGCAGAATCTTTTTGTGCGACTATACCAGAGCCAGAGACTGAGCAGCAGATACGTCCTGTGGGGTTAATGACTATTCCGTCAATGCCCTTTTGGTAGTCTGGTAACTTTGGTTCATGAGAGCTTAGTAGTGGAGGACTATCTATGTGCTGGACAAACATAAAAATGTGCTGTGTGTTCACGGAGATACCAAGGTTTAATCCGTGGCCCATGTCAAATTCAGGCTGGACTGTGACCTGTGATGTCGGGGTAGACAGGAGGCTCACATATGATGTAATATTGGGCCGTGACTTCCCATTATTTTGGGAGTTGTGGAGAAGAGGAGACACTTCTGCAGCAAGTGACAAAACTCCTGCAGTACCTGTACCTGTCCCTTTAAATAATGGTGCAGATGAGGTGCAGAATGAATATGTTAAGTTAATTGAAATGCATAATGAAAATGTGGGGTCATGTGAAATATGTGATTATAATGACACCCCCTTTCCTTTGCAGGTGGTGATCGGGGAAGAAGCTCCCCCTGTGGGTAAAAATGTAGATGATTTGGAAATGTCTTGCAATAATGTTGGTAAGACACATATTAATACAGAGAATAAACCAGTTGGAACTTAAAGTAAATCTTCAGTTTGCCTGTAGAGTATCAACATTAGAAGAATCCCTCTATTGACAACTGCCACTACCTGATAATAGGAGTACAATTGAACGTATTATTACTTATGCTATACAAATAGCTTTCCATTGATGAACTGTACCAACTATCCAGAGACTATTGATTTGCAGTAAATGTTCAACTGGTTTACAACAAACGACTCCTCATTCTTACTACTGCTACTCTCAACATTTGCACATTACGGTGCTGGTGTCACGAACCGGGAGTCCAGCCAAAAAAGCACTTTACACCCATTACCATCAAGGGCACCTCAACTTCCATCTGGCTGGTGTTCCCTGTAACAGAGAGTGCCCCAGAGGATTTTGTGCTGTCTTCCTCATCCACTGTACGCCAGCCCAGGGAGGCATCTGTTAACCGTGAGTACATGAACCATCGGCCCACCGTGAGCCTCACGTGTTTTCCCCTGTGGTTTGGTATGCTACACTAGTTCTGCCAAGATTTCCACCACCTGCTGGTGAACCAGGCACATTACACTTAAACAGTCAATTATGAGAAGCCCAAAAGAGGTGGTAATGCCACTCTGGGGTATTACAAGTGGGCGGTGGAATCCATCAAATATTGGTTGATATATTCTCGGGGGAGCATCGAGACGGAAAACTGCAGGGTAATACAGATGCCCTGTTATGAGCATCCTGTTTTGTTGTTCACCCCCACAGCTGTGAACAGAGGGGGGGGGGATATGTGATGAAGTGCACGGTACAGGTATGGTGGGGGGGTATGTATTTCACCCGGTGGTTCAGTTTAGCTGGGTGAGATAACTGAAATCCAGAAATAGTGCTGCTTCAGCAAGGCATAGCTTGCTGGAGATTATTTTGTTTAAAGTTGTATGGGCTGGATTTCTTTGGACTGGAAGTATGGCAGTTTTGCACTGTGGCATTAGAAGAATTTTGATATCTAAAACTTTTTAGTCCAACCAGACTGTCTGTTACTCTGTAATTATTCTAGCGCCGTTCTATGGAAACAGTAGGTTTAAAGAGCACACCAAATGCTTGAAATAACTTCTTTATTAACTTCAACTTTTCTTCATATAAACAGTGCCATCTCCGCAGCAGATTGTCCATGTACAAAACACGTGTTCAATAAAGTATCACAAATGGTGGTATGCATAAGATGGTCGTTCAACTGTTCAATCTTATCATTCAACATAAAATGGTGGATATATTTATCTCTTGAGTATCTGTACTCTCACGTTTAATTATTTAAGCACTTTATGATCTCTCTGAGAGGTATATCTGAGGTCTAACTAAAAGTTCACTTGCTGATTTTGGTCGCAATTTGCAGTATGCAGTTAGCAGTAACTATTTGCAGATTGGTTGAGTATGATCTGGTATGGTTGTATGCAATTTGGATTGCAATATGGAATTTGAATTTGGATTGTGAACTTTGTAGTTTGCAATTGGATTTGGTGGAACTGTAAGTAAACATACATATAACTGGTTCAGTATACAGTTCTAATCACTATATTAACAGTAGGAGCATTATATAACTGTTTTAAATACCTATTTTGGCTTCTCTGCTTCCATAAAACACAGCTCTTAGTGGAGTGTGTGTCTGTTCAGCTCCTCTCCCTGGTGAATAATGATTCCAGCAGCTCCTGCTAGGGGAATTTCCCACACAAGCTGTGTGTGAGGTTGGCTGTAATTGGTCAAAACTCCTGGGCTGTGTGAGGCTGGCTGTGATTGGTCTAGACTCCTGCCCAGCAACAACAGTTTACCTCTCTGCTTTCTGTTGTTTCTGCTGTGTCATTGAGCTTACCTTACATTACATAATGACTCTTAAAGGCATATTATCTTTTTTGCTTCTGTGAACACACTATATATAACAGTTATATGACATCCAAACATAAAGTGACTGTAAATACCTCTGCTTTTGTCTTTAACACACAAACATAGGAACTGTATTAAGGTTATTGGCAGGTTTAGATGTATAAACACACAAGCTATATTAGCAACCTAGGACCGGTCTTAGCTGGCAAGCTAGAGGGAGACAGGTTGGCAGTGGGAGTCTCTCAGTCCACACCCCTAGTCCACTACAGATATTACCTTTAGCTGAGGAGATCACAGGTGAGGTCAGCTGGGCTATAATCAAGGAGGGATAAGACAACCCTCTGTGTATGACTGGGGAGAGGAAGTGACCCTACAGAGTGGGTTGGTGCCGGAGACCCTGTGTAACCTGCATTTTTTAGGTGAGCCAGGGAGTAGACCTCTTTATTATCTAGAGCCCAGAATGGCAGGTGTTTACTTTGGTTTATGTTTGTGATGGTGCTGAAGTGCCAGAATAAAGCAACATTTGGACTTGAATCCCGTTGTCAGAGGAGAAATCTGTGATTGTGACCCCCTGTGAGAGAGCGACACTATAAGAATTATCATCTTTACATGTAAGCGCTGATACTGGCCTGGGCCTGGTCTTCTACCAATTGAATTACTATGTTTACTACTTATGTTTCCCAGTGCAAGGAGTAACATACTGATGAGTAATGTCTCCATTATATCATCATTGTATGGGACATGGAGCAGAATTATTATAGGACCTCATGTTCTGCCTGATATTAGGTCCACGAGAACAATGATGATGACCACAGTGTTAAGATTGATGACATCATCAGTAG
Organism: Bufo bufo; assembly: GCF_905171765.1. Classification (NCBI taxonomy): domain Eukaryota; kingdom Metazoa; phylum Chordata; class Amphibia; order Anura; family Bufonidae; genus Bufo; species Bufo bufo. Next base: position 360,439,512 of record NC_053394.1, on the reverse strand, counting down.
TGGAGGAGGATCTTACCACGCCAAGCTTGGTGACATGTAGGAGAATCCTGCCAGGGGGTGAAGGAGTATCGTATCTTCTGGCCACAACACATGTTTGTTCTTCAGAGCTGCCCTCAATGGTGGCTGTGTTCTCCTATCCTCCGGTGCCTCTAAACCAATTGTGTTAAAGAAGGAATGGTGTCTGATGTTCTTATACACCCCCAGCCACCTCACAGGGTTTTTACGCAGCAGTTGTTTAATTATGTCGTGTAGATCAGTGTCCAGCCAAGATGGGATGTCTAGCTTCGCTCTGGTAATGGATTTGTACACTACTTTGCTGATGATAAAGTGGGGAGTGTCCTGACTCCACCAGTCAACTGCTGTGTCATACTCCATTCCAACAAACACATCAACGACCATATACACCTGTGTGCCCATCACTCCACTGGTCTTATTGGAAGAGGTAGCACCATCTTGGGCCATCCTTAGGGCTATGATGCGGATATATAAATCTCTATCAAGTACCAACACAGCTAGCAGGACTATATAGAAAAAAGCTGCACATCCAACATATAAAAAAATATAAAAATCTTTATTTAACAGCAGCGAATTAAAACTTTGTATACAATAGAAAACTTATGTGGGACTTAATCTGTCCATACATAAACGTGCGTACCAGTAAAAACAAAGGACAATCCTGATTGACCAGACAACTCAAAAATAAGCAAATAAATGTATACATGTTGCCAAAACATGACATCCAATGTAAAGAAGAGGGTCCCAGTCTATGTACTCACACCTGCCGAGCCCCACACGTATCGCTGGAATAACCAGCTTTTTCAGGGACTCCATTTGACATTGACTTGAATGGGTCTACAATCCGCAACTTACGGCCGAAGATAGGACTTCACCTATCTTTTGCGGAGCGGAGACATGGATTGGAAGCACTACTGTATGAAGCGCTTCCATTGGCTTCCCATCCGTGCCGCCGCACAACAAAAAGAACATGATCTATCTTTGGCCGTATGTTGCAGATCGAGGACCCATTCAAGTCAATGGGCCCATATCTGCAAACGGTAGCCACATGGCCCGTGCCCGTGCTTTGCAGACCACTATTTTCTGTCCGCAGCACCGGCGCTGAGCGCTTACGATTGTGTACATGAGCCCTTAAGTTGCTGCATTTTCCCCTCTTTTGCTGATAATTTTGATGGCCATGTAGGTGTTTCTGCGGGGCTGATGCCAGGACCACCTGAAGAAACAAATAGAAGTGGTCACAGAAGAATTCTTCTGCATGTATTACATGTAGTGACTTGATAGTGTATTGTCTCTAGGGGTTTCTGGCTATTCCGCTGACTAAGAAAGAGGGGTAGGGGAAGTGGGTGTGAGGTAACATCCAGACCCTACAGTTGAGCAAAAGTTAAGCAAATATATTGTGGTGTCTGCCCTTGGGAACGTTACAGAGATTTATTTTACCGTACTACATAGATATAACTAGAGGAAATTGTAGATTAGATTGTGGGATGACGGGGATGCAATTATATATCTTGATCCAGAATGGATGCAGTATGATTGTAATGTAGGCATAGAGAGCTATATATATATATATATATATATATATATACAGGACGCATCCCTCTCCACATGTGAAGGGGGTGCTAGAGGATCCTCCAGTGTTTCCTCTATGCTATGAAATGAAGCTTCTCTGTCTGCTCTAGCAGAGGAGGAGGCTGAAGTGCCTTCTACCAACCATGGAGTTCTGCAATATGTGCAGGCAGAGCACATGGAGAGCCTGCAAAAACCTTCTGCCGAAAGCTTCTGCTCAGTGCTCATCTGTCCCACCGAATAGGAGGGGGAGCGGAGGCTGCAGATACTGAAATGTTCTGTCTGGGCTTCCGTTCCGATAGACTTCATTTGCCTTTAGAAAAGGCAAGTGTATATCTGTGTCTAGTGTATATATGTGTGTGTCTGTATATACAAAGGGGCCCAAAAAATGTATACACACTTCAACATGAAAAATGTCTGTATGGCTTTATTACTAGATTTAGTGGGACGCCACGTGGGACGCCGCGTTTAGCTGAGATCGGCTGCATGCTCGATTTACTACACTGAGCCAGTGACGGAATAGGGTAAGAGACTCTTTCCATGATCTGTTCATCTGAATAAGAGATTCCTCCCAGGATTTGATACATCTGACTGTCCATATATTGGAGGATTGAAGTCGGACAGTGTATAGTACATTATACTATTTCTCTGACGCAGTCAGATCGTGCTTTTGGAGCCTTGTCCAGGTGTATTAGGATCCATTGTGATTGTTTCTCATTGTGGGGACTGCTGATTATTTGTGTATCCTTGAACTTTTATTATTATCTGGCGAATTTTTCAGGGCCCTCTTCCATTGTGAACTCATTTTATTGCATATATTATATGGATGGTTTTATATTGTGATTGTTTGATGCAATGCCTTTTATAATAGGATTAAATAAGTAGCCATTATTTATTTGCCGTTTTTTATTCCCTTATACGGAGTGCCCCTCATTTATCTACTACATTGTTCTAATCATACTGACCCGGAGAGTGAAGGGTATGGGTTAGTTTTACTGCATAGGGAATGCCGTAAAAGCAAAAGCCATAAAATTGTCACTGAATTTCTTTTTTTGGCCGGTTGCTTTCTTTGTATATTACAATGAAAAATATCATGAGTGCCATGGATTGCTGCATTTTTATGGGCATTACTATTATTTTTATTACTGCTGAGCACCACCAAGACCTCAGAGTCCATTGACCCGCTAGTATCCTGTGGCCTATACAGGTAGTGCCTACTTTTTCTTGTACATTTTTTTCCAATTCCACCACATTAGAATTTTTTTCCAGCTTCCCACTACATTGTATTTAACGGTAAATGGTGCCATCATAAAATGCAACTTGTCCCACAAAAAACAAGCCTGTCTGTGTAATACATGCAGCTTTGTTACAGTTTTTCTGTGGAAATGAAAAAAAAAATGCAATGAATTTTTCCATTGGATTTTCAGTCACTTGTAAACCCAGCCTCACTGGGGGTCATTTACTTACAGCGATATACCAGCTTTTGGCATAAAAAAAGTCACAAGACCTCATTTTGCGACCTTTTAAATGCACATGCTACACACACACAATGTCTTGTCACACGGACGTTTTTGCGCCCGGGAGTTTTGAGGGAGTGGGCGTGGCGAGGGCAGGATATCGGGCCTGACGCATTTACCACCTTTTACACTTGGAAACAGGCGTAAAAGCGAAGTGGAAACTACTCCCTTCACTTCACGGGAAAGCATTTAGACGTCAATATAACTGAGAAAACATGAGAAATCCTGGAGGAAAACCTGCTGCAGTCTGCAAGAAAAGTGCATGAAATTTTAATTAGAACTAAAAGCTAAGAGTTCACAGGGAAAAATTTAGACTTCAATCTGAGTATTTGACTGTACTTGGAAACATGAGAAATTTATTGTCTTCTATTATCTTTTATTGATACTAAACCAATAAAAACTATTGAAACAGAAATCCTGGATGAAAACCTGCTGCAGTCTGCAAGAGAAATGCAAGAGATTTTAATTTCATTTAAAAGCTAACACTTCACAGGAAAGCATTTAGACTTTAATATAACTGAGAAATCATGAGGAATCCTGGAGGAAAACCTGCTGCAGTCTGCAAGAAAAGTGCATGAAATTTTAATTAGAACTAAAAGCTAAGAGTTCACAGGGAAAAATTTAGACTTCAATCTGAGTATTTGACTGTACTTGGAAACATGAGAAATTTATTGTCCTCTATTATCTTTTATTGATACTAAACCAATAAAAACTATTGAAACAGAAATCCTGGATGAAAACCTGCTGCAGTCTGCAAGAGAAGTGCAAGAGATTTTAATTTCATTTAAAATCTAACACTTCACAGGAAAGCATTTAGACTTCAATATAACTGAGAAATCATGAGGAATCCTGGAGGAAAACCTGCTGCAGTCTGCAAGAAAAGTGCATGAAATTTTAATTAGAACTAAAAGCTAAGAGTTCACAGGGAAAAATTTAGAGTTCAATCTGAGTATTTGACTGTACTTGGAAACATGAGAAATTTATTGTCCTCTATTATCTTTTATTGATACTAAACCAATAAAAACTATTGAAACAGAAATCCTGAATGAAAACCTGCTGCAGTCTGCAAGAGAAGTGCAAGAGATTTTAATTTAATTTAAAAGCTAACACTTCACAGGAAAGCATTTAGACTTTAATATAACTGAGAAATCATGAGGAATCCTGGAGGAAAACCTGCTGCAGTCTGCAAGAGAAGTGAAGATTAAAATTAGACTTAAAAGTTAACACATCGTAGGGGTCAAAAAATTTAGACCTCAGTTCAACTGAATTGTTTGGCTGCACTTGAAAACAATTGTTCATTCACTGTCCTTAACTTGACAGAACTTAAACAGTTTTACAAAGGAGAATAAGGAAAAACTGCGAGGTCAGCATGTGCAAAGCTGATAAAAACCTATTCAAACTGCTGTCGTTTCTGCCAAAAGGTGACTTGAAGGGCAAATGGCTCTACACTGAACCATTTCTTGTATAATTGTTGAATTAAATGTTGTTACACAATAAAAAAAACTATACTATTATAGCACTAGATACATGTAATATATATACAGTATATAATGCATACAATAGAAAGAAAATCCAAGATGCCTTACATAAATAAAACTGCATTAAGAAAAAGTAGGCCAGGAACACCTGAGTGCATGAACACTGTAGCACAGTCTTGTATGACAATTAGAGCTCCTTGAGGTTTTCAGAATTTGCATCTTAGCCTTTAAGGAGGAACTGTCAGCCCCTTTCAAGGAATGATGGTAATAAGAGGAGAACAGTGATTTTGCTGAAAGGCCGTGGGCAAGGACCTCCACTAACCTAAGAAGAAGGATGTGATTAAGTAAGAACCTAGTTTTCCCAAGTAAAGGCTGCATAAAGGAGAGTGTAGCCCTTATTAACCCGAAATACAGCACAATCGTTCCTTCTTCATTTATATGCTATAGAAATGCGATCAAAGCCTTCATATGTCCTGTAGACTATTATACTACAAAACCAATAACTGACCAATGCAGCGACCCGCCGTAAGAAGGATGGGAGTGGTAGTTTTGATCGTGGTAGTTGTACTTACAGCTCACAGTGATGGTCCTCACCCTGGCTCTTCCTTGGTCATGCAGTGGTTAGAGACAATGGATAGGCCCATTGGATGCAATAAATAAATAAAGTCCTTACTGAGTTGATGATGAGGGTTATAGTACAGGTAGCAGATAAGGCACAGTCCAGGAGTATCTTAAAAGGTAGTCTTATCCCAATGGTTTTAGGTAACAGGCCTGTTGGTGGCTGCAGCTACCTTCATAAATGATTATTTTTAAGGATGTTGATGCAAACTGGAAAACCCCACTAGATTAACCTTGATGATTTTTGGCATGGTCAAATGTCTATATGATGTGTATAAGGGTGTCCTAATTCTCCCCAACAGATGATATTGGGGGGGGGGGGGGGGGGAAGGATTAGGCATGTTTCATTTTACATATCCAATTCTTTAGTGCTTAGGAGAGATAGGGAGGCCACCACCAGAGCACACCTTCTGTATTTAGATGCATATCTCTTGTTAATATCCCCTCTGCCAAAAAAAACTAGAGAGGGCACTCACATGAGTTTCTTGCAAAAGTCTGTATTTTTTTTTTTTTTTTCTATTGCCAAAATTTGTAAAATGGAGAAACAGAATGAGCAGAATTTTCATTTTCTTTTGTGTTTTAAATATTTTTAAAACCTTTATTTCCCCTTAATTCTAACTTTATTTTTAGTCCCCCTGCAAATGACCGCTCAAATGTCCTAAGCACAATTGATCATGGCATCTCATGGGGTTAAATGTCCTTGATTGGAGTGGTCTCTGATCACAGACACTCCTGGTGGATGCCTGCTGTCAACAAGCACCCGCCAGCTATGGCACCCGCTCAGCTCCTAAATGGACGCCCCAACATCCGCCGTTAATGTGTGGCGGACGTTACCAAGGACTTAAGCCCCTGATACTACATTTCTAAAAATGGCCACTGATCTTTCCTGGGAGGAATTTTCTATTAATATGGTTGCATACTGCTTGAGTGGCATTTATTGTCGCAGGCCGGTGTAGAAATGCAGTTTGACAATTTTGTGAATTAATGTGAAAATTCAAGAATGACTTCTCAGATACAAACCTGCAGTGATTATGTTCTCATTCTTATAAGACATAGTCACTAGAGAGAGGTTTTCTCAAGAGAATACGTACCACAGAGGCAGTCTATGTAGCTACAAGGAGGCTACCCTCAGGTTGGCATTTTACTTGTTCCTATCGGTTTGTGAACCTGCTCTGAACCTTCTCTGCAATCACAGGAATCAAACATGTGAAGGAGAAATGTCCAGAGGGTTCCTGCTGCCCTTTTCTACTGGGGGATAACAGGGGGCAGGGGAATGTGACAAATGAAAGTCCCTTCTGTGTCAGATGGGTGGTGTGATGACATGAGCCAGCAGGGGGCACCTCTACCCTGTGTACTCCCCTGGCTGTAGAAAGATTTACCATAAGAACATATGGAATATTGGCATGCATTGCTCATATCCCAACAAGACTGTATTATCTCACTTGTCAGTTCAAAATGTGCAGCACAATGTAGGTTGGAAGAACAAAAGCAGCCAAGATGATGTCCTCAAAATCAGTCTTTTGTCATTTGTGCTACTGACAGAGATGAAGCAGGACCAGACTGAGGGTACGGCCACGCGTGGCAAGTCGCAGCAAAAAAATACACAGAATATCTGCCAAAATACCATACACCAAATTGTGCATTTTGTTGTGTAATTCACTGCAGGATTTCTGCAAGTTTGTCACAGATTATACCCTTTGTATTTGCAGTGACCCGCTCGTTCACTGCTAAAGGGTAAAAAGGGTTTTATGAGATTTTACTACTGATGACCTATCCTCTGGATAGGTCATCAGTATCTGATAGGTAGGGATCCGACACCCGGGACCGCCGCCAATCAGCTGTTTGAGAAGACCTGGCTCTCCTGCGAGAGCCACGGCCTTGTCTCAGCTCACCAAGCACAGCGCCGTACATTGTATAGCGGCTATGCATGGTATCGCACTCAGCCCCAATCACTTCAATAGGCATGAGCTGCGCCTAGACCATGTGACCGATTAAAGTTTTGTCACTGGCCTAGGAAAAGTTTTGAGAAGGCTGCGGCGCTACTACAAGTGCCGGTGCCTTCTCGAACAGCTGATTGGTGGAGATCCCGGGTGTTGGACCCCCACCGATAAGATACTGATGACCTATCCTGAGAATAGGCCGTCAGTAGTAAAATCTCAGAAACCCCTTTTTATGTTGTGGTTAATTTCTAAAGGGTTAATATTCGGGCAAGCTAAAATGCAGACCTGTTTGATGTTTGCTGTTGCCAGGGGTGGGATTGGGAGAATCCTACTACTAGTAGGGAGTAGGGGGATGCTGCTTCTAATGAGGGGGAGTTTCATAGGTTCCTCTGTGGTGCCTTTCTAGCCTCCAGACTCCCGCTGTAAGAGAACACTGGGTGCAGAACCTGTACACTTGTGGATGTGACCAAAATGTCAGCGGACTGTAAGTCATTCACCTCTTCTAGCTGATAATGCAGGTAGGCAAGCATGATTAACTCTTGAGTGTCTGGAGGCACATAAGGCTCAAAAGTCAGGTAATGTAAAGTAGCAATTGAAAGTGTCGCATTTTCAGAGATTCTGTGTGATTCTTTGTGTGTGTTTTCCGGGGGTTAGGGTTGTTGGGATGGTGGACATTGGGTTCTGAGTTCCTGTGGTGGTGGACCACTTCTAGTTACATGCCTCGCAAGTCTCCGCCCCTTCCTGCCTTTTCTTTTTAGCAGTACTTTATTAACAACATAACACTGTGTCTGGAAACAGACAATTACTTAAAGGGGTTCTCTGGGAATTAAGAAAATAAAAATACTTAAATATTACGTTATTATAAATATATTTCCAAACACCTTTCATTAGTTATATTGGCTTGTTTTGTCTAGGGAGCAATCATTAGGAGAAATAAAATGGCTGCCATCCTATTAGTACGCACAAAACCTGTCCTAATCACACAGCAAGACAAGTTACTTCAGAACAGTGAGCTATAGAGCTGCCTCATCCTCCTCTCTGCTCTGCTTGTCAGGGATTATGATCCTGAATACAGTTGATAAAATCTTCAGCTGAATCTTTGTAGAAATGGAGTTCATGAAGAGACATGAAGTACAGACTGTGGTAACGTGGGTCTGTGGTAATGGAGACTGCATACAAGTGCTGCTGCTCATCAGTCACATCCCCAACCTTTTCTCTGTACTTCATGTCTCCTCATGAACTCCATTCCTACAGAGATTCAGCTGAAGATCTTATCATCTCTATTCAGGATCATAATCCCTGACAAGCAGAGCAGACAGGACGATGAGGCAGCTCTATAGCTCACTGTTCTGAAGTAACTTGTCCTGCTGTGTGATTAGGACATGTTTTGTGTGTACTAATAGGATGGCAGCCATTTTATTTCTCCTAATGATTGCTCCCCACACAAAACAAGCCATTATAACTAATAAAAGGTATTTGGGAATATATTTATGAAAAAGTAATATTTAAGTATTTTTATTTTCTTAATTCCCGGAGAAACCCTTTGATGTAGTTGTTACAATGCACAGAATAATAAGCATTATTCCAACAATTTTCCACAGCCGCCACTAGGAGGAGATCTGTGCATTGCGATTTTTACAGTTTTCACTAAGTTCACGGTAACTACAAATTCCTATGTGCAACTTGCGCCGCCCCCCAGGGCCCTCTATTGCGTCCTAGGTTTAGTAGAAAATGCTGAGTGGTATAGTGTGGCCTAAATGTCTCTTTATGTGTGTCACGGTGCTTCTACTGGATACTGCTGGGCCCCAGGCTTTGGTTCTGAAGCAATAAAAAGGGGGGGGGGGGGGAGATAATTGAGGGATAAAAGAAAGATTGAGTCCAGACCTTGTATGTAGTCGAACATCAGCTTTACTTGAATAAACGTTAATCAAAAACAATCTTCAAGCTTTGTCTTGGTCCCAGCAGACTTTGGCATAAACTGGCAGACTTTCTCAACAACTCTGCTTGTTTTTCTTTCTCTGCTGTACTGACAGGCTTGCTTAATACTTTGCTTTGTTTCTTTATGCTGCACTAAACTCTGCTTTAGTCTGGTTTCTGTACTTTAGGACTGTCCTGGTATCCTTGGATGGGGTGCCGTCGACATTTATTCCCCACCTGACACTCAGTAAAACTTATCTTTTGCCAATGAACTATTCCTCTGGGCCCTATGGATTCCAGACATATTTCTTCATGGCCAGCATTGCTTAGCGTACCCCTGCTCACCCTCCTCTCTTGACGAGAAGTAGACTCCAACTCCAACTCCTGGACACTTCTGTCCCACCCTTACGGCAGGAAGCAGGACTGGCCCACTTCTGCCCAAAGGGGGGGGGGGGGAATGGAATGGTAAGTTCCATTCTCTCTAACTATAGCTCTGCCATATACGCTGCAACCTGCTGGTGAACCAGGCAAATTACATGTAATAAACAGTTACATAGAAAGATTATGAATGCACAATGTAGAGGACCTGGACAGAAATACATAGATGGCATTCAGGTTAGCCCATTAGAGATAGTAGCAGGGTGTAGGAGTGTTAATACCACTCTGGGGTGTTACATATGCACTGAGTTCGGTCTAGTGGTGCCTGCAGGCATTCAGTTTTATCGTATAATTAATGTATGAAGGGAATCGGTGCGTTTAGAGCGATAGGGAAGGAGATTTATCAGTGCATTTATGACAGTTACAAACAAGAAAAAGAAAGTGTATAATCAGCTCACCGCTCCAGGAGGTATAAAAGCTCAGAACATAAAACTGCCACACACGTCACTTCCAGGTGCAGGCATGCAATCAAAGCAATTAACCCTGATAGAGCCAGAAGGGATCTAGCACATCTAGGGAGGAATTTACGTGTCTAAGGCCCCATGCACACGGCTGTATTTTGTTTCCGCAGCTGTAACACCCCAGAGTTGTGTTACTACACTCCTTTACCCCGCTACTATCTTCTAGGAGCCGTTACATTTGTCATCTGATATGATTTTGCTCATGTCTTCACAACTGTGCGTCTAAACACTGTATTAAATACAATTATTGTTGCAGTTTTCCATGTTCACCAGCAGGTGGCAGCAATGCGTTGGTAAGGTATTAGTTTCAGTTTAGTGTATCTAGGATGGAATGGATTATTCCAGCTTAGCTCCCCCTCTGTGGAGGTGTGGACTGTTCCCACATCCTTCAGCTTGGGTGGAGCAGGAAGTTAGGCGAGTGTGCCAGCCATCCCTGTTGGGGAAGGCTGTGTGATAGAGTTCAGGAGTCCCCCTGTATAGGGAAGAAAGCCAGGATCTTGTCTCGGCTGAGACATTGATCATATTCCCAGACTGAGCCCTGCAGCCTCAGCTGGATGACCAGAAAGCAGACAACCTCCAGAGTTCCAGGACGAAAGCATTCCCTGAGAGCCTATCTGAGAGTCAAGTCCAGAGACCTAGGAGAAGCCATTACTCCTCAGCTAGTCTGTCCCCACAAAGCAGAAGATATAGAGAAGCGCAGAAGATAAATTCCTGCCACAGTTACAGAGCTACTAAGCAGACGTCTTATCCTGCAAGCTCCAGATTTATAGTGCAGAAGATTTATTCCTGCCAACAGGGCTGGGACAAGGCCATTTGGTGCCCAGGGCGAAGATGGCAAACTGCGCCCCCCCCCCCCCCCCGTTTTTAAGAAAGAATCAATGTTGTTTCAAAACAAGAATATACTTAAAGCAATAGAACAAAGGACTGTGGGACTTTGAAAGTCACAGACACTATAAAGTTCCCCCCCATCATCATGTGCCAGTAAAAAGTCCCCCCCATCATCATGTGCCAGTTTTGTAATAAGCCCCCCCAATGTGCCAGTAACACTATTGTAAAAAAAACCAAAAAAAAAACACTTATACTTACCTAAGTGTCAGCGATGCGATGCAGCCTCTTCCTGTGTCCCACGCTGTAATGTAAGGCTCAGGCGGCACGATGACGTCATTGCGCCGGCCTCTGATAGGCTGCCGGCCTAGTGCCTGCAGCCAGGGGCGTACATAAAAATCACTGGGCCCCATAGCAGGAATCTAAATTGGGCCCCCATTCCCCTTTTATAGCCCCTCCCTTTGTTCCATGAACTATTCTTGCTGCTGCGTTTTATAATTTATGCCATCAGGGCCGGAATGGGATTACAAAACAGCCCTGGCACACAAAAGAGGTATAATAGATGCAGATGTATATTATATACAGCAGTGTACAGTTATGTGAGGTACGCGGTATAATAGATGCAGTGTGTACAGGTATATAGTATATTCCCTAGTGTTCTGATATGTGAGGTACAGGGTATAATAGATGCAGTGTGTACAGGTATATAGTATATACAGCAGTGTACTGATATGTGAGGTACGGGGTATAATATATGCAGTGTATACAGTATATACAGTAGTGTAATATGTGAGGTACGAGGTATAATAGATGCAGTGTGTACAGGTATATAGTAAATACAGCAGTGTATTGACACCTCGTACCTCACATATCAGTACACTGCTGTATATACTATATATCTGTACACACTGCATCTATTATACCTCGTACCTCACATATATAGTATATACAGAAGTGTACTGATATCTGTACACACAGCATCTATTATACCTCATACCTCACATATCAGTGCACTGCGGTATATACTATATATCTGTACATATTGCATGTATAATACTGTGTAATATATGCAGTGTGTGTGCATGTATGTGTGTGTATATATATATATATATATACAGAGCAGTGTATTGATGTGACACATAGAAGGTATAATACTGTAGATGCAGTGTTTATAGAAATATGTGGTCAGTTATGCATTATAGTCACTGTGAGGTACATGAGGTAGTGGTAACTGTCTGAAGTAGTATACATGAGTGAGCAATGAGTAAAAACAGGGCATGGAGGGGGGGGGGGGGGTAAATGATGAAAAGTGGAGGACCTCCTCTTACCTCTCCATTCCAGTCTGTATGGATCAATACAGAGCTGCTTGTGAACTTTTAATACTTGCTGTTAGGGGTTGAAGGACCTGTGATGATGTCATCACAGGTCCTGGCAGATGTACCTTTGAAACCTAGGAACTACACCATTTTTGGTGCAGTTCCTTTGCTAGATTCTGCAGGACCTGTGATGTTGAAGATGATGTCATCACAGGTCCTGGCAGATGCACTGTTCTAACCTGGGAACTACACTTTACACTGTGCAGTTCCCTTACAGGACCTGTGATGACATCATCAAAGGTCCTTTAGCTTTAGAAAGGTAAACAGGAGTAATTAGGGGGCGGGGCCTCTCCTCCACTTCGGTGCCTGCCTGCAGCCTATCAGAGGAAAGGGAAGGGACACGCCTCTCCCTCCCCTGCACCTCCGCTGGCACAGACAGTTTACAATGGAGATGAGCGCAATGGAAGCGCTCATCTCCCTGTGCCCGGCGGCGGCTGCTCACTTGGGGGGGGGGGTCATTTTAGTTGGGGGGGCACATGGGGGGGCACAGCATGATGTAGGGGGGGCCGTGGCTGGCACTTCACCTGCGCCCCCCTCCTGTCCGCAAATGGTAGCGCCCAGGGCACCCGCTCCTTCGGCCCCTGCCTTGTACCGGCCCTGCCTGCCAACCATTGCCAAAACCTGCTGGGACCAAAGACCAAAGCTGTATTCTGTTTGGATTCAAGTTACCTTCAGTAAAGAAAAGTTTGAACTTCATCTAAAGGTCTGGACATCATTTCTGCTGCAAAATTCCTCTATTAGTCCTGTTATCACTACACTCAAATTTATTGCAAGTGAGCCAGGAGCCAGGAGTCCAGCCGTACCCAGGTAGCAGACACCGTTGACACAATTATCACCACCTATAGAGACATTATAGGCCATTACACCACTCTGGCATTCCTAACCTGGGACATGCGTTATAACACCTTGGAAGGGCTCTGTCATAGTACCCTGCGCACGCTGCAATTGGCGTCACAAACAAACTTTAGACTATCATCTACACCTGACCCAGGCATTGCATAATTTGGCGTCAGGGTATACCTGTATCCTGCTCATTGCACATCCGATCCACATTTTTTGCAGATTGGATTGTGGACCCATTCATTTCAATGGGGCTGCAAAATATGTGGACATCACATCCATATGTCTGTTCCGCTGGACAAGTAGCCAGGACGGCGTACAAACGCCCGTGCTACAATATATTGTTGTACAGACGTAAAAAAATTCCCGAAAAAGGGTCTTGCAACTATTGTTACATCAAGAACTAGCATAAAAATGTTCGTAAATGATCTCCAATAGTATTCAGAAAGAACACCATATTTATGATGCACCTGTTCCACTTTCTCCAACATAGGAGTCGGGTGCGAGGCAGAGAATAACAAAAAAATTGTAGGTTGTCATACAAACTATTTGGGGAGAGTATTCTGTTTTGCCATGGGGCCTTATGAGATCTGCCCGCCACAAGCCCATCTATTCTAAACACAGCCCAGGAAGCTTCAGATGTGCTGCCCCCTGGCATGTGCTGATGTGCCCATCTATTCTAAACACAGCCCAGGAAGCTTCAGATGTGCTGCTTCAGATCGGTGGGGATCCTACCTCTGGGATCTCCACCGATTATGAGAACAGGGGCCCCATACCACTGCAGGTCCCTTGTTGCTCCACTAAAATGACCGAAACAGCCAGTTGCACATGCAGGCGGCCACTCCATTCCTTTATATGGGAGTTTCGGAAATAGCCGAGTACTGTACTTACCGGAATATCCCTTTAAATATCAAAATACCCGAATGACAACATAAGGATCAAGAGTAGGGCTTAGATACATGAACACATTAGGGTCTTCCTCCCTTTATGGGGATATGTTCCCAATTTTAAATATAAAAGAGGGAGGCAGACACTTAAAGGGGGCATTTATTAATATCTTAATACCAGCTTTTAGCATAAAAATAGTCGCAAGACCATTTTTTTTTTAATACCTTTGTGAAATACTTTGTTGCAAAGGCGTTTTTCGCCATCCTCACCACTTTAGAGCGGCAAGGGGGCAGCATGGGCCAGGACGGGGGCAGGACTTTGTCCCTGACACATTTACTATCTTTTACGCCTGGAAAGAGGAGTAAAATCTACTCCAGTCAGGGGTTGGAATAGTGTTTACTCCAGGCACATGGACAGCTGGTCTGAGCCTCATCCTAAGGGTCCATTCACACGACCGTATTTCTCTGTCTGCATCCGTTCCGCTATTTTGCAGAACAAATGCGGACCCATTCATTTTAATGGGTGCGCAAAAGATGCGGACAGCACACCGCGTGCTGTCCGTATCCGTAGTTCCCTTCCGCGGCCCTGCAAAAAAGATAGAGCATGTCCTATTCTTGTCTGCAGTCGTGGACAAGAATAGGCATTGCTATCATAGGGCCGGCCATGTGCGGTCCGCAAAACACCTACGGTCACGTGAATGCATCCTAAGTTAGAAGCTTTCTTTGCCAGTACAGCAGGGAAACAAAGACAGGCATAAAAAGCCAATCTTCGTAAATGGCCCCCAATATGCTTCACCATCACAAGAATAGCGGGAACAGAAGATTGAACTGAATTCTACTCTGACACCTGAGCATTAGCCCGTGGACAGAAAGAGGTCTACATTGCATCGAGTTGAGCAGCCGAGCGAGGAGGGGAGGGGGAGATGTGCAGACTGTCAGGGAAAGAGAGGAACATTTAATGTGTCTTTTGTGCCCCGGGCAGAAGATGTCCACATGAGGGATAAAAAGAAGAGGCAGAAATGGTAGAGACAGAACACGCTCTGTGTATACACATCACACACTTCATTATACAGCCATTTACCGAAGGCTGGGACACCCGCGCTCTGGAACGAGCCTCCCGTCACACCGATTTCGAAGGAAAGGCTTTATAGATTAGGAGGCTAGCCTTCTTCTCAGCTATTATACAACACCATTTCTCACAATACTAGAAAGGATTTAGTGTTTCTCACATTCTGTCCTCAATAAACCCCAAAGAGGTTTTTTCCTCGTTTCTCGTTATGTATTTGCCTTCATTACATCACTAATTACAACATAGAAATCATCTAAAGCTGACCTGGAGTTGGGGTTCCTTGAGGAAAGGATTGTGGAACATTAGTCTAGTACCTGGGTTCTCAATCAGTGGCATGCACTCCACATGAGTTTCACACCATGGGTGGAATTTATCATTAATTTATCATTATTATGGCAGTTTATGGTGTTCCCTGCACTGACGGAGGAGGCACCTTATTTACGGTGAGGCACAGGCCATAAGTTCAAAGAAAGCATAAAACTCTAAAACTTAACCTTTAATATATCAATGCATAAAAATACCCATAAATATGGAAAGTACCATTAGACCAAAAAAAGAAAAACAAAAAATGTAATACACTCAATAAATAATCAGTTTACGCAGGTGTAGCAGAGGTAGAGTTAGCGGTCAGGGGGGAACTAGCCCTAATATACCCTGACTACCCCAAGACACAAAGGAACATCCTGATGGTGGATGACCCTCGCTGGAACCTACCCCTGATGCACCCTAGTACACCCTTTACCATCCCAAGGGGTCATCCACCATCAGGATGTTCCCCTGTGTCTAGGGGTAGTCAGGGTATATTAGGGCTAATTCCCCCCTGACCGCTACACCTGTGTAAACGGTTTATTTATTGGGTGTATTATATTTTGGGGTATTTTTTTATTTTGCTCTAATGGTACTTTCCATATTTATGGATATTTTTATGGATTAATATATTAAAGGTTAAGTTTTAGAGTTTCATGCTTTTTTTTAGCTTAGGTTTTTTTTTTGTTTACCAAGATCCTGGGTATTTTACTGGTTTTGGCTTTGTGTATTTTGTTTTCTTGAGTGAGGCACAGGCCTCGTCATAACTTGGGCACATCCTCTGGCAGTCCATGCGCTAGACTAAAAGCTAGATGTAAGTCTTCTTTTACAGCAGAAAACTGGCGTAAAAGAAGATAAATGTGCCGAGCCCACTGGAATTTACTTCAATAAATGCTGCAGCTTTCTCCCTATTACAGCTCAGGGGGTGTGTCCTTTCTCAGTTGAGCATGTCCTTGCTCCTGCAGCTCTCTCCCTGTAACTGTCATAGCTTCTAACAGATAGGGCTGATGGCAGTTGAAGGATGGAACTGAGCATGTGCGACCACCTCAGTAGGTAGCTGTGCACATGACTATACAGATAAAACACCAGGGGGCACCATTATAATGAAGTAAAGAGAATATCTCACAAAAAGAGCATTTTTGTAACAGAAAGTAAATGACAAACGTAACTAGCTTTTCATGATGAATTATATTAAAATTAAAGGGGTTATCCAGGAATTTGATATTGAGGCCTAGCCTCAGGATAGGTTATCAATTTCAGATTGAAAGGGGTGCAAATCAGCTGTTTGAAGAGGTGGCTGTGGTCTCTTGACAGCTCACCAAGCACAGCACTGTACATTGTATAATGGTTCTGCTTGGTATTGCAACTCGGCCCCATTCGCTTGAATGGCACTGAGTTGCACCTAGGCTACGTGACCAATGTACAGTGATTTCACTGGCCTTGGAAGAAGCCTTGATGCTTACAGAGAGCCTGGCCTCTTCTAACAGCTAATCACAGGGGAAGGGAGTCCTTGGTGTTGGACCCCTACTGATCTGATACTAATGACCTATCCCGAGGATAGACCATCAGTATCAAATTCCTGTATAACCCTTTAATGTTAATATACTGTATTTTTCGCCCTATAAGACGCACCTAGGTTTTAGAGGAGGACAATAAGAAAAAAAAATTTTCATTACACCTCAGGTCAGACCACCAATCAGACCCCCAATGTTAATCATACCTTAGCTGACAGCCCCAATCAGACCCCCAATGTTAATAAGACCCCAATAAGACCTCAGATCAGACCCCCAATAAGACCTCAGCTCAGACCCCAATGTAAATGACCCTCAATCAGACCTCAGATAAGAGCCCCATGCCTCTCATCAGCCTCCATGCCTCTTATCAGCCCCCATGTCATCCCTTATGCCTCTTATCAGCCCCTATAATCAGCCCTTATGCCTCTTATCAGCCCCCATTATCAACCATTATGCCTCTCTTCACCCCCATTGCCTCAGATCAGCAGCCTCATGTTTTATAAAAATAAAAAAACACTTACCTCTCCTGCTCCTGGATGCCGCCGCTCCTCACTGCCCACGATCTTCTTTCTCCTGTTGTTGGCTGTGCTGTGAACTGGCGCGCACAGCATGAGGTAACAGAGCGCCCTCACGCTGTGCGCAGCCACTGCACAGCCAACAACCGAGGACCAGGAAGAGGTGAGTACAGAGCCTTCACCACTTCCTGTTCCTCCGGTACTAATGAGCACTTCCATAATAAAAGCGCTCATTAGAATTCGCCCAATAAGACGCAGGGGGCATTTTTCCCTCGCTAATGGGAGAAAAAAAATGCGTCTTATGGGAGAAAAATATGGTAATTCATCTTAAAGAAAATTAGATACTTTTGTATATTACTTTGTTACAAAAATGCTCCAGTTTTGAGATATTCTCTTTACTTAATTATAATGGCGCCCCCTGGTGTTTAATATTTATCGTAATGTGCACATCCACCTACTGAGGTGGTCGCACATGCTCAGTTACTATATGCTGTGGAAAAGCTTACTGATGTGACAATGTGCTCAAGCTGCTATTTTTCATACTTGCCCTGTTACACTGGTTTGTATGTTCTTTTTTTTTAATGATTTCCAGGAGAGGAATATTGATGACCTGATTGGTGGGGGTTCGACTCCTGGCACCCTCAGCGATCAGCTGTTTAAAGAGGCCACAGCTCCGTTGAGCAGTGCGACACCTTCCTAGTCCAGTGACATCACATTCATCGGTCACATGGCCTAGGAGCAGCTCAGTCCCATTGGGTTGCAATACCAAGCACCGCCACAATACAATATACGGTGCTGTGCTTGGTATGCTGTGAGGAGGCAGTAGTGCGGTGGTGGTGCTAGTAGTCAGATCTACACCGATTAGATATTGATGATCATCAATATTTTACTCCTGGAAAATCCCTTCAAATAACAAGTCTTCAATAAAAAATTAAAATATATATTACATATTATGTAGATCATCGAGTTCAGCCATCTTATATCTCACCTTTGTAGCGGTACATTAGACGTTGCACTGCACAGATATAATGCATTCAATATTTGCAATGAACGATCAGTAATGGACACTAAAAATAGAAGTCGCAATTGTCTGGGAATGAATGCATGTCACTATGGTTAATATATCATATGTACAAGACTTCTAATGATAACGGAGTGGGCTGCAGATCTCAGGTTACCCATCATACCTCATCGCCAACCAATATGTCTTTAGAGGTATACTACGGCGTTATTAATAGGTCGGTGATAATGACAGATAATAGGAGGTGCATGTGCTGTTCAATAAATGTTACAGGATGAAATAAAAAATCAATATCTCCTGCACAGTGGTTGAGCTGGAGCTACTCAATGGTTACTTATTAGAAGTGGATTAAATTGGACTGGTCCAGAAGACAAGAAATAATTTTATTTTAAGACACAAAGGCTCCTATTGCTATATCTTCCTTTACTGTCCACCACATAGCAGCAAAGAAAAAAGAACAAAGACATTAGAATAAACCATGACAACCGGCCCCTCCCATGCCTAGGTCGTCTATATATATAGTCCTTATCCCCCAAAATCCTCCTCTTCCTTTGCTGCTGCCACCAGATAAGTATCGTGTCCATATTAGGATTTGTCTCTTATTGTTAATTCGGATATAAATATTCCTTCAATCAGATTGTTTTAGATTAGATTTTCTGGTTCTATTTTTTCTTCCCTTTATCCCTTTTGAGGGGTTTATTTTCCCCTCTCCTTTTTACCCTGTGTCCTTGACTCTTGCCACATATATTTTTCATCCTAGCCCTCCTCCGCACGCTAGTCCCTTGCTTGGGCTGGCGTGGGTCATTCCAAGCTTCCCCCCCCTTTTTTCTTCTTACCGTTCGCTTCCTCCCCGCGCTTACCGCGCCTCAGTCACTTTTCTTCTTGTTGGTGCGCAGCAGAAGTATCACGAGACTTCGGCCACCATCTTGCTTTCCCCTCTCTCACTGTTTCTTCTGCGCCCGAAGTATCGCGTTACTTTGGCCGCCATTTTACATTCCTCCCGTTTTCCTTCTGTTCGACCGCTTCTCTTTCCCTGTAGTCACTCCCCTTCTATGACGGGGGCGATCTTGCGTTTTCTACACACCGTGTCTTCTAGTGTAGCTGTAAGAGGCAGCCCTGAATCAACCAGCAGCATTTCCAGCACGTATATCTATGCAGACTGTCATGTTTCCCTCCGGCCACCAGAGGCCACTATGACTAAACAGGAACCTGAGCTGTGCTGGCCAGAGGCTAAGAAAGAGTTAAGAAGTTTTTCCCGGGCTGTTCCAGAAGTTGCTGAGATAACAGAGAGAGATGGACTGCTGAGAGATAACAGAAAAAGACTGTAGCAGCAGGAGGCTATATTAACTGAGATTTTCCTGACAGCTGTAGAGCTGCACACAGAGGACTTCACTGTGTGTTCCAGAAGAAGTGGGACCGTGTGTAGAGACCATCCGGATCCTTCCTGCCAGAGGTGGAGAGCTGCATCTGCTGTAACCAGAGAGAGAAAGACAGACAAGCAAGCGACCGGACCTGGAGCCAGACTGCATCTTATTGGATCCAAGAGAATCTGCAGAACTGTGAGTGGCACCGGTTCTTATCTGTGATAGGTTATAGAGTCAGGGACTTATTCAGTGCGCTGTAGAAGCGTCCCCTGGGTAGCAGGGCTAGATAGGAAATTGGTAGTGAGAGTAGTCTGCAAGCTGACTGCTTACTGTTTAGCTTATTCTGTGTCCATGCAAAATCTCATTACCACTGTTGTTGTTTTATGTTCACCTGTTCATCCCATTCCTGTCATTGACCCATTGTGCCGCTGGTGCGGTGGTACTGTATTGTTACTCAGGTTTTCCGGCAGATTAATTTTGCTTCTTAATAAAGCCGGCTTTTGCTTCAGTCTCCTTGTCCGCTGTACTGTACTTGAATCCTGCTTTGCGGTCTCTCCCTCCTCTGACCGCTACATAGCGACTCATAACACCTCAGGGTACTAGTGTAGGTTCTTTTGTCTGCCCCATCCTTCCCTTTACCTAGTGGGACGTGACTTACTCCCTCTAGTATACAGAAGCATATAGGTCAGTCAGTCAGGATCCTCAGGGGCATGAGGATTAAGGGGGGACCTTTGCTGAGACATAGTGGAAGATAGGGTATAAAACACCAAGGTTTAAGGGGGGACCCTTGCTGAGACATAGTGGAAGATAGGGTATAAAACACCAAGGTAAAGGTGTTTTATACCCTATCTTCCACTATGTCTCAGTAAGGGTCCCCCCTTAATCCTTGGTGTTTTATACCCTATCTTCCACTATGTCTCAGCAAGGGTCCCCCCTTAATCCTCATGCCCCTGAGTATCCTGATATTGAAAACCTAGCTCATCCTCCCACTAGGGAGGACCTCCCTTTGTTAGATGAGTCCTAGGCGGCGGCCATTTAGCGTTCGGTTTCTAACGCTATTATAGCGGCCATGGGATCCATGTCTCATACTCTCACTAGGTCCATCTCAGAGGCCTTTCGATCCCAGCCATCTTCTTCCAAGAAGGGTCAGAACCACCCCAGTGCTTGCGTATCTCAACCCCAACCACCGGACCTTCCTGCCTCCAGAAACATTGTGAATAGAGTTACTTTTACCACCCAAGATAACGCGCCCACGGAGCGCAAAAGAGCCTATCCACGCCAGGAAGAAAAGGTGCAGAATTGGAAATGTGCCAGAGTACAGCCTGATATTTATTCTGACTCCGAGGTCGGATCCGATGAGGAGGCTAGCGCAGATGCCTTGTACGACTCTGAAGATGAGTTTTCGGGTATGACGGGGGACCGTGCTATCCCAGCCCATTCTTTTATAGCCGGTAGCAATGCCTTATGTGAGGCCGCTACTGATGCCTCAGTCTCCTTAGTGGACCCATCGGGAGAACCACTTTTCGTTCCGGACGTCCTCCATCATCCGAGATCGGCAGAGTGGCTCCCGGTGGACCATGTGACCAAATATTTAGAGACCCGGGTGCGTTGCCCTCTCAGTAAGCTTAGGCCAGAATGCCCTAGACCGCTAGTGCCCACCAAAGTCTGCGATACCCTGGTTGTAGACCCTAAGATGGCGCAGTTCCTATCTAAGTCGGGATGGAATCCCCATAAGGGTCTGGAGTCAGCTCTTAAAGCCTGCCAAGATAAACTGGATATTTTTGGCCCCCTAGCCAGAATTTTCGAATTGGCTGAATCCGCTAGAGCGGATGATAGAAATGTGGACCCGGAAGAACTTCGGGGCTGGATCCAAAGGGCTATTTGCATTGCCGGCAATGTCAACATGTCACTCTTTATTGAGAGACGCAAGGCCATCCTATTCAAGATTGAGCCTAAATTGGCCAATCAGGCCCTCACTGAGGCAGGCAAGGATGCTCAGGGCTTACTTTTTAGAGATTCCTTCATTAAAGATTTGAGCTGATTTGTGGGCGCTTTTACGGCTCTCGACAAAGCCCAGTCCTCTATGAAGAGGGTCTTTCATGATCGGGTTTCCACCAGGGCCAGCAGTTCCAGGGGCCGTCTGCCCGGCCGTTCTTCATATCAGACCCGAGGTTCGGGTCAAGGCTCCTACTCACATAGATCAGCCTTTCCACAAAGATCCTCTTACCAGGATGCCAGACAACCGTCTGGATTTTTTCCTACCAGAGGCGGTCCAGGACGCAATAGAGGTTACAGAGGATCCATGAGCTCAAGACGACTTTACGGTAAGCATTCTACCTCTGTTTTTCGAATGTTTGCGTAGGGGGCAGGCTCCGTCATTTTTCTCACGCCTGGTCACGCATCACCTCGGACCAGTGGGTCCATTCCAAAGTCCGAGGTTTCCAGATAGAGCTGGTGGAGTCTCCGCATCATATTCCTTTTCCCCATCCTCTGGTTCTCTCGGGCCCATCTCAACTTTTGATTAACAGGGAGCTGTCGGACCTCTTCCAGAAGGAGGCGATAGAACGAGCTCCAGACCAGCATTCGGGTTTAATCAGCAGCATCTTCTTAGTGAAAAAGAAAGGGGGTCAGATGCAACCCGTTATCAACCTGCAGCCCTTGAACAGGTTCATCCATTACAGACATTTCAAGATGGAAGGTATTCATCTCCACAGAGACTTACTTCTTCAGGGGGATTGGAGGGTGAAACTCGATCTCAAGGACGCATACCTAACTGTCCCGATCACAGACTTCTCCAGAGATCTCCTTTGCTTTCTATTGAAAGGGGAGGTCTGGCGTTTTAGCTGTCTTCCGTTCGGTCTCTCATCCGCCCCTTGGTGTTTCACCAAGCTAATGCGTCCAGCTATGGCGTGGCTCCGCAGTTGAGGTGTCCGCCTAGTGATTTACCTGGACGATATTCTCATCTTAGCGCAGGATCATTCCGTTCTTCTCAAACATCTCAATTATACTATGAACCTCCTCTCTCGTTTAGGCTTCCTTCTCAATCAGGAGAAATCGATTCTAACCCCATCTCAGACCACGGAATTCCTAGGCTTTACAGTGAATTCCCTTACGGTAACTTTAAGCCTCCCTCCGGCAAAGGTCAGAGCTATCCCCAGGAAATTGAGCAGGGCGTTGACTATGTCGCAAATCTCTCTTTGTCACTTGGCCCGAATTATCGGCCTCCTTTCCTCTTCTATGCAAGCGGTCTTCCCGGCCCCACTCCATTATCGGGCCCTTCAACGTCTGAAGACTGCTCATCTCCATGCCGGAGCTTCGTATGCAGACCTAATATCTTTGGAGTCGGAGACCAGGGACGAACTGACCTGGTGGATACACAATCTCTCTGCTTGGAACGGCAAGGCGATTTGCAGTCCGCGGACAGACTTTACGGTGGATTCGGACGCCAGTCTTCTAGTTTGGGGCGCGAATTGCGATGGGGTAACCACAGGAGGACCCTGGTCGGCAGACGAACCCAGACTTCACATCAATGCTCTGGAGCTCCTGGTGGGCTCCTTTGCTATTCGGAGTTTCACGAACGGCATGGCCAGGAATTGCATCAGGCTGCACATGGACAACATCTCAGCGGTCCGTTATGTCAACTCCATGGGAGGCACACACTCAGCAATGCTTACTCATCTAGCGAAGGATTTCTGGTCTTAATGTCTTTCCAGGGACATTACGGTGTTAGCGGAATACCTTCCGGGCCTGCACAACACCCAGGCGGATTGGAGTTCTCGTTATCTCTTGGACGGCAACGATTGGAAGTTGGACGAGGAGGTGTTCTTTGCTATCTTGTCTCTTTGGGGTCCTTTCTCTATCGACCTCTTTACCTCCCGTCTGAATACGCAGCTTCCCCGTTTCTTCAGTTGGCGCCCAGATCCAGACGCAGAAGCGGTGGATGCCTTCCTCCAGGATTGGTCCGGATCCCTAATGTATGCGATCCCACCTTTCGCCATGATCCTGCGGGTCCTGAACCAGGTGCACCGACAATAGGCCGAGCTGGGGATGGTGGTTCCATTTTGGGGCACCCGTTCATGGTTCCCTGAATTACTGGAACTGATGATAGAGATCCCCATTCTTCTGCCAGAGTTTCCGGGTCTCCTTCGGGGGCCCGTGGGTCAAGAGCATCCCCTCCTTTTAGACGGCTCCCTGCGGCTTCTAGCATGCAGAATTTCAGGGACTCCTGGGGAGTCCAAGGACTTTCGGATGCAACTAGAAGACTATTGGAAGATGCATGGGCTTCCGGCACAAGACAAGCTTATAGATCAGCCTGGAGATCTTGGTCTAGCTGGTGCTTGGCTCGGCACTTGGATCCCATTTCGGCGCCTGTAGAAGAGATTCTACACTTCCTTACATCATTATTTGAGGACGGTAAGGCCTATCGCATGATAAATTTGTATAGATCGGCCATTTCCTCTGCACATCAAGGGTTTGAAGGGTTCCCAGCGGGTCAGCACCTGTTGGTGTGCCATTTGTTGCGGGGTTCGCGTCTGTCTCGTCCTCCGCGACCGAGGTTTTCCACTACTTGGGATTTCTCCTCTGTGCTGTCCCTTTTCTCTAAGTGGCCGTCTAATTCAGACTTATCATTACGCCAATTATTATTACACCTCTTCCAGTCTTTCATATACCCCAGGAGTAACATACAACCCTCGCAGATACTTATATAGAAAAATAGTTTACTGATAACAGAGATGACAAAGCAATGGACATTATACATAAAGATAGAGACACTACAAATAACATAGAAGACACCACCACACACAGTCGCCTCTGTTCCTGCATTTCCTGGATGCTAAGAAAATGTGTCTAATATTGTGTATGTATATACAGTATATCCAGATTCCTCCAATATACCGTCTACTGGATCCACACTTCTAACCAACTCATATCCAGTACCTGACCATTAGTACAAGTACATATAGAGACTGCTGCATAAACAGCATATACACATATAAAGTCTACTGGGATATTATACCTATATACATACACACATAAGCTTACATATAACTTAGCTTGCTCCTGAAATGATGTTGGTCCAGGGGGGTCCAGGAAGAGAGAGAGAGAGACTCCCAGGTTTCATGTCACCTATATGTTTCTGTGTCCCAGCCCCCACCATGGACTCCACCCTGTGGCCACCCAAATATCTGTTGGCCTAGAGAATGTTGTCCAACTGCTTTTACAATGTCCCCTTCCTGCCTTTGATATGCTAACAAGGGACACAATGACCAAATGGCTACTGGCCATACTGATATCACTGAATGGGTGAATACCACTGGATATCAATATACACTATATCCAATTATTAGGCATATTTGTATGATCATCAGGCTGAGGTTCTGGCTGAGAGCCATATTTTCCTGTAACACTATCTATTTATTATCTATCCCAAATCTATCTATCTATCTATCTATCTATCAATCTATCTATCATCTCCTATATATTGCAGTAGCCGTGTGTGGGGTGGCCACAACCCTATGCTGGGTTCCCAGGACACCGTTGAGATGTCACCACATGTTGCTGCTCTCCGGAAGGGATGGTAAGGCGTGGTGCACCCAATGGGAAATAAGTCCAGAGAGGGTCTGCAGTGAACCAGTGTGCTTCTTTACTGGAAGAAATCAGGAGCAAAATAGTACAGGCGAGGCATAGGGCTGGCTTCTCCTGGCAGAAGAAGGGTTTGATGCTGAGGAAAGGCCTGAGCTAGCTCTCCCTCTCAAGACGGGTACCCTGGACAAAGGTTGGAGGCCCGGGGTATCTGGCTCAGTCATCCAGTTGGCTCCTCAACCACATGGCTGGTGACCCAGAGTCTGTGGCAGAGTATGCCTATCTCATTGTCTTATTTTGGTCACTCATGCACACTGGCAGAGTCTCTTCTATTAAGCAGTAATCCCTATCTGCAGACATCTAGGTGCTTTGACTGTTTTCTTTTGGAGACGCACAGCCTAAACAGAAACAATATTTTTCCCGACATAAACAATACAGCTAAGACTTCGTTACATCACCATTCAGCCATTCCGTTCCGAAAATGGAAAGGACAGATGCGGCACATAACTGAGCCGAACGGACCCTAAGAACCCCACAGACTATAATGGGATCTGTTAGGTGTCTGCTCAGAAGAAGATTTTGGAGCGGAGACAAAAGTAGTGCATGCAGGACTTTTGTCTTCGCTTACAAAATCTTCTTCTGAGCGGAAACCTAACAGACCCCATTGTAGTCTATGGGGTTCTTAGGTTCTGTTCGGCTCAGTTATGTGCCGCATCTATCCTTTCCATTTCCCTGCTCCTAAACGGAGCAGGAGAAAAGAATGGCTGAACGGTGATGTGAACTCAGCCTAAACCAGATAGTCAGAAGGTCAGTGTGTCTGTTGTTTTCCCCTCCAAAACTTTGCACAGTCCCTTATAGTAACTGTGGAAGATAAATGTTTCTCCAAACAGTTTCAGGCTTTGTCTTGGTTTCAGCAAGCTTTAGCAATGAACTGGCAGGCAAACTCAATTCTATATTTCTCAGTGCTATATCTTTCTCTCACTCTGCAGTACTGAAGAGTTAACTTGGTGTATTTGTTTCCTCTTTATGCTGCACTTCACTCTTGTAGTCGGACTTATTTTCAGCCAAAAAGTAGGTTAGAATCCTGGCAGCTCCAACATGGATTCTCAACCAGAACAAACTAGAACTGTACCTCCGTCTAGTAGCAAGCAGGACTGGCCCACTTCTGACCAAAGGGGGGGGGGGGAATGGAATGATGAGTTCCATTCTGTCTAACTATAGCTCTGCCATGTTTGCTGCCACCTGCTGGTGAACCAGGCGCATTACATGACCAGTTACATAATATTATTATAAATGCACAGTTTTGAGGGACCTGGAAATAAATATATAAGTGACATACAGGTTAGACCAGAAAATATAGTAGCAAGGTGCAGAAGTGGTAACACCACTCTGGGGTGTTACATACCCCCTTACTTAAAGATCAAGCTGCCCTTAGGGTATATGCTCTAAGTGTACCAAGGAAAAATGTAAGTGCTGCATGAAAATACACATACATAGACTGACATAAAGACGGCTTCCTACGGATTCCTCAAATTAAACAGGCGGGGGGCAGTAACATATATAAAACATAACTTTTAATAAATCTAGTTTAGAAAACAGCCCCTAACAAATATAGACAAACAAAAAAACACACACTGCTTGTGACTTACCACTTGGTTCCCCCTGTGTAGCAATACAATACAATGTATGCCTAAGCTATCTAGCTAACACAAGGTAACTTAAGAACCATGAGTATTTAACGTCCTCAGAGGCAGTCCATATGAGCAATGACAATGTAAGACCTGCTTGTGACGTACCAGACTTCCTCAGAGGCAGTCCATAAATCTAGAAAAGTAAGGTGCTGACTATCTGGCTAAATAATTACACCAAAGTCCATACAAAACTGCATAATATCACATTGTTGTACCCATATAAGGGTCCAGACAATGGACAATATACTTGAAACGTTGCTGAACCTGAAAAAGATTAGTGCAAATCACAGTGCAAACAGATAAGGCATTTAAATAGTGCAATAAAATCAAATTAGAGTATCTTCCTCAGTGCTTGAGGATCCATTGCAAACTAGAACAAAAGTGCAAAAGAGTCCTTTGTAATCCATGGGAAATAACGTAACGTCATTATTTGTAATCCACATGATATAGTAAACTCATTTGTAATCCACATGGGTTAACAATATAAAATAGCAGCACAGGTCATAAGAACCCTTTTGGCAAAAGGGGGCCCCCAAATAACCTGAGAAGGGGGAAAAAAGGGAATTTTGGCACTGTTAAGCACAACTTGCAGGTAGATGAAGATGGGGGTAACTGACAGATTGGGGCAGTCCTAACTGAACGCGACCATCCGGGTGAGGACTAAAAACAAGGGCAGCCTGAAATATAAAAACAATGCCAACAGGCCCTCACCCTTCAGGAACAGTCCACGCTGTGGCTGTCAGAAGTCCTGGATTCTTTAAATGGAGTTGTTGAGGCTCCTTAGGGGAAGGACCTCCGATCTTCCTTGCTGCTACCACTGCTGAATGTCATTAGTGGACGGTCCTTCCTTTTATAATCCAGTCTGACTTGTGTAGTGGAGCGGCACTGCCCTCCTGTAGTGGAACTTGGAATTGAACGGGTAGTCACACTCTTCATAGCAGCTGCAACTTTCTGTTTAACGGGTCCGGAACCTCCCGCCAGGCAAAATGGATCCAGGACCACCGGCTGTATGGGAGCGGGTAGATAGTCCTTCTCATGTGGTGGTGAATCCTGGGATGCTCTCTCCCTCGCCATGGCCATTTTCCAGGGTAGTTGATAAACAACTTTTGGGTTGAAGGAAACAATGGAGGTGGACACACAGCCCATTTGACAAACAGGTGTTGGTGGCACAGGTAATCCTGGGATGAGCAGCTCTGGTTCTGGCTGAGGCCTTTTGCGGAAGCACAGCACACCATCTGCTGACTCCTGCAGACAGTGCACCCTCCCGACAGCAGTTGGTTCTTCCTGTCATGTCTCCGGTGTGGACACTGGGACAAGGGGCTTCTCAAGAAGACACCCCCGC
This sequence comes from Bufo bufo, assembly GCF_905171765.1. Classification (NCBI taxonomy): domain Eukaryota; kingdom Metazoa; phylum Chordata; class Amphibia; order Anura; family Bufonidae; genus Bufo; species Bufo bufo. Next base: position 360,411,229 of record NC_053394.1, on the reverse strand, counting down.
AGCAAAGGGGCCTTTAGTGGACCTCATAGGAATATATTCAACTTGCTCCCCTTTGGCCTAACCTGCGGCAGGTTAGGCCGTTTAACAGAGCGCCGGTTGACAAACAACTCTGTCCCGGACTCATCATCTTGTATGAACCCCGTGCCTCGTTCCACATTGAACCAGACCACGGTCCAGATTCTTCTCTCCAGTACTGGGTCGTGGGGAAGTGGCTGGTCTAGCAATCGGACCACCCAATCCTTGATGGCCTTTCTGTAATCCCACGATTTGGTAGCGTAGGCCATGACTTTCAGAGGGACTACCGGGTTAAACGTGTCGTAGACCTCACTGTTTCTGGTGGCAGATTGGTAAATCCTGCCATCTCTGCCGCACCAGTCGGCACAGGGAACGTGGGCGATTCCTTCCCCGATCCACTTATGAGCTGCGACACCCGGATATCCTTCATGTCATCGAACAGGGCAGGTACCTTGTCACAACACATTCCTCCACAGGCAGGCTTTGGAAGCACCATTTTGTCCTTCCTCTCACTGGCCATGTCAACTGGTGATGAAGGAGGGGCTCTAGGGGTGGAGCTTCCACTTCCTCTCCTTGTGCTGTAATATTGCTCTCTGTCGGCAGGGCTAAATTTCCCCGCTTTAGATAGGGACGTTCCTTTACTTCCCGCTCTGTACAAGAAGATGATTCGCCATCGCTGATAAAAATAGCAGATTAACCCTTTGGATGCCGACGCGCATAGTTTTGCGCCTGTCACTCCGCAGCAAATTTAATAAAGTCATTTTTAATGGGGTTCCTGTAAAACCTATAGGCTTTGTAGTTGTAAGACACACAGATTAATCCCGTTCGAATCCCGTTCATATCCTGTTTGTATGATGCCAAAATTGCAGAGGGCACCTTCTCCCAGGGCCCTTTAAGAGGAAGAAGAGTACTTGTTTTCATGATGCCAGTTGCAGTGAAGCAACAAGGGTACAGGGCCCCTTTTTAGTGATGTAGTAGATGGTACCCAGGTGTAGGAATGCTGAGTGGTATAGTGCGGCCTATCTGTTTTCTTTGTGTGTGTCACGATGCTCCTACCTGGATACGGCTAGACCCCAGCCTTTGGCTTTGAAGCAATAAATAGGGGGAATAATTGAGGGATTTAAAGAAATAACTTGAGCCCAGACCTTGAGATGAAGTTCAATGGCAGCTTTACTTGAATAAACGTTTCTCCAAACAGTTTCAGACTTTGTCTTGGTTCCAGCAGGATTTAGCATTAAACTGGCAGGCAAACTAAATTCTGCTATATCTTTCTCTCACTCTGCAGTACTGACAAGCTAACTTGGTGTCTTTTTTTCTGTCACGGCGCGGTGTGGGAGGATAACTCCACATTGACCACAAGAGGGAAGGGAATAGGTACGAGGCCTGGAAACTAGGGAAAGGGGGAAAGGTCACCTCCTAGTGAATCCCTAACCTGAGCCCTGCCTACTATAAGTATAAACAGACCTTGATGGTAGGAATGTTCATACGCTGGAACCTAGGGCCCTATCTGACCCTAAAGGGCCCTGGAAATAGTGTTAGGACAAGAGATGTCCTGTTCCTTCCCAGCTTAAGGAACAGGAGACTCCCTCAGGCCTAATACCAAAAGGTAGGGGAAAACCACAAACAAGAAATAGAGAAAAGATACTTAACTCCAAAATTTGCAGATGAGAAGGAACTCAGAGGAGAACCAGACACCAACTCTTCACAAACAAAAGGAGCTATCAACCGTATAGCATGATGGGTGAGAACAGACTAAATAGAGGATTAGGAATTAACACTTAAGCTTCACCTGAGACCAGGGGTGTGGTAATACCCAGCAACAACACAGAAGAGTGAAACCAGAGAGGCTGTCAGATCACATCGCGTGCAGCCAGTCTCCTAGATCTTCTGACCCCTGTCAGAGAGACTGTGACAGTTTCCTCTTTATGCTGCACTTAACTCTTGTAGTCGGACTTATGTTCAGAAGTAGGTTAGAACCTTGGCAGCTCCAACATGGAGTCTCAACCAAAACAAACCAGAACTGCCCCACCTCCTTCTGGTAGCAAGCAGGACTAGCCAACTTCTGAACAAAGAGGGGGGGGAATGGAATGGTGAGTTCCATTCTAACTATAGCTCTGCCGTATTTGCTGCCACCTGCTGGTGAACCAGGCACATTACATGACCAGTTACATAACATTATTATAAATGCACAGTGTTGAGGGACCTGGAAATAAATATATAGGTGACATACAGGTTAGACCATAAAAGATAGTAGCAAGGTGCAGAAGGGGGTAACACCACTCTGGAGTATTACATATCTATCTATCTATCTCATATCTATCTCTATATCTATTTATTATCTATCCATCTATCTACCCTCTAGATATCTCTCATATCTAGCTCTCTCATATCTGTCTATCTAAATCTATCTAATACTGTATCTATCTATCTATCTATCTATCTATCTATCTATCTATCTATGAATCGATTGACCGATCGATCTATCTCATATCTATCATCTATCCATCTATCTACCCATCTATATCTTTCATATCTAGCTCTCTCATATCTATCTGTCTGTCTATCTAAATCTATCTAATACTATCCATCTATTTATCTATCTATCTATCTATCTATCTATCTATCTATCTATCTATCTATCTATCTAGTTTCAGTATATATATGGTCTCAGTGCATAAGGCATCCTTCATATAATAGGGAGAGATCCAGGTAAGACATTAGAGCAGCATCCCAGTGCCTGAACAGTCAGGACATGGAGCATGAAGACTATTGTTAATCCTCCACTGATTGCTCCGTCCTTTGATAATATTAACATAAGGAGAAGTGATTAAAAAATAAATGAAACATTCATGATATTAATACTCCAATAGCCCAAGGCTACACATTTCACAGGGTGATGCCCTTCAATGTGGCTCACAAACAGATTCAATGTGTAAGTATAGCAACTGGCAAATAAATGACCGTGATGACATCAGTTACGTGTCCAGAAGGTCACAATACACACTTATGCACAAAAATATGAAAAAATTATGGAGATTTCAGTTTTCCAGTTGCGATCAAGATAAATGTGTACTTGTAAATGATGTGCTACAAGCAGCAGTGTGAATATAATGAGTCAACCAAACGCAGCTGTTTTAGGTGAAAATACTTAAGGGCAATGAGTTAGTCTTGGAAGAACAAAGCCTTACCGTGATGTAAGAGTATCAACTAGTAGTAGTAGCTTCAGATCCATCTCATATTTCTTAAAGGGAATATATCACATGTATTTTATTAACTAATTAAAATTGCAGTACCCAAGAAGGATTACTGAAAAGGGTTAATTACTGTAATATCAAATTCTTCACTTAAATATTGTGATTTTTTTATGTTTGTGTACTTAATCTTCACCTTAGTTCACTATGTCAGGTTTCCGGGGTGATGGACCTGGGTCCTCCCCTTGATTAGTGAGTCGTCTTAGTCTAGTTGAAGAATAGTAAAGACCTACATGTGCAAGCTCCTCAGAGCTAGGACCTAGTTTAGATAATCTCCGTCTCTGGGGCTTCAACAGACAAGAAAGCAACTGTTCTACCAGAGTACCCTGGGGAGAAGGAGATTTAAAGGAGATTTTCTTTGTGTTTGTGTACTTAATCTTAACCTCGGTTCACTATGTCAGATTTCCAGTGTGATGGACCTGGGTCCGCTGCTTGATAACTGAGTCGTTTTAGTCTAGCTGAAGAACAGTAAATACCTACATGTGCAAGCTCCTCAGAGCTAGGCTCAAGTTCAGAGAATCTCTGTCTCTTGGACTTTAACAGCCAAGAAAGAAACTTTCCTACCAGAGTACCCCAGGGAGAAGGATATTTGCAGGTCTAGAACTCACAAGACCATGCATTGGAGTCAGACAGCAGGGTATTGTGAACGTTTATGGCAGAAAGACCTTACTGCAGTGGAAGGGAATATTGCTAAAGTATCCTCCACACTTTGAGATGGATTGGTCACCCATATCTAAAGTTTCTGCACCCATAAGTCTAGGAACTGTAGAAGGACTCTTTGCATGCCTGTGGTTCTACTGAGAGACTTTAGAGAACCAGAGAAGGAGTACGGAGTTCTACAAAATATTGTGCTGTGATATACTTTGTTACTGCGCCTTGCTGCTACTTGTACTACAATCCTTATCATCAGCTTCAGTGAAGAGAATTTATTTATTGCAAGCAATAGGCCTGGTTATTGGCTCCACCATGCCTTGCACCCTGCCAAACATAAACCACCAAGGGCACCCCAACTACCATCAGGCAGAAGTCCCAACTCCAGGGAGTGCCCTGGGGAAGAAAGGGTGCACCCCCCACTGTGAACTATGAGTACTACGACCACCCTTGGAGCCATAACTACCTTCCTCTTCCACACACCCCCTCCCCCATGGGTCACTGCAAAAGTGATACATCTTCTTTTTTTCTAATGTTATTATGTTATAACTTAGTATTTCTTTCTTATATTTTTTGTATAAGATTACGGAGGCGGCCATCTTTCTAGGTTGCCGTTAACAGCATTCAGAAATATGCTTTATAGCATATGGACTATAGGAACCTGTGGACTAGATATTTTCATTGACTTCTGTGGTGGCGTGTTGTGGGCATGCTTTGTGGCCCTTGCAGAGGTCACTGTGCTGGGAGGGGAAGGATGTGACCTGCGTACATTACCTATTGTGAATGGTGGATCTTGTGTTATCTAAACAGAGGTGTTAGTTTTCCTTGTCATCCTGCCTGTGATGATAATGTGATGATTGCTGATAAGGAATCTCCATGGAACAGGAAGTGTCAGACTATTATGAGGCTCAGAGGTCAGTGAAAACTGCAGGATTTCAGGATTTCAAAAAAATATAAATAGCATCATTAAACATAAAAACATTGGTTTCAACAGTTTTTTGCAACAAAAAAAAATAAAATAAAAAATATCACGTTGTATTGTGGCGAGTTTTAAGGTGTTTTTGTGTGTATTATTTTTGCCCACAAATTCTGCAGCCAGCTGTAGTGAAATAGATAATGCATTACAAGCAAATTAATACAATTTTTTACGTACCATATATCTGTCGCAGATTCGGTCACAAAGGGGATTTTCGGCCGAATCTGCGACTTCTTCCACATCTGGCTACGTACGACAGTTCTAAAAAAGCGGCCATGGCTTGGGTGGGGCAGGGGGTGGGCTGGCCGGTCCTCATTTATAATTTTCTATGCGTGTTTTAGGCATAGAAAATGATTTAAATAGACGCCAGCTCCCTTTTTAGGCTGGCGATGGATGCGCCTAAGTTATGTAGAGGACCGCATCTGTACATAACTTAGGCGCATCAAGCGCAAGGGTATTAAGACCGGCGTCTAAAACTCAAATCTTAATAAATGACCCTCACAACTGTTTTGTCCTGTGTATTTTTTTATTTTTTTTGGGGGGGGGGGGGGGGGATTTTTTTCAAAATGCAGCATGATCTGGGTATGAGATTTTCTTCAGGAGTTTTTACACGTAGGCTTCTCTATAAGAATTGAAATGTGCCAGAAAAAATAACCATAGAACATCACATAAAATGAAGAACAACACCAAAAAATATCAGTAAAAATACCATAAAAACACGTTACATTTTTAAAATGTGTTTTTTTTTTCATGCATTTTAAAATGGTGGAAAACAACACTGTATGAAAGAACCCTAATAGGATTTCCCCATCCCACATCACTTACATATTTGTCATCACTTTTCGGGAACCTTTTATGGCTAGATTCACATCATTTTGACATGTTTTTGGTGGTGTTTTTCACATGATTTTTTTCAGCTTGTGCGTATACACAGCATTTTGATTTTCCCTGTATGTGAAGCATTTTGGAGGTCAGTGGCATTTTATTTTTTATAATGCAGCATGCTCTGAGTATGTCATTTTTTCCTTAGACCTATGTATAGACTAAAAATGCCAGAAAAAAACACGTACAGAAAGTGTCATGTTAAAGCTGCCTAAAGACGCAGTTGCTTGCTTGAATCACTTTGGAGGGGAGACTTCTCAAAACTGGTGCAAACCAATCATAGCATGGCAACCAATCAGATTCCACCTTTCATTTTCCAAAGGAGTGTGAAAAAATTAAAGGTGGAATCTGATTGGTTGCTATGGGCAACTAAGCCAGTTTTCCTTTGTACCAGTTTTGATAAATCTCCCCCATTATGTTTTCACACAAGTTTTGAAACGCTGAAAAAGTGTGCGCTTCTGTCCCTTACTTATTCTTAACATGCTCTTATTGCAAGATCAGACAACAAAGACTTTGTTTGTAATCTGTTACCATGGAGACACACAGCTCTGCATAGAAGCTGTAAGACATTTTTAATCAACATTATTTGTGAGTACCCCAGACCTGGGGGTACAACTATTGTAACTGCAATGGTTTGTAATGTAAATGCAGTGTTATGTAATGTCATGCTATACGCCTTGTTCTCTAGCAGATGGGGTACGGTTGGTAGTGTTTGGCAACAGGAATGGGACTTAGCTTCCCATTCCTCCTCTCTTGGTAGGAGTCGGCTGGTCCAACTTCTTGCCAAGGGAAGGGCTGAGTGAGTTAGGTTCAGTTTAGAGAGGAAAGTTCTGGAGCATGCGATCCATCTCCTGCTTCTCCAGGCCATGTGGACCACAGATCACCAGGATCAGGATTCAATGTATTTTATTGCAGCAATACAACACGTTTCGGGGAATCACTCCCCTTCATCAGGTACACAAGGATGCAAACCGTAGGTGTGCAGCCTTAAGGTGTGCAGCCTTGTGTACCTGATTAAGGGGAGTGATTCCCCCGAAACGTGTTGTATTGCTGCAATAAAATACCTTGAATCCTGATCCTGGTGACCTGTGGTTGGTCATTGCACCGTGGGACTTTTATCTCTGCAAATACGCACCTTCTTGGGGATTCTAGGCATCTCCGATAAGAAGACCTTTCACCTGTGGCTGCAGACCACTACCCTCCAGGCTCTTAGGACCTATTTTGATGAGCGTTCAATAGAGTTGTGCCTATCATTAGCACAACCTAACAAGGTGAGCCTTGTATTTTATTCTATACTACTCTGTATATGGAGAATTACCCTATGGTGCGCACATCTGTTTAATTACAGCACAAATTAAGCCTGTCTACTGAATGTGGACCACAGAGGCAGCTCATCTAGAAGGACATCATTGCCCCGAAATTCTGCAGGGTTATAGGCTACAGAAGATTTGTAAACTACGGCGTATTTGTGTCAGCAGAGTGATCAAGTAACCAATCTGTCAAGACTCCGCTGCAAGGTGGTGGGAAACACATTAAGACACCATCACCGCAGTTCAGGACAGGTATAGCTAGAAGCTTGCATCATATAGTGGACACCTACAGCTCTAATTAAACTAATTAGGTCTGCATGGTTGATGTCCCAGCGGCACCTGCAATACCGTGCAGCCATTAGCAATATAGGCCATTGACGTGAATGGGGATGAGCTGCAACTAGGCCACGTAATCAATGTACAGTGTCACTGGCTTACGAAGAGGCCTTGGCCCTCATGGAGTGTCCAACCTCTTCCAACAGATGATTGGTGGGAGTGTTGGCAGTCCAACCCCCGCAGATAAGTCATCAATATCGTTTCCCGGATGAGCCCTTTAAAGAATAAATAGTTGACTGTAAGCTCAGCAGAAACCATGGTGATATATACCTCGGCAGAAACCACAGCGGTTTCTCCTATGGTTGTTCACTTTAAAGGCCATGGACCCACTTAGGGCTTAGCTCCATTGAATGGAGCTAACTGCAAGTAGATAGCTACCATGGCTTCATGTGGAGGCTGTCCGTGCACACTTTTAACCGCTAGGCCGCAAACTTTAGCGCTTCCTCCCATTGAAAACAATGGGAGGCAGAACACATGCCCTGGTGACATTTTGGTTCAGTGTTCTCAATAAAAAGGGCAAAATCTGCCTAAGGCCTCATGCACACGACCGTGGTGTGTTTTGCGGTCCGCTAATAGCGGATCCGAAAAAAACACGGATGGCGTCCGTGCGCGTTCCGCAATTTGCGGCACGGCACGGACAGCCTTCAATTTAAATGCCTATTCTTGTCCACAAAGTGAAAATATTTTTTTTGCGGGGCCACGGAACGAGCAATGGATGCGGACAGCACACGGAGTGCTCTCCACATCTTTTGCGGCCCCATTGAAGTGAATGGGTCCGCATCCGAGCCGCCAAAACGGCATGAGGCCTCGTGTGCATGAGGCCTAAGGGTAGTTGTATGCATAAAATCCAAATGAAATCAGCACCAATACCACATAAAAAATGCACATAAATTTGATCGGTTTGGTGCAGTTTTGTGTGGTTTTTGTTGTGGATTTTGGTGTCGATTTTCTGTTTATGTTAACAACCTCATTTAAGTCTGTGGGGAGAACCATTCTAGAGGAGGTGCGGAATAGCACAAACAAATGGCATACTACAGATTTCAAAATCCAGTTCAATTTCCATATGGATCCAGCATATTTGGCAGGTGGAGGCCGGATCTCCACCGGATCCCTTTATAGTCAAAGGGGGCTGGCGGGCATCCGGTAACATCCAGTTATGGTGGATCCAGAGAAGCTCCGGCAGGAGACGTGTAACACCGATGTGAAAGAAGCTTTAATCTGGCTGAACCTTTAGATAAATATTCGTTGAACCCAACAATTTTAGTGCTATTCCAATGGGCCACAGGGCAGAGTGGAAAGCATAGGAGTGGTGGTGGCAATGATGGAGGTAGTAGTTACTCAGTGGCGGTCCTCACCCTGGCACTCCCTTGGGCTGTGCAGTGATGGGAAGGGAGCACCTTTTCTTCCTTTTGGGGCACTCTCTGGCTTTGGGGCTGCTGTCTGGTGTTAGGTGGGGTGCCCTTGGTGGAGATGAGTTTTGAGATGCAAGGCAAAGGTTTCGCAGATGGGTAGCGGAATGCAAGTTATGGTTAATAAAAGAATGGCACAACATAAAGTTGTAAGAATAGATGCTCCAGAATAGTTATTACAAAGGTCGAATGCAAGTAGTCACTAAAACAGACATGGCAGGAGGGGTGGCAGTTCCTCTCTAAACTATGCCCCTTTTTCGTTAAAGGGGTATTCCCATCTCAGACAATGGGGGCATATCGCTAGAGTATGCACCCATTGTCTGATAGGTGCGGGTCTCACCTCTGGGACCCACACCTATCACTAAAACAAAGCCAAATGCTGGCTGGCAATGCTGGGGCCGGCCACCACCAATCGTTCCTATTGGCCCGCCAAAAATAGCAGAGTGGCGCACTCGGCTATTTTCAGAATCTCCATAGAAACGAAGGAGGGCGCATGCACAGTGCGCTCTCCTTCACTTTGCCGACTGGGTTTATGAGATGGTGGTGGGACCTGCACCTATCAGACAATGGGGGCATATGCTAGCCATATGCCCCATGGTCTGAGATGGGAATACCCCTTTAAGGCGGTCAAGTGAGGCACGAAAATGATAATAAAACACATAATAAATGTGGTGCAAATCATGTACAGCAGTTATTTGGTAAAGAACACAGTTCTAGCACATTTAGATTAGTCAATCTTCCCCTCTATATACACTATACATTATTCACTCCATATACTGCGTCAATACTTGTAGGAATTGCGAAATTGAAATGCAGACTAGAAAAAATTGATGTAATAGTCATTTCATTTATTGATATCACCTTGTAACGCTTGGGGCGCATACTAATAGGTCTAAGGACCTGCAGTGTATAATATCACCTGTAAATATCTGTCCTTGTGTTGTCCTCTCCTCCAGTCGATATTACGTCTACATTGCAGTTCATTTGTTCTGTTTCTTTTCCTCTCTCGCACATAATAACTAATATGGCCACCATCACAGCTGCTGTCAGCGCTGACATCCAGCTTTCTCAGACTACTAAAGGGTCCGATCGGCCTGGTTTTGCAGCGATATGACTCCTGTTCTTGAAACTAAAAGGCAGATTTCGCCATGATTTAAAGGGATTCTGTCAGCACGATTTTTCATATTAAGCTGCCAACAGGTTCACTGAGGTCTCCTTGAGTATTTTAGAAATATACCTGTGTCTGACATGAATGCTGTGGTTTTGCCTTAAAAAACGATTTTATATTTACTCTAATTACCTGTGAAAAGAGCCCAAGGGGCTGTCCTAATGGTTAGTGCAGCCCCACCACATCCATTCTGAATGAGCCCCACATCTCCCTTCATCTTGAAGTCCCCTCCCAGCTCCTCCGACATCAAGCAGACCCTCTACTGTAATCTCGCTAGAGTGCCACAAGATGCAATCCCTCTGCCGGCTTCATCTTCTTTTAACCTACTGCGCATGCGCCCGCCAGCTGTATGCGCAGTTCTCCTGAACCAGAAATGACTGTACTAATACTTACTCGGTATCATGTGCAGTCTGTCCCCCGATGCTCTCTCCTCTGGCATGCCACTCCCAGGTTTTAACGCCAAGTCGCTCTTCACTTCTAGTTCAGGAGAACTGTGCATACAGATGGCGCCTGTGCAGTAGATTCTCTTTATTCTCCATAAGTAATGCAACAGAAAAAACCTCCATATTAAATTGGAAGTACCGTAAAGGGCGTCTACTTCTATGGGTGCTCTATCACGGCTCATGCACACGACCGTTGTTCTGGTCCGCATCCGAGCCGCAAGTTTTTGCAGCTCGGGTGCGGACCCATTCACTTCAGTGGGGCCGCAAAAGATGCGGACAGCACTCTGTGTGCTGTCCGCATCTGTTGCTCCGTTACGCAACCCCGCAAAAAAAAATTACATGTCCTTTTTGTGTCCGTTTTGCGGACAAGAATAGGCATTTCTACAATGGGCCGCCTGTTCCGGAAGGCACGCGGGTGGTTTCTGTGTTTTGCTAATCCGCAATTTGCGGACCGCAAAAAACGGAACGGTCGTGTGCATGAGGCCTAATTCAGCAGTGTGCACTGATACCTTAGGCCAGATTTACACGTCCGTGGTCCAGCCTTGTTATCTGTCTGCGCTTCTTGTGCATGTCTGGGCCCGACCATGGATTTAACTGACCCGATCGGGCCATGACACATGCAAGAAATACGGACCGATAATATGAGCAGAACATGGACACATGAATCTGCAGTAACCAGGGCCGTCTTTACTATTGATTGGACCCTGGGCAAGAATTTACTTGGGCCCCCTGGATCCCGCCTTCCCACACCCTAGCATGCAATCACGCCGTCCACCACAACACACACACACAAAAAATGTGCAGTGTGTGAGTATATCATAGCCAACCCACTGCTTTCCCATAGGGAAGCATTGGGAGGCTATTGCGCATGCGTGGCTTCATAGAGATGCTTTGAATCAATGCATTTCTATGAGGAGTGTTTAGCGTTAATGCCAGTGCTGCACGTTGTGCAACACTGGACTAGGAAGCACCTCTAGTGGCCGTCTGATGAGTGGCCACTAGAGGTGTTCCTTGGCAGTAATGTAAATACTGCCTTTTTTTTAGAAAAAGCAGTGTTTACATTAAAAAGCTTGCAGAGACATGCTATAGACACCAGAACTACTACGTTTAGCTGTTGTGGTTCTGGTGACTATAGTGTCCCTTAATATAGAGGGGGGAAAAAGAATCTGCACAAAAGTATCAAATAAAATGGCTGTATCTTTATTCTAAAAATTAAAAAAAAAAAAAACTTCTGACACAAATATATAGTATTTTTTTACATCCGCCTCCTCACAGTAGACCAAGCACAGCGCCGTACATTGTATAGTGGCTGTGCTTGGTATTGCAGCTCAGCCCCATTCACTTGAATGGAGCTGAGCTGCAAATAAGCCACGTGACCAATGAACATGACATCACTGGCCTAGGCCGTGGCCGTTCAAAACAGCTGACCGGCATGGGTGCTGGAAGTCAGATCCTCACTGATCGGATCTTGATGACCTATCCTTAGGATAGGTCCTCATATTGTACTCCCGGAAAATCCCTTTAATTTCTACATTAGTATGTCAAAAATGTTAGTTGTTGAGATATCAAGAATGTCATCAGGTGCAACGAAAGTGTCATTGAAAGTAATATTTCGTAATAGCTCCTACGGCAAATAGAGGCAAAGTGTCATGGTTTCCCTCTTACTCAGCTTCTTCAAATTTCCCTAAGGCTCTGTAAAGGAATGATTAAGAGGCGACGGTTCCTAGAAATTGGCCTCTATAAAAAAATTTGCACAAAAAAGTGGCATTTGCATGGTTAGAAATCACTGAGAGCTAGGGATAATAGACTGTCATCAGTGCGGGAATCCATGTGAACATACTAAACAGCGACGCCACGTGATAGGACTACAAGGCTTTAAGAGCTGTTACAAAAAATGCGATAACTGAAGTGAGCCCAGGAATAAGCAGCAGCTGCCATCTGGGGGGGGGTATCCAGCTTGCTAGTTCACTGACATTGCCTGTATGTTAAAATCTGGACGGATGGTATAAAAATACCGAAAAACCATACAGAAATAGAGCGCGCCATCTGTCATATGCCTGTTGTTTTTCTGTAAAATGTAAAAACTACAATGCAAAATCAGAAAGTGTCAGTAAAACACGCGAAAGCGACAGACTGTTATGGACAATAATAGAAGATAGCGGGGCAGATTTATTAAGCTAAATGCGGGGAAATGTATCATGTGTATTAGACACTGTTTATGCCTGATAAACCAAGAGGGCATGGCCTAAAATGCGCTAAATGTAAGCCAAACAATAGGTGGTGTACAATTAGGTAAAAGTGTTTAAAGGGGAATTCCCATCGAAACATTTATGGCATATCGCTAGTATATTCCACGAATGTCAGATAGCTGCAGGTCCCCATCTCTGGGAACCTGCTCCTATCTCGAGAACAGGGCCTCTGGAGTGAAGAGAGTGCAGCTGAGCATGCGCAACCACCCTCCATTCACCGCTAAGGGATGTTCAAAAATGGGCAGTCCCATACCGGGAATGAAGTGGTGGTCGCGCTTGCGCAGCTTGCTCTACATTCCCTGAGCACTCAGCTACTTTCAGAAGTTTCATAGCAGTGAATGTGTAGCACCCCATACCTGGAGGTATTACCATTGTATACAGTTTTGTATTTTGTATTGTATATTATATTACGTATTGTGATGTATTTTTACGTTTTTGGATGTTTGTTCTAGTAAGGAGTAGATGGCAATGGTTGGTGAGGAACAGGGTAGGAGTGGGCTGGTCCCACAGAGAGGAGGAAGGAAGCAAACTGCAGAGCTCCTGCTCCTGGACAAGGTTTTCCAGAGATATCGGCTATATCAAATGCTCAAGTGAATCCTTGAGAAGACAGACAGCAGAGTGAACAGCTACATCCAGCATTTAAAAATACTGCGGTGAGGTGAGGGACTACAGCTAAGACACCCATCACCCAGAATACTACTAGGTCAGTACAATGCTAGTGCTAACCTGCAGCAATCCAACCTGCCTCTACATTCTTTACTGGGACCAGATGTTTGCACTTCTATTAAATGTATTTGAAGTTCTACGTTGCACTCAATAAATTAGACCTTTATATGTTTAATTCTGGCCTCATTCTTCAATGCTACATTTCCACTGCCCCAATCTCTAGGGAGCAACGACCTGAGGGAGTACACAGTTACACATTCATCAGGGACACTACCACTCCTATCCTCTGCAGTGACTCTTGCCGGGCTGACTCGCTGCAAATGTGTGGCATGCCCTCCTTTATTTCAAGGGCCTTGTTCTTCAGATAGGAGCGGGTCCCAGAGGTGGGACCCGCAGCTATCTGACATTTCTGGCTTATCTGAGGATAGGAAAACCCCTTCAAAGGAGTTGTATCAAGTTTAAAAAGTCATTTCCTATCCTGGGACCTCCGGAGTCCTGTTCCCCCATCTGAATGGGTCGTAGGTCGAGCATGTCCACTGAGTCTCCATTCTTTCTCTATGGAACTGCAGGAGATAGCCAAGTTCCAAGCTCTTAAATCTCCAGCACTTCCATGCTAGACTGGGGAATTGGACCCCTGGTCTTGGGATTGGTGGAGTTCAGATCGTTCAGACCCCAACCGATTAGATAGTTATCCCCTATGCTTTAGATAGTGTAAGTTCAAAACTTGGCACAACGCCATTCACTTTAAGCAAGATGCACCAAATTTTGCATCTGTCTGGTCTAAGTTGGACAGTGGACCTTATTTATCAAAACTATCTAATAGTAAGATTGTTGCCCATAGCAAACAATCAGACCCCAGATGTAATTTCTCAAATTACTCTGGAAAAATGAAAGCTAGCTCTCATTAGTGGCCATGAACAACAAAGATAGTCTTACTGTTAAAGTCTCTCATCAGCAGTGTACATTTACCGTATGTGCAGTCACCCATTGGCTCACTCCTAAAAGGGTTAATTCTGTGATTCCCTGTTGAAGGGTTAAAACTCAGGTTCATTACTGTTAAAGGGTTAATAGTCATGTTCACCACTTCAAAATGTTTAAAGTGATGATGATCTTTGCAGTGAGGCTCCTAAAAGGTGATATATAGGTAGGAAGTAGTTAAAATGGCAGTTCTTTTAGTTGCAAGGACATAGGCTGGTCCTTCCCCAATGGCTTATAGAGCAGAGTGTCTAGACAGCAGACCTAGAGTGAAGACCTTCTTTGGTGTGCTCTCCCAAGTAGGCCTAAGGCCTAGTGCATACCAGTGATTTGGTCAATGTTTGGTCAGTAATTTCCATCAGTCAGTGTGAGACAAAACTTGCTGCGGGTCAAAGAAAACAGAGCAGGAGCAAATCATTCTATTATACTTCATTTCTGTAGGCTCAACTTTTTATTGGCTCATATATCACTGATGAAAATGACTGACCAAATCACTGAAGTGCAAGCTGGACTTAAAGAAAAGCCTTATCCAGAAAAACAGCATTCCTGCTAGTGGAAAGCTGCCAGAAAGCAATGCTACTAAGAATTATTCCTATGAGAGAAAGACAGCCTTGAATTTATATAGAAGGTTGAGAACCATTATAAAAAGACTGTGATTGGACTGAGATAGTAAGGTAAACCCACGCTTATTGCAATGGACTTTACTGCTTGTGGTAAGGGCTAATTGCTTCTGGCGCCAGCACACTTCTGAGATGGTTTGGCCGTCCATTGAAGGACTGCACCCTGCAATTGGGAACTGCAGAAAGAATATTGAGGGTGACTGCATGACTGGTTATTTTGGGAAGGAACATTGCATAGTGTATCTAGAGAGAGACTCATGGATGACTACTACCATCATTGTCACTTACTATATGAAGCCTTTGGGAAAAGCCTATACTGTGATATACCTCAGAACTGTGCCTACTTCTTGTAGTTGTACTACAACTTCCATCATCATTATAACCAGCCTGGTCATTGCCTCTACCATCAGCTGGCCCCCCTGCACCAGTCTTCCTGTCTTGCACCCTGACAACCATCCACCATCAAGGGGACCCCAGCCACCAACAGGCAGAAGATCCTGAAATCCAGGGTGTTCCCCAGGGAGAAGAAGGGTAGTGCCCCTCCATTCACTGCCCGCAGAGCCAGAAGGATCAGCCACTCTGAGGACTATGACCACCCTCATTGCCTCAGCCACTACTCCTATCCTCTCCATCCCTACCTCTTCCCTCTGGGCCAGCATGCATCATATGCACTGGGAAAGGTCTTGGCGCATGGGATAAACAGACCCAGCAGCCCCTATTCAGCGTATAGAGACCCTTTTCGTCTAGTATATTTTTTGTTCAATGGAATAGCGTAGCAGATTACCCTGTTTTATCCGTACGCGTGCTGTAAATGGAAACCAAAATAGCATACGTACTTGCTAACTTTTGTTAGGCCCCATTCACACAGCATATTTTGCAAAGGCTTCTGTGTGGATTTCCAGTTTCAATGACACTGACACATTCGTAATTTAAGCCCCGCTGAATGAAGCTAAACCCCTTAACAGGCGTCCCCCACAGATTCCAAACAGGTGGTCACAAATTTTAAACCGCTGGTAGCACGAATGGTAGCGCTTTGCGGCACGGAATCAGCACTCAAAGGACAAAGTGTGAACAAGTCCTAAGGCTGCATTCACATAGCTTTTTAGCTTCCCGTCAGGGGTATACACCTGATTACCCAAAAACCGTATTCGGACGTATACCATGACTTTAATGCATTAAATGGACTTCTAAGGATTCATCTTTGGACTCTGTTCTGCCCGAGTTCCGTTCTTTTCCAGAGTTATTGCTGGACAGGATAGCGCAGTCTACTACACTTTTCCATAATACACTCCCAATTCCTGAATCACATCTTCTAGAAATGATTTGACTAAGGCCTCCTGCACACACTTTAATGGGTCCGCGATTCGGCCGTTCCGCAAAAAGATAGGACATGTTCTATCTTTTTGCGGAACGGAAGTACGGGACAAAACCCCACGGAAGCACTCCGTAGTGCTCCCGTAGGGTTTCGTTCCGTGCTTCCGTTCCACACCATTCCGCATATCTGGATTTGCGGACCCATTGAAGTGAATGGGTCTACATCCGTGATGCGGAATGCCCACGGAACGGCACCCGTGTATTGCGGATCCGTTTTTTCTATATTATGACACATCTCTATGGTTAACTTGCATCATAGCATCATGCTGACCTGTGCCAAACGACCAACTCAGCTCCAATATATGTAAAAAAAAAAAAAAGTTGCCACTACGCTGACCATAATTGCACCTACTCATACAATGACTGCCTAAAAACCACATTGAAAAGTTTGAAAGGGGGGAGAGGAGCATAGAGTAGTAGGAAGGCACCCGCCCTGAGAAGTGACCTGCCATGTTGCAGCCCCCATAAATAAAACATGATTTTGGCAGAACAAGAAGAAAATAGACAAAAAAATAACTGAAGGAATAGGTTGGTCAAAAAGCAATGAATATAAAAAAAATACTATAGAAAAGAAGCCAGTGCGATTAATCCCAGGAAGAGACAGAGCACAGGGTTTTTGTAGAATCCCTGCCAGAAGAAGACCCCAGTGCCCCCATACATAATGCAAGAGGTGAAGAGCTCAATATGTCAAAAAGCCTTCCAAGAGCAGAAGGATGAGATGTTTGGATGCGCAGAGACTGCGAGTAGACAGGCTGTGACACCCAGCCAGGGACAGGCAGGGCTCATGTGAGTGATATAGAGCTCCCCTCTCTGGCTCTGTCCTTGATTCTGTCCTTTCCTTCATGCCTCTCTTCGTACTCTTGATACCTGTCTCTTTTCTCCTCCCTTCTGACTCTTTCCTTGATCTACCATCTTACCTACCTCCCATATCTTTCCTCTTCTCCCCATCACGTATCCCACTCCTCTCACTCCTTCTCTCGTCCTTATTCCCCCTCCTCTCTCTCGTTCCTCACCCTGTCCCACCTCCTTTTCCCTCTCCCCATCCTCTCTCACTCTTTGCATTTTCCTTGTTGCTCTGATCCTTCTTTCTCCTTATAGTTTGTCTTTTCTGTAGTTCTTTGTTTGTCTCCTTCCCATTCCCCCTTCCCCGTGTTTAGATGTGTCTCCTGGGCTTCGTTCTCCTTGCAGTTGGCTCTGCGAGCTCCGCTCTGTGTAACATTCTTCTGGCATCATCCTGTGCGGCTCCTGGCTCAGGGCAGGTGAGGGATGAACGTTACCTGGCTGGGACAGATGTGACTGATGATTGAGCTGTTGATGTCTTCCATTGCCTCCTTTATCCCCCCATTTCTTATCTTACCCACCCTTGTTGTTTCCTTGCCCATGCACTCATTCTTTTCACCTTTATTCTATGGGACATACTGGCAGCAGGTTGCTTAGGGGAAAGAGTTAAAGCAGCTGTGAATCTGTGAATTCGACGAAGCAATATGCCATATTTCTGCTGTGCCCACTGCATTATGCCAAGCCCCTAAGCCAGTGCATGGCACTTTGCCACATTCCTGCAGAATCAACATCGTTTTCACCACATTCCAGTGGAGTCCATATAATTGAGCTGTGTGTCTGAGGCACCCAGATCATTATGCCAGGCTCCAAAGTAGCTTGAAGCTCTGTGCCACCTGCAGAGAAGCTGACATTGTGCATTAGTCCTCTGAATATAGTCTGCTGGTAGATGCCATGCTATGGAGAACCATTCTTGGATTGGACCTAGTGCTCAATCTTTTTTTTTTACTTTGTACTTGGCTCTGGTATCCCTTGGTGCCTTTCTTCAAGTTCATGCGTCGTAAGGTCTTATGGACCGAGGGTGTAGGCCTAGTTCAGGGTCATGATATTTCTGGATCCTTCAGAAAGTTCAGTTTATCCATCTTCTGCCTAAACAGACCATCATTACTCCATCATTCACAACTCTCGACTTGTAGGTCAGAGGTAACTTCATATAAACAATTCCAGGTAAGATTTCTGGTGCAGAATCAAGGTGGAAATTGAGCATTAAGAAGCATGTAGTCATCTTCCAGACTTCTCAAGAAAAGTTCCTATAGGGTGTCCAGTATGTGCAGTTCAGGTTTTGCCTCAGTTCTGGCTGTATTTGAGTTTAAGATATGGTTCTGGTTTTGTGGCATGATCTCAATATGACGTCTGCTTCTCAGACAGGAGTCACAGGATCAGCTGCCACATCCACCCATGAATAATTCATAGGATAACTAAAAATACATCATAGTTCTTTCTGTGTGTCCCATTGTCCTCCCTCGTCCTGTCTTACAGCATGCACCCTCCCTCATTAGACTGCATTCCTACAACCTTCTCTCAAGTACCCATCTGGCCCAAGGCCCCCTTCTACATGATGTCACCTTGCTTTGTGTAATGTTACTCCACATATAGCACATAAAACCATGCTACTCCACAGTTGGACTGAACCAGATTATGTTGACATTTTACACTCTTCATTTATCCTATATTATACTGAGCCCATAGGGCTATCTTCTAGCAAACCCTTACAAGACCATAGGGTCTTCAGTTTCAGTACTCCAAGTAGACGGTTCATTAGTCAATCATTAAATGTATGACTGACTTAATTTATGTCTTCTTGCCTACAGGTTCCACCTTTGTGATGTCCATGGCCCGGTCGCTGGGATGGCTTTTTCTTGGTGCACTTGGTTGTGGAGCTGTAGTAATGGAAACGTTGCTTCCCCGAGCTGAAGGGCCTGTGGTGAATGTTGCTTTGGTATTTGGTGGGTCAATTCCACAGATGGAAGTGATAGGACCACTGATTCCAGATGGATCTTTACGTCTACCTCTCGACATTCACACAGTCACTGTGCTTGTGAACGATAGCGGCCCAGGACCACTCTTGCGCCAACTGTGCCTGGCTTTAAAAGAAGCACATGCGGTGGTGTTTCAGGACAATATTGGATCAGAGGCTGTGGCCCAAATACTAGATTTTATTTCTTCTCAGACTCTCGTACCAATTATTAGCATTAGCGGAGGATCTGCTGTGGTATTGACTCCAAAGGTAAGCTCATATGATAATGCAAATGATTGTTGATTGCTGCATGCAATTAGTGCCCGCAAGAACTTTCTTATAAAAATATTTCCAACATGACTGTGCATATAGATGTAGCAGGGCTCAGTGTGTTCTGTAGTTCAGTTTTATCTATCTATCTATCTATCTATCTATCTATCTATCATCTATCTATCTATCTATCTCATATCTATCATCTATCTATCTATCTCATATCTATCATCTATCTATCTATGTATCTATCTATCTATCCATTATCTACCTATGATCTATCAATCTATGATCTATCTATGATCTATCTATGATCTATCTATCTCATATCTATCTATATATCTCTACTATATATCTATCTATCTATCTATCATCCATATATCTATCTATTTATCTATCTATCTCTATCTATCTCATGTCTATCTATCTATCTATCTATCTATCTATCTATCGTATGGTAGGACAACCTTTTGTCCAACCTTGACATTTGCAGCAGGCTGTGCTGCCCTGTGGACATTGTGTCATGATCACATCTCATTCAGTTAATGGATGCAATACAATGCCATTGTCTGAATTTGGACAGACTTAATTGATCATCTAGGCTAAAGTCATAGCCCAGTCCTGGATTTTCCAACTGGAAAATAGCAGAAATGATAATGTTTGGGCATTTTTGTGATGTGCCACCATGTGACCACATGTGCAATGGCCCAAAACAATAGCATTCTCACTGCAAACACAGAGATGAGTGTAGGATAGGTTAAGTTTTTCTGATTAAATCCACCTCGAGAAGCAAAATGTAACTCTTTAAAATGAAAGGGTACCTCCAATGCCATCGGAAGATGGGGCCAAGGTAGGTTTCCATGGCCAGTATCATCATTGGAGGTACCCTTTAATCTAGTGATTTTCTCCCGATAATGTGAAAAATGCACACAATATCATTATAATGAGATAAATCATGTGGGCTTAAAAACTAGTATGAAAGGGTGTAAATACCATAGAGAGAGACATTTGGCTACTATGGAGCCCTTGGAAAGAGGGGGCCCAGTCTTGGTTGGTCCATTTATTTTGCCATGAAACAGTCTATATTTTCCAAACCAGCATCTGGATCTGAATACTTTTGTAATTGCATGTAATTAACCATGTAGTATAGTCACTGACCTATTCAATAAAATGTATCTGTATAGCGCCACCTGCTGTTTGTGGTGTTTTCCTTATTTCTTGTCCACCTCATTGTGGTGGTCACACACGCTCAGTTTAAATCTTCAACTGTCACCAGCCATATCTTCTGTTAGAAGCTGTGTCATGGCATAACCACTTTAAGTATAGGAGCTATACAGGATTCTCCAGAGGAACTGTGTAGTTAGGAGGCGGGACATTGTCCAAAGGTCGTGGAAAGAGGGTTGCGGGTAAACAAACACCGGGCCCTTCTGTCCTTGTTGGCAAAACCCACTACCATAAGTAGGACCCAGCTTGATATTTGGTATGACCCCTTTTCTGTACAGTCTACTCTAGCTTGGACTTTTGCTGGTGGGCCTCCAATAAGACTTCATCTTCCATATGGAAGATCACTCACTAGTTAACTATTCTATATATTCAGGCTCACTTATTATCATATAGAGATATGTCCTTTCTTATCTTTCCTCTTTTCTCTTCATATTTTGAGTGGAGGGGCAGAAGATGGCCAGCTTTGAAAAAAAATACATGAATTTAGATACCAAATGGGGAATTCTTTATGCTATATGTGTCTAGATGTTGCCACCCAGTAGTTGTGATGTGCACTGCAGCCCGTCCAAAGATTGCAGTGAATTTGCATCTTGATAAACTGGAGTCTCGGAATTTGCAGAAAGGAAAGAGTGGACTCATCCGTACAGCAGGCTGATACCTCCTATACTCCCCATTAAATAGCTTCCCATCCCCTATTTTACATGCAAGACACAGAGAGCCTTAAGTCTCCTGAGTGCCATATTTATAGATCCCTCGCTGGAGCAGATGTCATTCTCCTTACTGCACTAGGCCATCACTACCACCAGATATTCTCACCACTATTTTACCAGAGTTGAATAATGAATTTCTTGTCTTCGGACGCCTCATTAACCATCCTTTTACCTATGCGTCAGTGGCGAGTATGATGCTGAATTTAATCTCAGTTTGTTTTAATTAGTGAGTTTATTTCTGCATACGGCAGAGAGCAGCAGCTTTGGAGAAATCAAAGGAAACAAGTAGTTTCACAGCTGATGACGCATCTGCTTCTGTCTTGCACTTGTACGTTTCTCTGCAGATCACAGTATATGGAAATAAGGGTTACTTGGTGGGAAAAAAGTTATATAATTGCTGATTTTGGCTAACGTCTGCTATATTTCTGTGTGTGGCAGGTCGAAAAAAGACACAGGTCAATCAAGTTTAACCTTTCTCAATCAACTACACACTTTAATTGTTAGATTAATTCTAACTATCAATGCCATTTGCAATTAGGCAAAGGCTGACATAGTATCTTCCATCACTACCTCTTGGGGTAGGACATTCCATAGTTTGATTGCTCTAACTGCAAGGAATCCTTTCCTGTACTGATGTCTGAATCGTCTTTCCTCCATATAAACTGACGAGCAAACTTTTAAACTTTTGATGTTCAGGCTCCATATCTCGCCATCCACTACAGCTTCCAAATTTAAATTTATATTATTTAGTTTTTTTTTGTATTTTGTAAATCCACCTTTGGCTTTTAACACTGCCTGAATCCTTCTGGACATGCTCTCAATCAGATTCAACCATGTCTAGACCAAAATCTGTTCCCTGGTCTCTTCCATGTTCCCAATGTTGGTGCATACTCAGTGGCGTAGCGTGGGTTGCCAGCACCCGGGGCAAGCCGAGTATTGTGCCCCCCCCCCCAACCTGTGGCCACGCCCCTTTTTTACAGAATGCGGCAGGGTGGGCCAAATTCTATATCCACCCTCCCATCACTGCAGAACAGGCATGCTCAACCTGCAGCCCTCCAGCTGTTGCAAAACTACAACTACCAGCATGCCCGAACAGACTACAGCTTTCAGCCTACAGCAGGGCATTGTGGGAGTTGTAGTTTTACAACAGCTGGAGGGCCACGGGTTGAGCATGCTTGCTGCAGAACATCCAGGGTAATACAGCGCACATACCTCTTACATCCAGTGATGTCACCTTTGATGTAGATATTCTCTTTCCTCATCTTCTCCTTTCAGACCAGACCACCATTTTCCAGCCATTTCTCGTCTCTGCAGTTTGACAAAAAAAATCTTAGTTTACTACTTTTCTATCATCCTCCCATCTTCTGGACAAATCATCCTACCACACCCAATACTGTGCCGCTGTGCTCCCCAATACTATACTGCAGAAACAGATAAATCCCCTGATAATACTAGTACCACAAAGATAATGCCCCCTTCACTAATTATTGGCACACAGTGCCCTAAAATAACTGCGCCCAGCAAATAGTGCCCCTGACACTAAAAGTGTAAACATAACGTCCCCCCAAAATAATTGTTGTAAGCTGATACTTTTCCAAGGGGTCCCCACAGTAGTATGGCCCCCAAAAGTCCCACCAATAGGAATAATTCTCTGCTAGAGCACACATGGTAGTAATAGTGCTCCTACAGGGCCCCCAACATGTCCCCACTGTGCCCCAGAAGTAATAATGCTCCCATAGTGCCCATACTAGTAATCATGTTCCCCATAGACCCCCAGTAGTAATAAAGCCCACCATAATGCCCCCCAGTAGTAATTCTCCTTATAATGTGACAGTACAAAAATGCCCCCTTATAATGTGTGCCAGTTGAGCTAATGTCCCCATAGTGCCCCCATAATGTGCCAGTATAAAATACCCCTATATAGTTCCCCAGTAAATGCCCCCATAGTGCTCCTCTCCCGCCTTCCTCCTAGTGCCCCCCATAATGTACCAGTATAAGATGCCCCATATATAGTGCCCCAGTAGATGCCCTCAGTGTCCCCTATAATTTGCAAGTAAAAAATATCCCTTCTTAGTGCCCCCCATAGATGACCCCATAGTACTCCTCTCCCCCTTCCCCATAGTACCCACCATAATGTGTCCAAGTATAAAATGCCCCTATACAGAGCCCCCCATATAAAATACCCCTTCTTTGTGGCCTCAGTAGAAGCCCCCATAGTGTTCCTCTCCCCCCATAGTGCCCCCATATAAAATACCCTTTCTTTGTGGTCTCAGTAGATGCCCCCATAGTGCCCCCAATAATGTGCCAGTAAGAAGCGCCCCCATAGATGCCCCCATAGTTCCACCCAATAATGTGCCAGTAAAAAGTGCCCCCATAGATGCCCCCACAGTGCCCCCAAATAATGTGCCAGTAAGAAGTGCCCCCATAGATGCCCCCAAAATGCCCCCAAATAATGTACCAGTAAGAAGTGCTGGCATAGATGCCCCCCAATAATGTGTCAGTAGAAGTGCCCCCATAGATGCCCCCAATAATGTGCCAGTAAGAAGTGCCCCCATAGATGCCCCCCAATCATGTGCCAGTAAAAAGTGCCCCACATAAATACCCCCTTATCATGTGCCAGTAAGAAGTGCCCCCCAGAGATGCCCCCCCAATCATGTGCCAGTAACAAGTGCCCCCACAGCACTTCTCTCCTGTATTGTACCATATAAAAAAAAATAAACACATATACTTACCTCCATCAGGCTAGCATCGATGCGAAGCAGGCCTCTTCCGGCCTGTGTCCCGCGGTGTACCGCTCAGGCGGCGCAATGACGTCATCACGTCGCTTGCATCAGCCTCTGATAGGCTGCAGGCCTAGTGCCTGCAGCCTATCAGAGGAACTGGGAAGGGAGACGCCTCTCCCCTGACCCACAGCATCCATCTGTATTGCTGTCCTGAGGATGGCGATACAGATGACTATGGAAATGAGCGCTCACAATGGAAGCGCTTATCTCTGCCGTCGCCCCCCCCCCCCCAACTTGTCACCAGGGCCGCTCCTCCTGAGGCGATCGCCTCACCTCGCCTAATTGGTGCTGTGGCCCTGCTAATAACCCCCCTGCCATGCCACTGTGCATACTGGTTAACTTACTTGGGTACAAATACAGCTTTTTCTTCAACTTTACCTATAAGTGTTCGATTGGGTTGAGGTCTGGGGACTGCGGGGGCCAATCCAGCTCCTCTACTTCATTGTCATTGAACCATTTCTTTGCCATTCTCGATGTATGCTTTGGGTCCTGCTGGAACACTATGTCGTCCTTTTCATACCCATAGTACTGCAGTGTATGAAGTAACTCCATCGATCCTAATCAATTATCCAACACCTATGGCAGTGAAACAATTCCATATCATCAGGTTTCCTCCACCCAACTTGACAGTTCCTTCAATCTCTTGATCTGTTAGCGCCCTTTTCCCTTGTTTCTTCCAGACCCATTTGCACCCATCAGAGCCCAGTCTATTGACTTTTGTCTCATCGCTCCAAATCACCCATTTTCAATCTTCTACTGTCCACTGGGCCACCATTCCAGATTTGTGTAATCCGCGTCACACACCGCTTGCATGGACATCTGTGATCTCACTATTATAAAGCATATGAGCCACCTCCACTGCCCGTGTTTGTCGCACCAGAACTGATAGACCTTGTGATGAGCCGACTTGTTGTCTCCGATATTTTGCCTGTACGGACTTCATTTCTTATTCTTCCACTTTTCATGGCCTCACATGATGCAGTTTGGCAATTTTCTTGGCCGAGATACCGCTATTGATGAGTTGGATGATGCTGTTTCTCTTTTCTTGGAAAATCTTCTTCAGGGCTACTCCTCAATTTAAACCAGTGACCTTTCACTTGGGAATCAACCTAATAACACACAGAGCTATTAGGGAATGTGAGAACAGGTTGTGACTTGCAGTATACAAGAAGAAAAAGATTGTTCCACCACCAGGAGCAAAACAGTAACAATGTAGTTACATAACAAGAATCTACATAACTAATCATATGCTAAATAGTTACAAGTCCAATTTATGTATGAGATAGCCAATGTCACGAACCAGCGGGTGTGAACCCACTGTGCCACTTGTCCTACCTACTCTAAGGGTGTTGTCTAAGTGAACCCCTCGATCTTGACAGTACCCCTGATGGTGGGGATAAACTTTTCCGAGGGGAATACCAGGTCGCTACCTCTTGAGGAGGCTAGGTACACGAGGCAGCTGGTCCAGGTGGACCAGGAGGTACCTGAGAAAGATACCAGAGGTACAGGCGTTGTCAGCAGGCTGAGTCGTTACCAGGAGCAACAGTGCAGGTCTGAAGGATGAGGCAGAGGCGAAGTCAGACAAGCAATAGGTCAGGGAAGGCGGCACAGGTACAGGTCAGGCAATCCGGGTCGGCAACAGGAGAGTCAAGGCAAGCAGGCAGTGATAAAATGGGTATCAGAATCCAGGAACACAAGTACAAGTCAGGAACACAGGAACACAAGCGGATATCAGGAACCTTATCAGGGCACAAGGACCTTGACACTAAGACATCTAGGAAGGGGGCTGAGCCACTTATATATGTGCAGGAGGGCAAGGACTGGTTGGCGAGGTCACATAATCCAACCCATAAAATACAGGAAGTGACGTGCGCCCGCCCTTAAGGAAATGCTGCAGGAAACAAGCAGCAAGCATGCTGCGGCAATGGCTGAAAGATCACTGGCAGCAGATCACTGCTGAACACAGTGCCCAGGACTTTGGTGGTAAGCAGGGTAACAGCGGCGCACAGCAGCCACTGTTACTGCCAGGATGACTGCCTATAAAATGATGGTAGTCTCACGTTGGAAGCTGTAGTGGATGGTGAGATATGGAGCTTGAAAGTCAAAAGTGCAAAACATTGTTACCCTTTTGCTCATCAGTGTATAATGAATGCCGACAATAGGGCGGTGGCTCACTCTGGACGGAACTGTGGAACAGGTGCTGCTAACCCAGATTGGAGGGACACCCACCCTCTATATGGTAAATTGTAAAAGCTATAAAGATGGGCGAGCACACTCCATTTGGATCATAAAGTACATAAAATTTAATTAAATCACAATATAAATGGACACATGTGAATATGTAAAAATCAAGTCAGTTAATAGATAAAATACAATAAAACAAATAATGCACTTTAAATAGTCCACGGATTATAAAATTGTCAGGATGGTTTTATCCAGTATATTGCAGTCTGGTTAATGGTGTTTATACCAGAGTGCTACAAGTCAATTGACGTCTTGTAATGCTAGGAATCCACTTGTAAAGTGAAATAAATAATCAATTTGATTGAAGGACTTTAACAATAATCGGAATTATACCGAAGATACACTGTGTACTTCCAGTGTGCTGGACGAGAATCTCGTTTTAAAACCCCGTGAGATTTCGGGTAAGCCAGCTGCAGCTGAACGGAGCGAGACGCCGGCGTTGTCCCGCACCGCCCGACTCACGTTCGAAACAGACCGTCCACAACGAGGGAGGTAAGAAGCCTTCATATACAAGCCTAACATCTACAGTCATTACGGGACTGAATAATACTATTTAGCAGGCTGGTGCATATGACCGGCACCCAACGTCTGGGAAGCATATACTAATACTCCAGTGCATGCAGTCGATCAGAGATTGAATTAGAATATTTCAACCATCTGTCTACATTGATGTCATTATACCAGCTTATAATATTTGGGAAATATCCGTGAAACAGAACTGTAACCAGAGGTCTCCTGGAAAGCAGGACCTTAGTTATTTATTTCACTTTACAAGTGGATTCCTAGCATTACAAGACGTCAATTGACTTATAGCACTCTGGTATAAACACCATTAACCAGACTGCAATATACTGGATAAAACCATCCTGACAATTTTATAATCCGTGGACTATTTAAAGTGCATTATTTGTTTTATTGTATTTTATCTATTAACTGACTTGATTTTTACATATTCACATGTGTCCATTTATATTGGGATTTAATTAAATTTTATGTACTTTATGATCCAAATGGAGTGTGCTCGCCCATCTTTATAGCTTGTATAATGAATGCCCCCTGTTCTTTTGTAAAGTCCTTGGGATAAATCTTATGTTAGTTCCTTGAACTGACCACATTATTATTTAAGTAAGATCACTTCCATTTGCTGTTCAACTCACATGCCCCTATCCCCTGGTAGCCAGCAGCATAGACCGGCGGGAGGAGCTTGCACGCACGCATCCTAATTGTCACTAGTCAATAGCTGGTCACCAAAGGGTACTTAAAAGGGTTCTATTGGAATGATTTAAAATGGCTGCAGGCAACCTGTCCTAAAATGTGAGCAGGACTGGCTGCCTCCACTTGCAGAGCTGCCTAGGGGGGTGAAGGGGCAGGGCCTCACTACAAACTACGCTTCAGCACTTGCATATACTATATATTGGTGAGTTTTCCTGTCAGGCTGCTCAGCCATGAGGGCATATCATAGGCAGGATTGCACCATTACCATCTATTGTAGAGCAGTGTAGTGAGTAGTGAGGCCTCCCCTCCTCAACCTCCTAAGCAGCTCTGCAAGTGGTGGCAACCGGCTCTGCTCATATTCTAGGACTGGTTGCTTGTGGCCATTTTACATTTTTTAAAGAGAAACCCTTTATGGCACCTTCTCTAGTGGGAAGGTTCCTGAGCAATAGGTTCAAACCTTACTAAGTTCCTGCAAGGGTGTGCTGTTCTGTTATCTGCCCGTGTACCGATATTCTTCCAATTTACTGGTGTTGATCCTTCGCTGCCTACCCTGACTTCAGCCTGTCCCTAACTACTATTCTGATTGACCGCTTGGTGCTCTGCCCAGGTCTCTGACCTTCATGGGTCAGCACAGTTGTCAATCATAGAGAGACTACTCCAGGAGGTATTTTCCTGCTAGTTCCCCTGCAGCAAGACCAAATCCCTATACCGGGGTTAGGGGGTGAATACCAGAGGACTGCCAGGATAACTTCCTTAGGAGTAGCCCAAAGCCAGATCTGTTGGTTGACACAGTAGTTTCACACCCATTGCTGTAACATCACTTTTAAGGTATTTTACCAAGCTGATCAAGCCAAAATTGTCTAGCATCTCATGATAAATGAGACCTTTCATTCCATTTAATAATCTAGTCGCCCACTGTTGAAGCCTCTCCAGCTCTCCTATACCCTTTATAGCATGTGGAGTCCAAAACTGAATCTCATACACTAGATGTGGCCTTACAAGGAGTAATAGGGGTAATATTATTTTTGTAAACCCTAAACTCTAACTTGCTTTTGCAGCTGTTGTCTGACCTTGAGTACTGCTAACATTGAGTACTGAGTAACTTAGCTTACTAAGTTTTGCTTTTGTTTTTCATGGTTTTCCAGGACTTAAAGTGTATCTGTACTTTAAAAAAACATTTGATGTTTCATAGTCACATATCAAAGGTTTTGATTGGTGGGGGTCCAAGTGCTGAGTCCCGCTGATCACAAAAACAATCGCTGAGGGCAGGTCCCTCGGGAAAGAGGACATGGTTAGCATGACTATGTACTTTGAAGTCATCTCACCTACCCAATGTGTCTATAATAATAAGGCTACTTTCACACTAGCGTTCGGAGCGGATCCGTCTGATGTTTCATCAGACGGATCCGCTCCTATAATGCAGACGTTTGCATCCGTTCAGAACGGATCCGTCTGCATTATAACTTAGAAAATTTTCTAAGTGTGAAAGTAGCCTGAGCGGATCCGTTCAGACTTTACATTGAAAGTCAATGGGGAACGGATCCGCTTGAAGATTGAGCCATATAGTGTCATCTTCAAGCGGATCCGTCCCCATTGACTTCCATTATAAGTCTGGACGGATCCGCTCGCCTCCGCACGGCCAGGCGGACACCCGAACGCTGCAAGCAGCGTTCAGGTGTCCGCTCGCTGAGCGGAGGCTGAACGCTGGCAGGCGGATGCATTCTCAGTGGATCCGCCTCCACTGAGAATGCATTAGGGCCAGACGGATGCGTTCGGGGCCGCTCGTGAGCCCCTTCAAACGGAGCGCACGAGCGGACACCCGAACGCTCGTGTGAAAGTAGCCTAAACTAGGTACTTTGTTAAATAGTCTACCCGGTTTTTTATATGAACATGGTTGAGATGCTTTACAATGCCTAGCTATATGCAGTGCAGTCAGTTTACTGTGCCATGTATCAGTTGTGCAGGCAGTGGTGGACTAGGGGCCAACCTTGTTCAGGGGCCCACCGAGGGATTCACCTGTTCCCTGGTGGTCCAGTCCGAGCCTGAACACAGCCACACAATGTATTGTGCTGTGCTCAGTACTCTGAAGAGGCCGCAACACTCGTCCAAGCACTGTAACCCTTTGAAGCAGCGGATCGGCAGGGAATTGAACCCCTATAAATTACCTGCGCATAGGTTATCAAAATCCCAGAAAACCCTTTAACCCATACGTAGTAAAACGGTTACTATGGCTTAGGTGCATTACTTTACATTTGTCAACATTAAATTTCATCTGCCATGTTCTAGCCCATTTTTATAGGTAAGCTGGCAGCATTGGCAAGCTTGTAACTTCTCAGTGCCCTTAAAATAACAGATGTTACAATCTGAGCACTTTTATTACTCCGTTGTTTGCATTGATTGTCAAAATGTAGAAATAAAATGTAAAAAAATAATAATAAAATGTCCCTATCTTTACAGGAGCCGAAATCTTCCTTCCTGCAGATGGCAGTCTCAGTGGAGCAGCAGCTCACTGTCATCTTTAAAGTGTTGGAGGAATACGAACTTGGTCCATTCTCTGTGATTACAAGTCATTATCCTGGTCACCGGTTATTCTTGAAGACAGTCAGAGCTTTGTGTGAAGCTATTCAACCAGGTTGGGGCCCTCAAGATGAACTGATAATAGAGCCAGGAACTGGTCCAAGGGGGGCCCAGAAAGTACTCCGACAAATTTCAGCTCCCGTGCTCCTACTATTTTGCTCCAGAGAGGAGGCTGAGGAGTTGTTCCCAATTGCTGGTGAAGCTGGACTACTTGGACCAGACCATATCTGGATTGTACCAAGTTTTACAATTGGTTCTCCAGAGCAGCCTGCTGAATTCTTCCCTGTTGGACTTGTTAGCGTGATGACTGATGGCTGGCGGAGGAGCCTACGACAAAAGGTTCAGGATGGAATAGCAGTAATTGCTGCAGCAGCTAGGAACTATTTGCAGAAACATGGTGAGCTGCCCAATCCTGGAGGAACCTGTTTGACACCAGGACAAATGCCAGGAAATGACACTTTGTATAGGTACATCTCAAAGAAACATAACAGTTCACAAGACAAGTTGAAGTCAACAGTGTTTTATTAGAGTCCTAGGAGGGCCTATTTAATTTTTTCTAGTTTTTTACATGCCCTTTATTGTCCTCAACAATTATATGTTTGATCTATCTGTTTTCCAATTGCTCCACTTCACATTTTTTCCATCTTTTAGGCATATGATGAATATAATGTGGCAGGAGAGGGACCTATCCTTCAATACCCAAGGGTTTCTACTAAATCCATCCATGCTGGTCATTACATTGACACCACAACGGGTATGGGAGGAGGTAAGCTTTCTACATTTCTCTTGGGTAGTGTTTGCAAGAAATGGGCACAGCTAAAGAAATCTGTCCCCCCTCCCCTCTCCTTTCTAGGTTGGCAGGTGGGAACATGGTATAATACGTATGAAGTACCCAGTATGGCCACGATATGGCAGTGGTCAACAACTTGTGTCAGATACTCATCACCTTACTGTGGCCACCTTAGAAGAGAGACCATTTGTTATTGTTGAGAACACAGATCCAATCTCTGGAGACTGTGTACGGAACACAGTGCCTTGTCGCAAACAGAGCAACCTGACATTAAGGTAAAGGGGATCAGTCAACAGCAGACTATATACAAAGGACGGGAAGAAAAGTGACTATGGAATAATTATTCATAAATTTCACCAACTCTATGCTTGTCCTCATTGACATAGTTCTTACCTATTATATACCCCAGCAGTTCAGGCGAACCTTACTCCAAGCTGTGCTGTAAAGGCTTCTGTATTGACATCCTGAAGAAGTTGGCTCGTACTGTTAAGTTCTCATATGATCTTTACCTAGTGACAAACGGCAAACATGGGAAACTTGTACGAGGAGTGTGGAATGGAATGATTGGCGAGGTAAGTAGGCATATTTACTACTTATGATCTCCTCAAGTACTATATCTAGAAAATATACTAATCAGTTGTAACATTACAACCTTCTTGTTTAGATCCCCTTTGTGCCACTAAAACAGCTCTGACTCTTCAAGGCATGGACTCCATAAGACCTCTGAAGGTCTCCTGTGGCATCTGGCACCAGGCCATTATGAGCAGATCCTTTAAGTTCTTTAAGTTATCATCTGTGGCCTCCATGGGGTGCAGCACATCCCATAGATGCTCGATCAGATTGGGATCTGGGGAATTTGGAGACCAAGTAATCACCTTAAACTTTTTATTATGTTCCTCAAACCATTCCTGAACAATTTGCAGTGGGGCAGGGCACCACTATTAGGGAATATTGCTGTCATGAAAGGGTGTAGTTCTCGGTACAATGTTTAGGTAGGTATTAGATGTCAAGTAAAATAATACCATGATCCAAGGTCTCCCAGCAGAACATTACCCAGATCTTCCGCCAGCTTGTCTCCTTCTCATAGCACATGCTGGTGCAATTTCTTCCCTAGGTAAGTGACTCATACACATCTGGCCATCCACATGATAAAAGAGAAAACATCATTCATCAGACCCCAGTTCCTTCTTCCATTACAAATTCCCAATGCTCACATGCCTGTTGTGGCACTTTCAGCAGTAGACAGGGAGGTCAGTATGTGCATTCCTCTAAATGGTCTGCTGCTACATAGCCCCAACCGCAGAAAGCTGAGATGTCCTGTGTGTTCCCACAACTTTTTATAATAGTCAGGAGTAACTTTTCAGGAATTTTTCCTACGGTATCTCTTCTGTGGGATCAGACCAGATGGGCTAGCCTTCTCTCCCAATGCACATCTATGAGTTTTTGGAACCCATGATCTTGTCGATAGTTCATTGGTTGTCTTTCCATGAACCCCTTTTTGTAGACACCAACCACTTCATACTGAGAACACTGCACAAGACCTGCCAATTTGTAAATGCTCTGACCTAAGCGTTAACCATTACATTTTGGCCCTTGACAATTTTTCATACTTATAGCACATCACTTTAAAGGATAACTGTCGCATTTTTTTTTTTTTTTTGGAGTATTGGATTGTGGTGATTAATATCACCTTGGTGGCCCTAATTTAACTTTTCACTGTGTATTCAATTACCCCTTAATTCCACATTTTTGTTCCCTGTACTGCCTACTTTTACCTGTGCTTAAAATAGGGTTGCTAGGCATGGTCCGTCTATCTGTTGATAGACGGAGCACGCAATGTGCAGGGTCACATTACTGACAGCCAGGGACTGTAAGTAAATGATTAAAGCCAGGTCCTCCCCAGCAGTTGATAACAGTGCCTGGGCTGTGTGCTCTTCTCCCTGTCCCTGCGCTTGGCAGACGCTCCCTCACTCAGCAGAGCTGGAAAATGCAGAGTTGGAGCAGCGCACACCAGGGAAGGGAGATCTGCCATCTGCTCAGTGTATAAATGAAAGCAACATGTGGTAAGAGGACCCCTTTGTGCTGCAGGAGATTAACCCTATATGGGGGAGGGCTCTGGTTACTGACACTTTTGGGGGGCTATTGTTACTAGCTAGTGAGGGCAGGCGGGATTAGCCTCAGGGTGAGGGCAGTGGCGGCCATCTTAACTGAATTGTGAAATTGCAGTTTTATGCAGACTGTTTGCTAAGGGCTGAATCTTATTAAATATGGGGTAAGTCAGTCTAATAGTAACTGATTCTGGAATATCATGTTATTAGTAACTACATATATGAAAATTGAAATTAGGGTCTAAATGTGACAGTTATCCTTTAAGAATGGACTGTTCACTTGCTGTCTAATATATCCCACCCCATGACAGGAATCATTATATATGTTATTCACTCTGGACAGGTTGTAATGTTACAGCTGAATGGTGTATAGTATAGGATTTTCAATTCTTGACTACTTTAGTATCACTCTTCCTGACTGCTGACTTCACTTGATTTTTTCTCTTCTTCTCTCCGTGCATGCTCAGGTATATTATCAGCGTGCTCACCTTGCTATTGGGTCTCTAACGATAAATGAAGAGCGTTCCGAGATTGTGGATTTCTCTGTTCCCTTTGTAGAGACTGGAATCAGTGTCCTAGTGTCACGTAGCAATGGAACGGTGTCCCCCTCAGCTTTCCTAGGTGAGATCTGTAGAGAATTGTTAGACCTCAGTTCACTTCAAAGCACACTAGAAAAAAAACATATCTTCTAATAGTGGGGTCACTCAAAATATGTTGAGTATTTGGATATTCTATTATCTAGGGTCCACAGATATATTCCTGTATTCATAATGATTTACCAATGGATTCTTGTGAAAGGAGCTCACATCCTCATGGAGATTGTATTCTCTTCTTGCGCTTGCATAGGTTCCTCTGGGTGCTCTGGAATATGTTGGTGCTATATAAATAAAATTGATAAATAAAGGAAATTAGGTGGGAAAATTAAAACTCAACAGATTTAAAGTGTAACTATCATGCTTTCATCAAAAATGCATAAAGCAAACTTTAGATTCATCACATACCACAGTTTTCCTTGAGTGTTTCCCTGAGTTACGGCTGTTTTAACCTCTACAATATAAGGATCTTCTCATAATGGCTCCTCTGCCAGGTCTCTGAGGCCAAAACTGCCTTCACTCACTTCACATACACACTTGCTGTAGCCAGCAGCTTACCAGCCAGCCAATCAGATTGGATTACTGGGAGACACGCCTCCTCACTCCGAAGCCTAATGCAGGCATGCATTGTGAAGGACCACCCCTCTGTCTTCTGTTTACACTAAAAGGAAGACAGACAAGCCATAGCAACGGTATTTTAAGGGACCAGTGGAAAGGGACAGGGGACATTAATGAAAGCTCTTATTATAAGGTAATTACAGATCTTTTGACAATCATTGACAGACTAACTCAGTTATACATGCCTAGCTCTAATAAACTAGCAAATAAAAAATAATATGACAGTTACACTTTAAATTGCATCTAATTTGCCCCTTTTACAACCCATTGGTTAATCTTTGTGTTGTCACCACAGTTCTACATATAAAAAATATGTAATACTGGTCCTTATATTGACCTTGGCTCACTAGAACCCCTACATATACAGTATTGTTTTTGTTCTTTGGATGAGGTGTTAGGATATTGTATCATGGAGTAACCGTGAAGTCCTTTTAATTCTCACCTTTACTTCTCTCTGCAGAACCATATAGCCCAGCGGTCTGGATGATGATGTTTGTCATGTGCCTATCTGTTGTAGCAGTGACCGTATTCATCTTTGAGTATTTCAGCCCAATGGGATATAATCAAGATCTAAACAATGGAAAACGTGAGATAACTGTTTTCAAAAATCATTATTTAGGTGGAAAAAAAAAAGTATCCATCACATTCAACCTTTCTTGATTAATTATACATCATTCATTGCTAGATTCATTATAACCTTCACGGCCATTTGCCTTTTAGATAAGCATCTAGCACTATTATAAATGCTGGTATAGCAGCTACCACTGGCATTACTACCGCCACTAGTTTGACTGCTTTAACTGTAAAGAACCCTTTGATGTCTTAATTACATGTAAAGGATTTCTCCTGGTCCTATGTAAAGTCCTTTCACAGTTAAAATGCTGATATAGCATCTACCATCATTACCTCTTGGGGTAGGGCATGCCATAGTTTGACTGCTCTAGCTGTAAAGAATCCTTTGCTGTATTAATATTTAAAGGGCATCTGTCAGCAGATTTGTACCTGTGAAACTGGCTGATGTGCATTTGGAAGCTAAAGGTACCTGTGTTGGTCCTGCATGTGCCCGCATTGCTGAGAAAAATGATGTTTTAATATATGCAAATGAGCCTCTAGGAGCAACGGGGGTGTTGTCATTACACCTAGAGGCTTACTTTCGCTGAAACTGCTGCGTCCTCTGCACTTTGATTGACAGGACCAGGCAGTGAAAACATCTTCACACCTGGCCCTGTGAATCAAAGTGGAAAAGACGTGGCAGTTTCAGAGAGAGCAGAGTCTCTAGGAGTAAGGGCAATGCCCCGGTTGCTCCTAGATGTACATTTGCATGTACTGAAAAATCATTTTTCTCAGCAATGTGGGCACATACGAACATGATACCGACATAGCTGCCTTCAGTTGCCAAAAGGTCAGCCAGTTTCATAGGCACAAATCTGCTGACAGATGCCCTTTACATCACATGTAAAGAATGTCCCCTGGTCCTATGTAATGTCCTTTTATAAATATTGACATGGTATCTGCCATTACTACCTCTTGGGTCAGGATATTCCATATTTGACTGCTTTAACGGTAAAGAACTCTTTTCTTATATTGTTGTCTAAATCAAATGTAAAGAATTTCTCCTGGTCCTATGTAAAGTCATTTTACTGTTAAAAGGCTGACATAGCATCTGCCATCACTACCTCTTGGGGTAGGGCATGCCATAGTTTGATCACTGTAACTGTAAAGAATCCTTTTCCTGTACTAATGTTTAACTTACATGTAAATAATGTCCCCTGGTCCTATTTAATGTCCTTTTATAATTATTGACATAGTGTCTGCCATTACTACCTCTTGGGGTAGGGCATGGCATAGTTTGAGCGCTCTAACTGTAAAAAGTTCTTTCCTGAATTGATGTTTAAATCACATGAAAGCAATGTCCCAGGTCCTATATAAAGTTCTTGGAAAGAAAAATTGGCTTTTATTAGATACAACAAATGTATATGCAAAAATATATTTTGGCAAGTGTGAAGCATGGCTGGCAAGGATCTGATGATGAGGAATGATTGTTTTGCATTACAGACAAGAAGACATGTTCTTATCTTCTTCTCTAATGTGCTTGGCATTGCCTTTTATGTCCTAATTTAGCTCTCTAACCAAATCCGATGCCAGAGAGTTCAGGAACAGCATAATGGAACAAGACCTGATGTTAATTGAGTTCAAGAACTGTTTATGGAGGAGAAAGAGAGGAACCCTGTTAGAAGAACTGAACGGGCGTCTTAAATAGTCCAGTACATGACATTTATGTACATTCAGGAGAAATGGGTGGAAGTAAAAAGTAGGATAAATTCACACATGGCAGCTTAGTTGCAGAAATAACCGCGATTGTCCCATTCATGTAAATGGGGCTTGAAGAAATCCATAGGCTTAACTGCCTATATATCCCCATTGAGATGTATGGAACTGTTTAATCTGGCCCATGTGAATTGACCCTAAATGCACTACTGATCATTTCCAAAATAAGGCCATTTTCAGGCATACGTTTGTTATGTTCTTGGCCTTCCATGTATAAATGAACTAATATGAATAGCTAGATTGAAATTTCCTGAAGGAAATACATAGAGAACAAATCCAATTGAAAATACATAGCACACCTCTAATCACCGAGTGCTTCGAAGCGCAATGAAGTTTGTACGTTAAGCGTTTTGGGCTGTATAAATAGCAGAATTTTGCCATTCATTTCTTTGGGAATTTTATTTTTTTTAAACGTTACCAATGTATTTTTAGCCCTATAAGACGCACCTGCCCATTAGACGCACTTAGGTTTTAGAGGAGGAGAATAAGAAAAAAATATTTTTCATTAGACCTCAGATCAGACCACTAATCAGACCCCAAATGTTAACCAGACCTCAGCTCACAGCCTCAATTGGACCCCCAATGTTAATAAGACCTCAGATCAGAGCCCCAATATAAATAAGACCCCCCCATATAGACCTTAGATGAAACCCTGATACCTCAGATGAGACCCCCATGCCTCAGATCAGACCCCCATGCCTCAGATCAGACCCCCATGCCTCAGATCATAACCCCATGTCTCATGGCAAATAAAATAAAATAAAAATCAATTCACCTCTCCTGCTCCGGATGTCGTCGCTCCTAAGATCCAGCTCTCTTCCTCCTGCCGCGCACTGTGCTGTGACCCGTGAGGTCACAGAGCGCAGACGTCCTCACACTGTGTACAGTTACAGCACAGTGAGCGGCCGAGGACCAGGAAGCGGTGAGTACAGAGCCCAGGCAAGCACTGCTTTTACTGCGTCCCACTCCTCCGGTACTAATGAGCGCTTTCACAAGGGAAGCGCTCATTAGTATCCGTCCCATAAGATGCACTGACATTTTCCCCCCACTTTGGAGGGAAAAATATGTGTCTTATAGGGTGAAAAATACGGTATATTAACCCCTTAAGGACCTTTCTGTCCAGGCCATTTTTAGCAAATCTGACATGTGTCACTTTATGTGGTAATAACTTTAAAATGCTTTTACTTAGCCAGGCGAATCTGAGATTGTTTTCTTGTCACATATTGTACTTCATGACAGTGGTAAAATTGAGTCAAAAAAAATCATTTTTACTTATAAAAAATACCAAATTTACAAAAAATTTTGAAAAATTAGCAAATTAGCAAATTTCAATTTCTCTACTTTTAAAATAGATAGTAATACCTCCATAAATAGTTATTACTTTACATTCCCCATATGTTTACTTCATGTTTGGTCATTTTGAAAGTTACATTTTATTTTTTTGGGAAGTTAGAAGGTTTAGAAGTTTAGAAGCAAATCTTAAAATTTTTAAGAATATTTCCAAACCCCAATTTTTTCAGGACCAGTTCAGTTATGAAGTCACTTTCTGGGGCTTACATATTAGAAAACACCCATAAATCACATTTTAGAAACTACACCCCTCAAGCTATTCAAAACTGATTTTGCAAACTTTGTTAACCCTTTAGGTGCCCCACGAGAATTAAATGAAAATCTGAATGAAATTTAAAAATGTAACTTTTTTTAGCAGATTTTAAATTTCAATAAAATTTTTCTGCAACACATCAAGGGTTAACAGCCAAACAAAATTCAAAATCTATTACCTTAAATCTGTAGTTTACAGAAACACCCCATGTGTGCTCAAAAACTGATGTATGGGCGCACAGCAGGCTTCAGAGTGGAAGGAGCACCATATGGCTTTTGGAGAGCGGATTTAGCTGGAATGGTAATTGGGAGCTATGTCGCACATGAAGACACTCTGAGGTGGCCCTACAGTGGGAACACCCAAAAAGTGACCCCATTCTGGAAACTACACCCCTCAAGGAATATTTCAAGGTGTGTAGTGAGCACTTTGACCCATCAGGCGTTACACAGAATTAGGAAACGCTTGGCTGTGAAAATGAAAAATTTTATTTTTTTTCAGAAAAAGTTGCTTTACACCCATATTTTTCACTTTTTCAAGGGGTAAGAGGACAAAATGCACCCCACATTTTGTTCCCCATTTCCCCTCGAATACGCCAACACCACATATGTGCTCACAAAATGATGTATGGGTGCATGACAGGCTTCAAAAGGAAAGTAGCGCCATAGGGCTTTTGGAGGACAGATTTTGCAGGATTGGCTTTTGGGAGCTATGTCGCATATGAAGAAACCCTGAGGTGCCCCTAGAGTGGAAACCCTCAAAAAGTGACCTCATTCTGGAAACTACACCCCTCAAGGAATATTTCAAGATGTGGAGTGAGAACTTTATCCTCAAAGGTGATTCATGGATTTGGCTGTGAAAATGAAAAATTCTAATTTTTTCCAGTAAAATGGATTTTAGGCCCAAATTTTTCACTTTCGCAAGGGATAACTGGAGAAAATGCATCCCCAAATGTATTGCCCATTTTCTCCTGATTACAGCAATACCCCAGATGTGCTTTTATACTGCTAAATGGGCGTACCACAGGCGTCAGAAGGAAAGGAGCAACAAATGGCTTCTGGAAGGCAGATTTCACCGGAATAATTGACAGGCGCCATGTTGCAATTGAACACACCCTGAGATACCCCTAGAGTGGAAACCCCCAAAAAGTGGATTGCTATACGCTGTATACTCCCCTGGCTATAACTCCTAGCTCTTGTAAGAGCTGTTCCTGTTCCTTGTTCCTGTGGTGGTTATGGTGTCGAGCGGAGTGCTTGGAGCCCTCGGGAAGCACTAGGAGCATCCATCAACGGAGGTACCCAGTCGGGGTGCCAGGAGATCCGTTACAGTAAGTTATCCGTATCCTCAGAAGCTGGGGCACATACGGCCGCCACTTCTTCCTCTCTCCCTTTGTACTCCTTGAGCATGTTGATGTGAAATGTGTGCTTCACATCCTCGTTCTCACAACTAGCTACAGTGTAAGTAGTGTCACATATCTTCCCAATAATCTGGTATGGTCCCTGCCAGGCAGCCTGTAGTTTGTCATGCTGGACTGGTTTAAGTACCTTCTGTCCGAATTTAAAACTATGGTATCGGGCCTTCCGGTCATACCATGCCCGCTGGCGCCGCTGGGCCACCTGAAGTTTCTTGCGTACCTTCTGAGTCAATGCCTCCATACGGTCTCTCAACTCCAGCACTTATGGTACCACCAGGGTCCCTGCTGACTCTGTGGCCCCCTCCCAGTGCTCCTTAATGAGATCGAGGGGTCCCCTCACTCGCCTCCCGTATAACAGCTCAACGGGCGAGAAGCTCGTCGATTCCTGCGGCACCTCCCTATAAGCAAAGAGGAGGTGAGGCAGGAGATGCTCCCAGTCTCTGTAAGCGTCCGTGAACGTCTTCAGCATTTGCTTCAGCGTTCCATGAAATCACTCACAGAGACCGTTAGTCTGGGGGTAATACGGGGAGCTCATCAGGGGTTTTATCCCACAGACCTTCCATAGCTGATGTGTTACGGTCACCGTGAATTAAGTACCCTGGTCAGATAGAATTTCTCTGGGAAATCCTACTCTTGAGAATACTTTAACCAGGGCATCTGCTACTGTCTCAGCCTCAATATTGGGCACCTCTACTGCTTCGGGGTATCTAGTGGCATAATCCACTATGGTTAGGATATAGTTGTTCCAGCCAATAGCAGCGCTGGCAGGGGACCCAAAACACTGGTGTCCCCTACCTGACCTAGGAGGAGACAGGTGCTGAATTGTTCAGCATCGGTCACCTCCACATGACACCCCCACCCCCCTGCAGCTCCGTATCGCAGCCGGAGCTGCGATGCGCAGCAGCGCATGTGTAAGGAATCTGGCCAATAGCAGCGATCGGTGCTGCAGGGGGGCAGTGCAGCACCATGCTGCCCTTACCTGGCATGGCTGCCTGCCAGTAAGAGCAGGCATGGTGCCGCGATTCCCCCCTATCCTTCCCCAGAGCCCCGGGTGAAAGAAGCCTCAGACAGTTGCTGCAGCTCACGCTCACACAGCACAATGCTGCTGTCTGAGCGTGAGCTACTGGAAGGGTGGACATCCCTGTGTCAGTCCAGGCCCTGCGCCGGACGAAGGACAGGGAGCCTGAAAACTGGACGTCTGGCCACCCTATTTGAAACACAGTTTGAACGGAGTATGTACGTTAAGTGGTTCAGGCTGTATTAATTGCAGAAAACTGGAGAAGAATCAAATATAAGATGAGGAATAACAATGTACTGCCTTTTCAAGCACTATAATTATTCATATATTCATTTGAATAGAGTCAGTCTTATTTGTATAGACCGCAAACCTTGCTGAGGTATTTACTTGTACAGGCTCCAACGCTGTGGTTTCTGGCTTCGGCGCAGCAGGTGAGACGCGCTGCCCCATGATGTGCTACATGGTGTGAGACAGTGACAGGTCTCACGCAGGTTAGAGGCAAGGAAGGGGTGGATAGTTCGGTCCACACCCCTATTCCACCATAGGCGAAGGCGAGACCAGCTGGAAGTAATTAGGCTGGCACAAAGCACCTCCCAGGGTGTCAGCAGGGGGGAAACTGTGTTACCTGTAGACAGAGGCCTGGAGGCTCTGTCTGTGTGGTCTCAGCTGGGCAAGGCTGAGGGACCACGAGGCTGGGAGATAGCCTGGAGTTGGGGGACGCAGCGACGCCTGGGAGGGTCGCAGGGCCATAGTCAGGCAGACTACTGAGCCCCAATCCCCCACACGAAGCAGTGAACTAGAGACAGTAGGCATACTGTGCTCTGGACAGCCAGGAGGCTGTGGGACATTGGCTGACAAAGCCGCACGAGTTCACAGGGTGTGAACTGTGACCTAGGTGAGTCAGGAAACTCTGTGTTAGTTACAGCCTAGCCGGGCAAGTGTTTATTATTTTATGTGGATGTCACATGTGTTAGGTGAAGCTGCGACTTCATGATGACCTGTATTGGTTGGAGTGTGCACAATAAATGCACGGTTTGGACCTGAAACCTGGTGTCCTAAAGTCGTATCTGTGAGAATGACCCCCAAATAAGAGGCGATCCCTTACAATGGCCATGCCACCGGTGACGCGGCAGCATCCTTAGCAACAGGATGCAATACTCTGTTTCTCCCTGCAGCGGGCCTGTGATGGAGGAGACTAGCAGTGGGCTAGCTCTACTCCTATTTGCTAGTGTTCTGACTAATGGAGCACCGAGTCATGACCTATTAGGTTCTGATCCAGGGACTCAGTGCTCTATTTAAACCCCTTCCTAGCCATACACCAGTACCAGTAAAAGTCTATGACTCCCTAGATGTGCTCCCAGTCCCAATCTGTCTGTGCATTTGGATTGCTCATATTATTGACCTCGGCTTGCTTTTGACCACTCTCTGCCTAGTGTTTTTTTTTGTATTGTGTCTCCCCAGTGGCGTGTCTAGGGTGTTTGGAATCCCCCCAATACTTAAAGCGAACCTTTCACCTGGATTTCACTTAATAAACTATCAAAAGTACCTTATAGATCATCCTCATTGTGTTAGCACACGGTCTTGTCCCGCTTTTCTGGCATGTATATGCATGGAAAAATCGCTTTATAAAGTACTCTTCTCCAGCTCCTGTAACTGAATCGCGCATGCGCCGTCCCCGATGCCTGCCTGTCTTCTCTTCCTCACGCGCGATTCAGTTACAGGATCGCGCTTGAGTCCGACGGCGCATGCGCCGCCTGTACAAGCACGGTCCCGGCGACTGAGCCGGGTGTCAATTCGACTGCATAGAGGCGGGGTTAGGGCAGGGGAGTAACAGCCTGGAGTGAGGGAAGGGCTACCCCCTTGACTTCTACCGTGACTTGTGGAGCTGGAGACGATTACTTTATAAAGCGATTTTTCCATGCATATACATGCCAGAAAAGCGGGACAAGACAGGTGAAAGGTTCGCTTTAAAAAAAAAAGTACCACCTCACGGTAGTATTGCCTTCATTGCACAACCTTCACAGTAGTTTTGTACAGATGTGTGCCCCCTCACAGTAGTTATGCCCACATTGTGTCCTCTCACAGTAGTTGTGCCCACATTGTGTCCCCTCACAGTAGTTGTGCCCACATTGTGCCCCCTCACAGTAGTTGTGCCCACATTGTGCCCCCTCACAGTAGTTATGCCCTCTCTATGCCCCTTTCACAGTTGTAATGCCCTATTTGTGCCCCCTTCCAGTAATAATCCCCATTGTGCCCCCTTCAAAGTAATAATCCCCATAGTGCCCCTTCACAGTAATAATCCCCATTGTGCCCCCTTCACAGTAATATTCCACATTGTGCCCCCTTCACAGTAATAATCCCCATAGTGCCCCTTCACAGTAATAATCCCCATTGTGCCCCCTTCACAGTAATAATCCACATTGTGCCCCCTTCACAGTAATAATCCCCATTGTGCCCCCTTCACAGTAATAATCCCCATTGTGCCCCCTTCATAGTAATAATCCCCATTGTGTCCCCTTTATAGTAATAATGCCCACTGTGCCCCCATAGTAATAATGCCCATTGTGCCCCTTTCACAGTAATAATGCCCATTGTTCCCCCTTAATAGTAATAATGCCCACTGTGCTAGTAATGCCCTCTGTGCCCCCTCCATAGTAGAAATCCCCATTGTGCCCCCTTCATAGTAATAATGCCCACTGTGTCCCCTTCACATTAGTAATGCCCTATGTGCCCCCCTCCATAGTAGTAATGCCTTCTGTGCCTTCTCTATAGTAATAAAGTCCTCAGTGCCCCCTCCATAGTAATAAAGTCCTCAGTGCCCCCTCCATAGTAATAAAGTCCTCTGTGCCCCCTCCATAGTAATAAAGTCCTCTGTGCCCCCTCCATAGTAATAATGTCCTCTGTGCCCCCACCATACTAATAAAGTCCTCTGTGCCATCTCTATAGTAATAAAGTCCTCTGTCTGTGCCCCCTCCATAGTAATAAAAAAAAAAAAACACTAACTACTCACCTTGTCCCGCTCCTGAAGCTCACATACCTCTCTTCCCTGCAGGCACAGATCGCTTTGCAGCACTGTGTGGGTGGATTTTATGCAGATTTCCAGACTGCAGACTCCACCCACACCGGTTGGCAGCGCGATCTGTGTCTGCAGGCTGAATGGTGGAGCAGGGAGAAGTCTTCCTGCTTCACCATTCTGTGTGCCGCCAGCCTGAAGAAGTGGAGGAGCGCAGGGAGCTGAGCGGTGAGTGACAGGACCCAGCTCCCTGCGCTCCAGCAATCAGCGCTTCCATCTGTATTGATGGAAGCGCCCATTGCTTCTGGCACCCCCCTGAGAGTCGGCACCCGGGGCGGACCGCCCCCCACGCCCTTAGTACGCCACTGTGTCTCCCGTCTGGTTCTGATCTCGGCTTGGCTATTTGACTACTGTCTGACTCTCGATTTGGTACTGTATCGTCCTCCTGGTTCAGACTCATTCCTGTATGACTCTGCTTTTGTGTGGTTTTGTCTCTGTTTCGTATGTATTGCACCTTAGTAGGATAGGGAATGTCAACCAGTTGCGGACTTGCCGCCTAGGGCTTGCACTGCAAGTAGGCAGGGGAAGTGGGCGGGGTTCCAGTTAGGGCTCACTGTCTGTGTCTTCCCTGCGGACAACAATTTCATGCAATTTTTCAAGCCTGGATATAACATGTTAGATGATAACATTTATATGATCTATATGTTTTTATATTTTTATTATATTGTATGTTTTATTTATTTTTGAGAATTGAAACCATTGAAGAGAAACATGACTGGTGTGAGTAATAGCTACAAAGATCAATTATTCTGCAGTGCAGCAAAGGACAGGAACTGATGTTAGAAAATGATAAGAGATGGACGGTTATGAAAGGAAACGAGCGATAACATTTTCTTTGTT
Organism: Bufo bufo; assembly: GCF_905171765.1. NCBI lineage: Eukaryota > Metazoa > Chordata > Amphibia > Anura > Bufonidae > Bufo > Bufo bufo. The sequence continues at coordinate 360,366,705 of NC_053394.1, read as the reverse complement.
GTCTTTACAGGTTTAGGAGGTCCAAGTTTCACCATCGGTAAATCCTTATGGCTGCTATGGGCGTTGGTGTTTAATAATTCAGTTCCTATACAGAATCCCCGTGGTACTACCAGTAAGATCATGGTGCTGGTCTGGGCCTTCTTTGCGGTAATATTCTTGGCTAGCTACACAGCCAATCTAGCTGCCTTCATGATTCAGGAGCAGTATATAGATACCGTGTCTGGCTTGAGTGACAGGAAGGTGAGTGGGGTCTCAATCCCTGGTTGATTATTACCTTTCAAACTCTATATACTGGCTATTTTTCTTAATCTAACCCAATCTACAATTCTGTCTATCACATATCAATCACAAGTCCATATAGTGGAAGGATGGGTTTCTGACTGCCTGCATTCACCACTAGGGGGAGCTCTCTGAATAAGTCCACCTTCATAAAAAAAAAAGCACTCTGGGAAAAATGTCTATCCTTTGCTCACTTTGTATGGTAAATATCAGATGGATAGTAGTGCCATTAATTTTCTTACTGAGCACTTTATTCCTGATTTATCTGCCTGCATTTCCCCCATTGAGCTACTGTAGGTGCACAGGATTTCTCAAGAACTAGATGTGCCAGATTGCACCAAAAATTTACAGGTTTGCACCAATTTCTTTAAAAGGAACCTGTCATCATGAACATGGTGTCTTATCTGCAGTCTGCCTGTTATAGAGCAGGAGGAGCTGAGCAGATTGATATATATCTTTATGGGAAAATATTCAGTCTAAGGGCTCATGCACATGCCCTTCGAGACATACGGTCCGTGAGCCGGCCATATCTCCCGAAGCGGCATACATCGTGCGAACGGGAGCGCACAGCATTATAGGTTACTATGATACTGTGCGCATCTGGCCGCCCGCGGTACTATTGTCCTGCACTCATATGATCATATGAGTGCAGGACAGTAGTCCCGCAGGCGGCCCGATGCGCACAGTATCATAGTAACCTATGATTCTGTGCGCTCCCGTGTCCATGATGTATGCCGCTCCGGGACATATTGCCCGCTCACGGACCGTATGTCTCAGAGGGCATACGGTCGTGTGCATGAGCCCTAAGTTGTATTTTATGCGTTTAGATCTCTGCTCTTTCTAAGCTTAGGAGTCAAGTGGACGGGCCTACTCAGTGATTGACGGCCTTCCCTATATACAGAGCTGTCGATCACTGAGAAGATCGCCCACTGGCAGGGATTTCAATGAATAAAATACAAGTTATACTGAATCTTTACCTACAAAACTATATATCAATCTGCTCAGCTTCTCCTGCTCTAAAACAGGCAGCCTGGAGAAGCAACACAAAAAATGGCTGCAAACAACCATTATTTTCTGATTTATCTCTATATCTGTGTGAAGAAAGGATGTTTGGAGCTCTGTAAGATTTGTATGAAAGGCTTTAATACTGAAATATTACAGAAAGACCTTGATATGCTGGCAGCCTGTGCAGGTAAATGGCAGATAAAATTTAATGATGATAAATGTAAAGTAATCCACCAAGACCACAGTAATAATGTAGTAATACTGTGTAAATTGAATTCAATATCACAAAGGGGTATTTCTGCAAAGAATATGCATGGAAAACAGAAGGAGTTCAGCTGTAATACGGCCCTTCGGTCCACTTCTTAACAGTCACGTTAAAATTGGAAAAACACTCCCAAAAATGTCACTTTTTTTATTGTAGATTTTTAAAGTGTGTCTGCAGTAAATATTGTTGGCGCACAACTCAGGGGACACTATTGCATTTTTAACCCCTTAGTGACATAATTAATTTTAGCCTTAAGGACCAATAATATTTTCCCCCTTTTCACCTCTAGCAGTCATAACTTTAAAAAAATTTCTTCTGAATATTTTTTTTTTCAGGATTAGTTGTAGGTTTTCTAGGAACCATTTTGGGGTATATATAGTGTATTAAATGACTGTTATTATTTTATTATTTAATTTTTGTGGAATTTATTTACAGCATTCACTATGTGGTACAAATAACATAAGTTTATTATGTGGGTCAGTACGCTGATGATAATGCCATATTTCTATATATTTTTATAATTTTTCCTTTCCTCCTGCAGCTGTCAGCTCTGCAACTGCTCCCTCATTCTCCTTCAGACTGAAGGGGAGGGGGCCACCTGCTTTAGCTGCACATATCTCTGGTTTGGTATCAGCTAGAGATGGCATTCCAAACTTTCAAACAATACCAGAATGGCAGCAATATCTTCAGTACATGGTAAGATATCACTGTTAGAAATTGGGATGCAGTGTATGTAGCTGAAAGTGAAAGCAGGTTTTACTTGTGATTATTCCCGACTTGATTTCTAACAGTGATATCCTCTGTTGCTTTGACTAATGCCTGGGATACCAGCTTTCAAACAAGACCAGTTCCATGCTTCTAGCTGCTACCATTCAGGAGATATCAGCAGCTAAAGCATCCCTCCCCTTCCCCTTCTGCCCAAGCTCAGCTCCAGTTAAGTACTTTTCCCACAGCTGGAGTTGAGCTCGGGCAGAACTGTTAGGTGGTTAAAGGTGTTACCCTATAATTAATGTAAAAATGGTAAATCAGATATCATATAGTACATGACAGTCTCTCTCACAAAACTCAGGGGGCATGTCTATTCTTGGGGCAGTCCTTTCTGCAGCAGCTGGTGGCAGTCGAAGGATGGAACTGAGCATGTGCTTCCATCTCAGTGAGTTGGACAAAGAATTTAGAAAAAGAGAAAACAGCAGGTGGCGCCATACAGATTGTAGTAAATAACTCAGCGGTTATACTAAATTTATAATTACAGTACATGCAATTGCAAAAGTATTGAGATTTAGGTGGTGGTTTGAAAGATATAGAATATTTTTATGGGACAACTCCTTTAAATATGGAGTACAGTTTTATGCTCGACAGCACACAATGGATATAGGAGTACATGGAGTGATTTCCAAGGATCAAAATGTATCCCCTATCCCCACAGGTTAGATGTCTGATTAGTGGAGGGCAAACCCCTGGGACCTCCACTGATTGCAAGAATGGGGGTCCGATGTTTGAATGGGGTGGCAACACTATGAGATTGCTGGAGGTAGCCGAGCACTGTGGATATAGGAGTGCTAGGATAATGCCTTTAGGCTGCGTTCACACACAGTTTATTTATGGTGTTTTGCTGACTTTTGCATTTTATTTTACATCTTTTTTTGTGTGCATTTTTGAGGTAAAAATGTTAACTCTAGATCTGCGGCTCTCCAGCTGTTGTAAAACTACATCTCCCACCATGCAAGCCTGTAGTCTGATAGCTGTAGGCAGTCTGTGCATGCTGGGAGTTGTAGTTTTGCAACAGCTGGAGTGCTGCAGGTTGGCCATCCCTGCTCTAGATGTTCACTGAAGGTCAATGGGAATAAACTAGAGAACACAGTAAAAAGCTCTTTATGGTTAGAGAAGTCAAACTTTGAAATGCCCCACACTAAGGGTACAGCCACTGGATGTCCACCCGTGGCAACCAGTGACCACACAACTGTCAGTACGCTAAAATATAGTAATGAAAAAAATCAATGGAAAGATTTTAAAAGTAAGTTCTAGGCCTCAGTCTAATCATCTAAAGAGGGCAAAATATTATAATACTAAGGCCTCATGCACACGGCCGTTGTTTTGGGCCGCATCCGAGCCGCCGTTTTGGCGGCTCAGATGCGGACCCATTCACTTCAATAGGGCCGCAAAGGATGCGGACAGCACTCCGTGTAGAAGAATAGGCATTTATATTAAAGGCTGTCCTTTCCGCAAATTGCGGAACGCGCACGGACGCCATCAGTGTTTTGCGGATCCGCAATTTGTGGACCGCAAAACACACCACGGTTGTGTGTATGAGGCCTTATTCTAAGGATAGACCATCAATTTAGAAAGCTAGAAAACTGGTATTATACACTCAAATAATACTATGCTTGCATTATCCACATACCACCATACAGTGTCCAGGTAAATATTCCATAAATAGTTTAGGTAATCCATACATAGTCCAGATAGTGCTATACAGTGCCCATGTAAATATTACAAACATTGTTCAGACAGTGCCATATAGTGCGGAGATAAATCATGCATTTATTGTTGAGAGAGTGCCATACAGTACTGAGGTAAATATCCCATACATTGTCCAAATAGTACAATATAGCGGTCAGATAGAAAATGCACTTATTGTCCAGAGAGTGCCTTAGAATGGCCAGGTAAAAAAGTCAATATGTTGTCCAAAGGGTGTCAGTATCCAAATAAAATGTGCATACTTTATCCAGATAGTGCCTTACACTGCCCAGATAAATGGTCTATACATTAGCTATATATTGTATAGACCATTATCCAATAACAGATGATGTCCAGATAAATAATGCACTCATTTTCCAGAGAGTGTCCAGGTAAATAGTCCATACAATGTCCAGAGAGTGCCATACAGGGCCTGGGTAAATAGTCCATACATTGTCCAGATAGTATTGTACCGTGGTCAGATAAATAATACAAACATTATCCAGATAGTACCATTCAGTGTTTGTATAAATAATGTCCACAGTATCATGCAGTGCCCAGGTAAATAGTACATGAATTGTCCAGATAGCTTCTTACAGTGTCCATAATAATGCCCTCATTGTCCAGAGAGTAACATACAGTGCCTAGGTAAATAGTCCATACATTGTACAGATAGCGCCACACAGTGCCCAGATAAATAATACATACCTTATCCAGAAAGTGCCATTCAGTGCTCAGATAAATAATGCACTCATTGTCCACAATGTCATACAGTGCCAAGGTAAATAGTCCATACATTGTACAGATAGCGCCACACAGTGCCCAGATAAATAATACATATCTTATCCAGATAGTGCCATTCAGTGCTCAGATAAATAATGCACTCATTGTCCACAATGTCATACAGTGCCAAGGTAAATAGTCCATACATTGTCCACATAGCATCATACACTCATAATAATGCACTCATTGTCTAGATAGTTTCATACAGTGCCCAGGTAAAAAGCACTTTCACTGCCCAGATAAGTAGTACTTTCACTGCCCAGATAAGTAGTACTTTTACTGCCCAGATAAATAGTACTTTCCCTGCCCAGATAAGTAGTACTTTCACTGCCCAGATAAGTAGTACTTTCACTGCCCAGATAAGTAGTACTTTCACTGCCCAGATAAGTAGTACTTTCACTGCCCAGATAAGTAGTACTTTCACTGCCCAGATAAGTAGTACTTTCACTGCCCAGATAAGTAGTACTTTCACTGCCCAGATAAGTAGTACTTTCACTGCCCAGATAAGTAGTACTTTCACTGCCCAGATAAGTAGTACTTTCACTGCCCAGATAAGTAGTACTTTTACTGCCCAGATAAGTAGTACTTTCACTGCCCAGATAAGTAGTACTTTCACTGCCCAGATAAGTAGTACTTTCACTGCCCAGATAAGTAGTACTTTTACTGCCCAGATAAATAGTACTTTCCCTGCCCAGATAAGTAGTACTTTCACTGCTCAGATAAGTAGTACTTTCACTGCCCAGATAAGTAGTACTTTCACTGCCCAGATAAGTAGTACTTTCACTGCTCTGAGAGTGCTATACAGTTGTGAGATAAATAATGCACTCGTTGCCCAGATCGCTCCATACAGTGCTCAGATAACTAGTGTGTACAGTGCCCAGATAGTGTCTAGGGGTGTTCAGGAAGTATATTACACATTATACCAATATATCATACATTACCCAGAGGTTGGGTATCGATATCCCCGAACAGTAACCTTTGCCCCCTTTCAGCAATCCTCTATATAGATCTGACTTACATATTCCTGTTGCCTTTGCTTCATAGATAGTGATGAATAAAGGCAAACATTGTTCATATCTGAACTAAAAATAGGTGGTTTATTTGGTGCAGTGGGGATCAATAGGATACACAGAACAGAATGCACATTGGATCAACATAGGAACATAACAGAGATAGACATACCGCAGAAAGCGTAAATGAAGGCGACAAAGGGAAACATTAGCAGGATGGAAAGAAAAGGCAGGTTACAATGTTCCTAGGAGGGTGAAAAACCCAGACATTCCTCATTATGTTCGTGATTAAGCTCTCATTAACACATGTTGTTAATTGTCAGACTGCTATCATCCCGCCTGCTGCTGCAGGATGCTGAGCATTGATGTAGCGGTGTGCAGATTGTGTATGGGAAATTACAAATGCAGTACAGGTTTCATGTCTAGTTACTAAAGAGGCTTCAATGGGTAAATGATCCTAAAGATGTCTTCAAGTGCAGCAAATTTTCTTACAGAAATTTTCTGCGACTGAAAATCAGTTCTATTCACCTGAATGGGCCTTGCCGAAATCCAGGCGCTTGCCACCAACACAGCCCCATTCAGATGAATGGAATTGATATTCAGTCGCAGTCCACTGCACCCTAACGGAGCAAAACTGTTTCATTTTCTACATTCTAAACATATGACATAGTAAAGCTACTTTCACACTCGCGTTTTGTGCGGATCCGTCATGGACATGGATAATACAACCGTCTGCATCCGTTCAGAACGGATCCGTTTGTATTATCTTTAACATTGCCAAAACGGATCCGTCTTGAACACCATTGAAAATCAATGGAGGACGGATCCGTTTTCTATCGTGCCAGATTGTGTCAGTGAAAACAGATCCATCCCCATGTACTTACATTGTGTGCCAGGACGGATCCGTTTGGCTCAGTTTCGTCAGACGGACACCAAAACGCTGCAAGCAGCATTTTGGTGTCCGCCTCCAAAGCGGAATGGAGACGGAACGGAGGCAAACTAATGCATTCTGAGCGGATCCTTTTCCATTCAGGATGCATTAAAATGCAAACTGAGGCTACTTTCACACCTGCGTTAGGTGCGGATCCGTCTGGTATCTGCACCGATAATGCAAACGATTGTATCAGTTCAGAACGGATCCGTTTGCATTGTGAAGAACAAAGTCAAAACGGATCCATCCTGACTTACATTGAAAGTCAATGGAGGACGGATCAGTTTTCTATTGCACCATATTGTGTCAGTGAAAACGGATCCGCTCCCATTGACTTAAATTGTAAGTCAGGACGGATCCGTTTGGCTCTGCATCGCCAGGCAGACACCAAAACGCTGCAAGCAGTGTTTTGGTGTCCGCCTCCAGAGCGGAATGGAGGCGGAACGGAGCCAGACTGATGCATTCTGAGCGGATCCTGTTCCATTCAGAATGCATTAGGGCAAAACTGATCCGTTTTGAACCGTTTGTGAGAGCCCTGAACGGATCTCACAAACGGAAAGCCAAAACACGAGTGTGAAAGTAGACTAAGATGGTATTACATATAGGTAATGTGTCATCAAAAAAATGACCTATTATTTAATTCAAGTTTTTATGTTAAAAATATAATCTTTGGTGTTTTTTTAAAAACATTTCTATGTCACTCTCTATGGCTAAAATCCTGCAATTTTCACGCTGGCCACTAAGACTAGTAATATGTTATTACAACATATATTTAGAGATATGCTTTACAGCAGCAACATGGGTGGGTCATAGACACAATAGACTGCCGCTGACCTTATTAATTTCTCGGGGAGGGTATGTGCAGAGGTCATTGTGCAGGGCAGGGGAGTGGGTAAGTTGTGATGTCACCTATAGTGAATGGTGGGTCTATCTATCTATCTATCTATTTACAGCTATCTATCTATATCTATATCTATCTACAGGTATCTATCTATCTACAGCTATCTATCTATATCTATCTATCTATCTATCTATCTATCATCTATCTACAGGTATCTATCTATCTACAGCTATCTATCTATATCTATCTATCTATCTATCTATCATCTATCTACAGGTATCTATCTATCTATCTATCTACAGGTATCTATCTATCTATCTATCTATCTACAGGTATCTATCTATCTATCCAGTCCCATATCTATATATGTGTATGTGTTACCGTGTTACCTTTCATTGTAATCATATTAACAGAGGAATGAACAGAACACTTACATGGTGCCCTCCTTTTCAGTTGCAGATCTGCTAATTCCTGGGCTTTTCCTCTGTCCTCCAAGTTGGTCACACCACTTCCCAGACTACGTGACACATACTGTGCATTTGCAGTACCCCATTAGGAATATTACAAAGGAGTAACTGATACCAACTGACACAATGCAATATTTTTTTACACTGTATCAGCAACCTAACAGTTAACGTTTGGCAGACTGTTTCTATTACCAGGTGATGGACTAGGTCCGCCACCTGGTTAGTGAGAATAGGGAGTCTACTCTGAGGAAAGCTACAGAAAAGACGTGTATGTGGAGAGTTCCTGCAGAAGCTATGCCCAAGCTCAGAGAATCCTTGCTGCCGGAAAAGCTACTTTACTATCAGAGTAATCGTGAAGGAAAAGAGATCAGACATCCTGTAAGGTCCAAAACTCACAAGGCCATGCATTGGGTCACTTTAACACATATTTCACTTTTTACCGTATTATTGGCAGGCCTGTAAATTGTGGGGATTTATAGTCCTTGCTATTACTCTCTATGTCCGCGGCTACATTGAAGAAGCCAACTCTCTCAACATGTCTAATCATATCTCTTCCTGGGCTGGTCCTCTTTATGACAGCCTCAAGGTCCCAGAGGAACAAGGACTTGGTGATCAAGGCCATTCCCACAATACATCCCAGAATACCAGTAAATCTTAGCATGTTACCTGCCGGATGTTTTATTTTAGCAGGCTTATGATCTTTTCTGTGTCTGCAGTTCCAGAAGCCACAAGAGCATTACCCGCCTTTTAGATTTGGCACTGTCCCAAATGGCAGCACTGAGCGTAACATCCGCACCAATTATCCTGACATGCACAGTTACATGGTGAGATACAACCAGCGATCAGTGGAAGATGCTCTTGCCAGCTTGAAGTCTGGGTGAGGACTATTTTACAGATTACAATTCCGATGTGAATTCAAGTATAGATAATATGTTGGCGCTTATGTAGTTACATAGTGAAGCTACATTCATACTGCATTTGTAGTGTGCCATACCCGCCAGAGAAGCTCTCGATGAATCCATAAGCCCCCATTTAGCCAGTGGCCAAAAGAGTGTCCCATTGTCCTCCGTTGGGCTGATATACGTCAATATACCTTTTTCATCCTGGACAGAGTATGGTGCACTATTCCATAGAGGCAAAAACATACACCACCCAGTGCACATGCTGATTAGTTTGAACCTTGACATATATGACTATTTGGTTGCTTTACATCCTACTCACTCCAACCTAACCCTAACCACCAAAAAAGGGCATGCCTTCGTTATCTCAATCAGTTATGTGCTACAAAGCCTGAAATAGTTGTACATTAATTGTAATAAATGTTTATATACCAGTGGTCCTCAAACAGTAGCTTAGGAGCCACTTGTAGCTCTTGACCCCACCTGTGTGGCTTGCCATTTGTACGGATGTACTGGTTACAATACAAATTCACCCATCAAATTTAAAAATATTTGAAAATGTTTGCTATTTTTTGAAAAGTGGCTGTGGATCCCCTGTGTCACTTGAACAGATTTGGCTTGGGGTCACTTTTAAGGGTGTTATCTATGTGGCCTCCCTGGTATTCACCTTTTAACCCTTATACAGGGATCTGGACTTTGCTGCAGGGGAACCATCAGACCTCTTGGTGAAGTCTCTGTTCAATTGAAAGCTGACACATGAGGGTCAACAGACACCAGTCTGGAGCACCAAGGGATCAGGCAAAACCGTAGTGAGGGAGAGACCGTAGTCAGGGAGAGGCCGAGGGAAGGGCAGGCAGAGGTTGTGAGTCCTGACCACCACTTGAAGTTAAACATGGCTCACAATGTAGAAAAAGGTTAGTTAACTTCTGCTCTATACTATATCCTGTACTCTGGATAACACTTCTTTATATCTTCTTCTTTAGTATTGCCAGGTGATATCTTAGGCCTTGTGTTTTCCCACAGAAAGTTGGACGCCTTCATTTATGATGCAGCAGTGCTGAATTACATGGCAGGCAAGGATGAAGGGTGTAAGCTGGTGACCATTGGAAGTGGGAAGGTCTTTGCTACAACAGGGTATGGTATTGCTCTACAGAAGAACTCACGGTGGAAGCGACCCATTGACCTGGCATTACTACAGTTTCTAGGAGATGGTAGGTGTCAACCTCTATGACATCACTTTTTGGTGTTTCTTGTATAATACTTCCATGAAAAAGTTAAAGGGGTTGTCTCATCACAGACAATGGGGGCTTATCGCTAGGATAGGCCCCCATTGTCTTATACGTGCAGGTCCCACCACTGGGACCCACACCTATATCGGGAACGGAGCCCCGCAAAGTGGTGGCTGGAGGACTCTGGTCTGACCATCACCAAGCGCACTCCCCAAAGAAGTGAATGGGAGCGCACCACGCATGACTGGCCACCCTTCACATTCACTTCTATGGGCCCGACGGAAATAGCTGAGCCAGCGCCCTCCGCCACCTTCCCCGCTCCGTTCTCGGTGTAGTTGCGGGTCCCTGTGGTGGGACCCGCACCTACCAGACATTGGGGGCATATCCTAGCAGTATGCCCCCATTGTCTCAGATGAGACAACCCCTTTAAGTCATGAACACAGTAAAAGTTCCACTTGACATTGAAGCAAAGAGATTTTTTTTTACAAGTTATTTGTATTTGATTCCTGGAGAAGGGACATTGATCTAGAGATTTATTTTGATTGCCAGATCTGGATTTAAAAAGGGTCTTTTGCCCTGAGATGATGAGAATTGTCTCTTGTCTCATGAAGATGTTATTGTTAACCTTTTTCTGAATCATCATTGCAAGACAGTAGGTTCAACCATAGGTTGACATTTATTAAAGCTTTTATGCCACTATTTTGGTGTAAAAGTCTCAATATAGTCTCATGTGCACGCCATAATTTGAGCCATTTTGAGCTTCTCACCACATTTCAGAAGTGGTGAGAAAAGGAGTTTAGCTGAGGGCCGGAGCCTATAACAGCATGATGGATGTCCTATAACTTGCACCAGAAACTGGCATAAGTTATAGCTCACGTCTATGCCAGCCCCTGCATTGGCGTAGGCTTGAGTTTCTGGTGCATGAAGTGCCAAAGAGGCGTCTAATTTATTAAGAGGCATCTGTCTCTTAATAAACTAGTCACATCTTACTCCAAAGCACAGAAATCATGAGTGGCATATGGAAACGCCAGTCTTGATAAATGTTCCCCTATGTCTAAATCCGACAGTAATAACTATATCATTAGGATAACTGATTGTACGGTATTTCTTTAAAGCCTGCACAAAAATAGCTTTATTCTAAGATGAAGCTAAATAATTGAGTAAGATGGTTTTTGTGAATCTCTGTGTCAAGCATCATTCCTTTAAAGGGGTTGTGCCACTAATATAAATGTCCAAGAGATAACACTGTTAAATCACATCCCCTAAATATCACCATTCATCAAAACTGCTTTATTCTACAGTTATTAGTCTACCATTGTGACCTGTGGAAGGTTCTCATTTATCCAGGTCATGGTATATCTGTAAAGAATAAATCAAGGCAACTGGACTTACTGTAGATTTCTTGAAACCGTTTCACTCGTTCTTCCAACGAGCTTTCTCAATTCTGAGTGACTGTACAAGAATTCTCTGGGAATAAATATGTAACTGAATCAACATTATCACCTACTGACTCCAATTAGGATAATGGAATCAACACCTTTGACCCCATGCTGGGTATAATGACCTCTGACCCCATGCTGGGTATAATTACCAGATGTTGATTCAGTTACATATTTATTCCCAGAGAATTCTTGTACAGTCACTCAGAATTTAGAAAGCTCGTTGGAAGAACGAGTGAAACGTTTTCAAGAAATCTAAAGTAAGTCCAGTTGCCTTGATTTATTCTTTACAGATATCTGTGGGAAATCAGTTTAGATATTCAGTTAATGTTGGGTGCGTCCAGCATTGGAGCCTTGTAATGTAGAACTCACCAAGTGTCACTGGTAAGAACGAGGGACATGACTAGTGTCACAATCTGCTGATGTCTCAGGACACATCTCACTGCCCTAAGGCATGATGGCACAGTATAAACATGAGAAACCAGGAAGTAGGATTCAAGCATGGGGGATAAGAAAAAATGGTAAATGAGGTAAATTTGAAAAAAAATGAAAAGAGGAATGAGAGCTAGAGTAACTGATGAAACTATACTTTAAAGTGAAAAGTCGTTTATGACACAACTCCTTTAACCACCTCAGCCCCCAGTGCTTAAACACCCTGAAAGACCAGGCCACTTTTTACACTTCTGACCTACACTACTTTCACCGTTTATTGCTCGGTCATGCAACTTACCACCCAAATGAATTTTACCTCCTTTTCTTCTCACTAATAGAGCTTTCATTTGGTGGTATTTCATTGCTGCTGACATTTTTACTTTTTTTGTTATTAATCGAAATTTAACGATTTTTTTGCAAAAAAATGACATTTTTCACTTTCAGTAGTAAAATTTTGCAAAAAAAACGACATCCATATAGAAATTTTGCTCTAAATTTATAGTTCTACATGTCTTTGATAAAAAAAAAATGTTTGGGTAAAAAAAAAATGGTTTGGGTAAAAGTTATAGCGTTTACAAACTATGGTACAAAAATGTGAATTTCCGCTTTTTGAAGCAGCTCTGACTTTCTGAGCACCTGTCATGTTTCCTGAGGTTCTACAATGCCCAGACAGTACAAACACCCCACAAATGACCCCATTTCTGAAATGAAGCAGCTCTGACTTTCTGAGCACCTGTCATGTTTCCTGAGGTTCTACAATGCCCAGACAGTACAAACACCCCACAAATGACCCCATTTCTGAAAGTACACACCCTAAGGTATTCGCTGATGGGCATAGTGAGTTCATAGAACTTTTTATTTTTTGTCACAAGTTAGCGGAAAATTATGATTTTCTTTTTTTTTTTTTTTTTTTTCTTACAAAGTCTCATATTCCACTAACTTGTGACAAAAAATAAAAAGTTTTATGAACTCACTATGCCCATCAGCGAATACCTTGGGGTCTCTTCTTTCCAAAATGGGGTCACTTGTGGGGTAGTTATACTGCCCTGGCATTCTAGGGGCCCAAATGTGTGGTAAGGAGTTTGAAATCAAATTCTGTAAAAAATGACCTGTGAAATCCGAAAGGTGCTCTTTGGAATATGGGCCCCTTTGCCCACCTAGGCTGCAAAAAAGTGTCACACATCTGGTATCTCCGTACTCAGGAGAAGGTGGGGAATGTGTTTTGGGGTGTCATTTTATATATACCCATGCTGGGTGAGAGAAATATCTTGGCAAAAGACAACTTTTCCCATTTTTTTATACAAAGTTGTCATTTGACCAAGATATTTATCTCACCCAGCATGGGTATATGTAAAAAGACACCCCAAAACACATTCCTCAACTTCTCCTGAGTACGGGGATACCAGATGTGTGACACTTTTTTGCAGCCTAGGTGGGCAAAGGGGCCCATATTCCAAAGAGCACCTTTCGGATTTCACTCCTCATTTTTTCCTGAATTTGATTTCAAACTCCTTACCACACATTTGGGCCCCTAGAATACCAGGGCAGTATAACTACCCCACAAGTGACCCCATTTTGGAAAGAAGACACCCCAAGGTATTCCGTGAGGGGCATGGCGAGTTCCTAGAATTTTTTATTTTTTGTCACAAGTTAGTGGAAAATGCTTATTTTTTTTTTTATTTTTTTTTTCATACAAAGTCTCATATTCCACAAACTTGTGACAAAAAATAAAAACTTCCATGAACTCACTATGCCCATCAGCGAATACCTTGGGGTCTCTTCTTTCCAAAATGGGGTCACTTGTGGGGTAGTTATACTGCCCTGGCATTCTAGGGGCCCAAATGTGTGGTAAGTAGGTAAATGACCTGTGAAATCCGAAAGGTGCTCTTTGGAATGTGGGCCCCTTTGCCCACCTAGGCTGCAAAAAAGTGTCACACATCTGGTATCTCTGTATTCAGGAGAAGTTGAGGAATGTGTTTTGGGGTGTCTTTTTACATATACCCATGCTGGGTGAGATAAATATCTTGGTCAAATGCCAACTTTGTATAAAAAAATGGGAAAAGTTGTCTTTTGCCAAGATATTTCTCTCACCCAGCATGGGTATATGTAAAATGACACCCCAAAACACATTCCCCAACTTCTCCCGATTACGGAGATACCAGATGTGTGACACTTTTTTGCAGCCTAGGTGGGCAAAGGGGCCCATATTCAAAAGAGCACCTTTCGGATTTCACAGGTCATTTTTTACAGAATTTGATTTCAAACTCCTTACCACACATTTGGGCCCCTAGAATGCCAGGGCAGTATAACTACCCCACAAGTGACCCCATTTTGGAAAGAAGAGACCCCAAGGTATTCGCTGATGGGCATAGTGAGTTCATGGAACTTTTTATTTTTTGTCACAAGTTAGTGGAATATGAGACTTTGTATGAAAAAAAAAATAAAAAAAAAAATAAGCATTTTCCACTAACTTGTGACAAAAAATAAAAAATTCTAGGAACTCGCCATGCCCATCAGCGAATACCTTGGGGTCTCTTCTTTCCAAAATGGGGTCACTTGTGGGGTAGTTATACTGCCCTGGCATTTTCCAGGGGCCCTAATGTGTGGTAAGTAGGTAAATGACCTGTGAAATCCTAAAGGTGCTCTTTGGAATATGGGCCCCTTTGCCCACCTAGGCTGCAAAAAAGTGTCACACATGTGGTATCGCCGTATTCAGGAGAAGTTGGGGAATGTGTTTTGGGGTGTCATTTTACATATACCCATGCTGGGTGAGAGAAATATCTTGGCAAAAGACAACTTTTCCCATTTTTTTATACAAAGTTGGCATTTGACCAAGATATTTCTCTCACCCAGCATGGGTATATGTAAAATGACACCCCAAAACACATTCCCCAACTTCTCCTGAGTACGGCGATACCAGATGTGTGACACTTTTTTGCAGCCTAGATGCGCAAAGGTGCCCAAATTCCTTTTAGGAGGGCATTTTTAGACATTTGGATACCAGACTTCTTCTCACGCTTTGGGGCCCCTAGAATGCCAGAGCAGTATAAATACCCCACATGTGACCCCATTTTGGAAAGAAGACACCCCAAGGTATTCAATGAGGGGCATGGCGAGTTCATAGAAATTTTTTTTTTTTGGCACAAGTTAGCGGAAATTGATATTTTTAATTTTTTTCTCACAAAGTCTCCCGTTCCGCTAACTTGGGACAAAAAATTCAATCTTTCATGGACTCAATATGCCCCTCACGGAATACCTGGGGGTGTCTTCTTTCCGAAATGGGGTCACATGTGGGGTATTTATACTGCCCTGGCATTCTAGGGGCCCTAAAGCGTGAGAAGAAGTCTGAAATATAAATGTCTAAAAAATTTTACGCATTTGGATTCCGTGAGGGGTATGGTAAGTTCATGTGAGATTTTATTTTTTGACACAAGTTAGTGGAATATGAGACTTTGTAAGAAAAAAAAATAAAAATTCTGCTAACTTGGGCCAAAAAAATATCTGAATGGAGCCTTACAGAGGGGGGGATCAATGACAGGGGGGGTGATCAATGACAGGGGGGGTGATCAATGACAGGGGGGTTGATCAATGACAGGGGGGTTGATCAATGACAGGGGGGTGATCAGGGAGTCTATATGGGGTGATCACCACAGTCATTGATCACGCCCCTGTAAGGCTTCATTCAGACGTCCGGATGCGTTTTGCGGATCCGATCCATCTATCAGTGCATCCGTAAAAATCATGCGGACATCTGAATGGAGCTTTACAGGGGGGTAATCAATGACAGGGGGGTGATCAGGGAGTCTATATGGGGTGATCACCACAGTCATTGATCATGCCCCTGTAAGGCTTCATTCAGACGTCCGGATGCGTTTTGCGGATCGGATCCATCTATCAGTGCATCCGTAAAAATCATGCGGACATCTGAATGGAGCTTTACAGGGGGGTGATCAATGACAGGGGGGTGATCAGGGAGTCTATATGGGGTGATCACCACAGTCATTGATCATGCCCCTGTAAGGCTTCATTCAGACGTCCGGATGCGTTTTGCGGATCGGATCCATCTATCAGTGCATCCGTAAAAATCATGCGGACATCTGAATGGAGCTTTACAGGGGGGTGATCAATGACAGGGGGGTGATCAGGGAGTCTATATGGGGTGATCACCACAGTCATTGATCATGCCCCTGTAAGGCTTCATTCAGACGTCCGGATGCGTTTTGCGGATCGGATCCATCTATCAGTGCATCCGTAAAAATCATGCGGACATCTGAATGGAGCTTTACAGGGGGGTGATCAGGGAGTCTATATGGGGTGATCACCACAGTCATTGATCATGCCCCTGTAAGGCTTCATTCAGACGTCCGGATGCGTTTTGAGGATCGGATCCATCTATCAGTGCATCCGTAAAAATCATGCGGACATCTGAATGGAGCTTTACAGGGGGGTGATCAGGGAGTCTATATGGGGTGATCACCACAGTCATTGATCATGCCCCTGTAAGGCTTCATTCAGACGTCCGGATGCGTTTTGCGGATCGGATCCATCTATCAGTGCATCCGTAAAAATCATGCGGACATCTGAATGGAGCTTTACAGGGGGGTGATCAGGGAGTCTATATGGGGTGATCACCACAGTCATTGATCATGCCCCTGTAAGGCTTCATTCAGACGTCCGGATGCGTTTTGAGGATCGGATCCATCTATCAGTGCATCCGTAAAAATCATGCGGACGTCTGAATGGAGCTTTACAGGGGGTTGATCAATGACAGGGGGGTAATCAATGACAGGGGGGGTGATCAGGGAGTCTATATGGGGTGATAACCACAGTCATTGATCACGCCCCTGTAAGGCTTCATTCAGACGTCCGGATGCGTTTTGCGGATCTGATCCATCTATCAGTGGATCCGTAAAAATCATGCGGACATCTGAATGGAGCTTTACAGGGGGGTAATCAATGACAGGGGGGTGATCAATGACAGGGGGGTGATCAGCTGGCAGGCTGGAGATCAACTCTCTTACCTTCCGTTCCTGTGAGCGCGCGCGCCTGTGTGCGCGCGTTCACAGGAAATCTCGCCCATCGCGAGATGACGCATATATGCGTGACTCTGCGCAGGGCTGCCACCTCCGGAACGCGATCCTGCGTTAGGCGGTCCGGAGGTGGTTAAAGAGGTTGTCTCATCTTAGACAATGGGGGCATATCGCTAGATATATCGAGAACGGAGCCCTAAAAGTGGTGGAGGGCGCACTGCGCATGCGCAGCCACCCTCTATTCATTTTCTATGGCTCAGCTATTTACACTGACCAAAAATAATAACGCAACACTTTCGGTTTTGCTCCCATTTTGCATGAGCTGAACTCAAAGATCTGAAACATTTTCGACATACACAAAAGACCCATTACTCTCAAATATTGTTCACAAATCTGTCTAAATCTGTGTTAGTGAGCACTTCTGCTTTGCCGAGATAATCCATCCCACCTCACAGGTGTGGCATATCAAGGTGCCGATTAGACAGCATGAATATTGCACAGGTGTGCCTTAGACTGCCCACAATAAAAGACCACTCTGCCCACAATAAAAGGCCACAGTTTTGCCTTACTTGGTGGGGAAGGGGTCAGAAAACCAATCAGTATCTGGTGTGGCCACCATTTGCCTCACGCAGTGCAACACATCTCCGTTGCATAGAGTTAATCAGGTTGTTGATTGTGGCCTGTGGAATGTTGGTCCACTCCTCTTCAATAGCTGTGCAAAGTTGCAGAATATTGGCAGGAACTGGAACACGCTGTTGTCTACGCCGATCCAGAGCATCCCAAACATGCTCAATGGGTGACATGCCCGGTGAGTATGCTGGCCATGCAAGAACTGGGATGTTTTCAGCTTCCAGGAATTGTGTACAGATCCTTCCAATATGGGGCCATGCATTATCATGCTGTAGCATGAGGTGATGGTCGTGGATGAATGGGCACAACAATGGGCCTCAGGATCTCCTCACGGTATCTCTGTGCATTCAAAATGCCATCATTAAAATGCACCTGTGTTCATTGTCCATAACATACGCCGACTCATCCGTGAACAGAACGCCTCTCCTACGTGCCAGATGCCATTGAATGTGAGCATTTACCCACTCAAGTCGGTTACGATGACGAACTGCAGTCAGGTCCAGACCCCGATGAGGACGACGAGCATGCAGATGAGATTCCCTGAGACGGTTTCTGACAGTTTGTGCAGAAATTCTTTGGTTATGCAAACCGATTGTTGCTGCAGCTGTCCGGGTGGCTGGTCTCAGATGATCATGGAGGTGAACATGCTGAATGTGGAGGTCCTGGGCTGGTGTGGTTACACGTGGTCTGCGGTTGTGAGGCCGGTTGGATGTACTGCCAAATTTTCTGAAACGCCTTTGGAGAAGGCTTATGGTAGAGAAATGAACATTCATTGCACGGGGAACAGCTCTGGTAGACATTCCTGCAGTCAGCATGCTAATTGCACGCTCCCTCAAACGTTGCGACATCTGTGGCATTGTGCTGTGTGATCAAACTGCACATTTCAGAAAGTGTTGCATTTATATTTTTGGTCAGTGTACATCGGGCCCATATAAGTGAATAGGAGCGGTGGCTGGTCATGCTCTCTATGGGGAGAGCACTTGGTGATGGCCGGACCAGAGTCCTCCAGCCACCACTTTTAGGGCTCCGTTCCCGATATAGATGTGGGTCCCAGCGGTGGGACCCGCACCTATAAGACAATGGGGGCATATCCTAGCGAAATGCCCCCATTGTCTGGGACGAGACTTTAAGTCTTGTATTAGGCATAATACAGTGCATATATTTTACACAGAGTGATCCTTTACAACACAGTTCAACAAAGTCTCTGAGACTTTACTCTGTGCTAAAGAGGCTTTCCACTACTTTTACATTGATGGCCTATACTCTATTTATTAGTTGGACTACTACTTTAAGTGCATTGCATCACTATATGTTATATTAGATACTGTACAGTATGTTTTGGAATTTGCAAAGGTTTCATTTTACTTTTTGTTAATTTTTTGTGAAGCCGATGTATGTAGCATATTTTGCACAAATGTTTCTCCCACAGTTAAAGGCTTTGTTTACATAGCAACATAGAATATAAGGCCAAAAAAAGACATTTGTCCACCCAGTTCTGCCTGTTATCCTGCAAGTTGATCCAGAGGAAGGCACCAAAAAAAACTGTGAGGTAGAAGCCAATTTTCCCCACTTAAGGGGAAAAAAATTCCTTCCCGACTCCAATCAGGCAATCAGAATAACTCCCTGGATCAACGACCCATCTCTAGTAGCATTAGCCTGTAATATTATTAATAATATGACAATAGCAAAGACAGGTGCACTCTGCGGTCTTACTAAACCCTCAAACTGATTTGAAAATTGAGAGATTAGCCAAAATGTCCTACGGTGTAGGACATGTCTGAGCCCGAGCACCGCGCCAAGGTTTCTCAAGTAGCTTGGTACCTAACACTCACCTACCTGTGTCATGTGGGCAATACCAGGAGCCAGTGGGCCGTAGGACATGTTGGCTAATCTCTCAATTTTAAAATCAGTTTGAGGGTTTAGTAAGACCGCAGAGTGCACCTGTCTTTGCTATTGTTATATTGTTATATTGATTATCACATCCACATAATTGCTATCTTGTGTAGGATGTCTATTGTGGTACTTATGGTTCGCTACGGGCATCCTCCACTGTATGCATTTTTGCTGGGGATCGCCATTAGCAACGGGCCACAAGTGCAGGAATTGCTCCCCTGTATATATATGCACAACTGCATGTGGGTTTGTGCATTTCCTGCCTGTTTAATACCACGCCATTCTTTTTAGTCTGTAATATTATTACACTCCAGAAATACATCCAGGCCCCTCTTGAACTCTTTTAGTGAACTCTCCATCACCACCTCCTCAGGCAGAGAGTTCTATAGTGTCACTGCTCTTACCGTAAGAAGAATCTTCTTCTATGTTTGTGTACAAACCTTCTTTCCTCCAGACACAGAGGATGTCCCCTTGTCACAGTCACACTCCTGGTGATAAATAGATGATGGGAGAGATCTCTGTACTGACCCCTGATATATTTATACATAGTAATTAGATCTCCCCTCAGTCGTCTTTTTTCTAAAGTGATTAACCTTAATTTTGATAATCTTTCAGGGTACTGTAGTCCCCCCATTCCAGTTATTACTTTAGTTGCCCTTCTCGGTACCCTCTCCAGCTCTGCTATGTCTGCCTTGTTCACAGAAGCCCAGAACTGTACACAGTACTCCATGTGTGGTCTGACTAGTGATTTGTATAGTGGTAGGACTATGTTCTCATTGCGGGGACCTATGCCCCTTTTGATGCAACCCATTATCTTATTGGCCTTGGCAGCAGCTGCCTGACACTGGTTTTTACAGATTAGCTTGCTGTTCACTAAAATTCCTAGGTCCCTTTCCGTGTCAGTGTTACCCAGTGTTTTACCATTTAGTATGTACGGGTGACTTGCATTATTCCTTCCCATGTGTATAACCTTACATTTGTCAGTGTTAAACCTCATCTGCCACTTATCTGCCCAAGCCTCCAATCTATCCAGATCCCTCTGTAGCAGTATACTGTCCTCTTCCTTGTCAATTACGTCACACAGTTTAGTGTCATCTGCAAAAATTTATATTTTACTGTGCAAGCCTTTTACAAGATCATTAATAAATATATTGAAGAGAATAGGGCCCAATACTGACCCCTGAGGTACTCCACTACTGACAGTGACCCAATCTGAGTGTGTACCGTTAATAACCACCCTCTGTTTTCTATCATTGAGCCAGTTACTTACCCACATACAGACGTTTTCTCCCAGTCCGAGCATTCTCATTTTATATACTAACCTTTTATGTGCTACAGTGTCAAATACTTTGGAGAAGTCCAGATATACGACATCCATTGATTAGACGCTGTCAAGTCTAGAACTTACTCCTCATAGAAACTGATTAAATTACTTTGACATGACCGATCCCTCATGAAGCCATGCTGATATGGCGTTATTTGCTTATTTTCCTTGAGGTACTCCAAGATAGCATGTCTTAGAAAACTTTCAAACTGTTTACCCACGACAGATGCTAAACTTACCGGCCTATAGTTTCCGGGCTCTGTTTTTGGACCCTTTTTGAATATTTGCCCCACATTTGCTATGCGCCAATCCTGTGGAACACTCCCTGTTAGTATAGAGTCCTTGAATATCAGAAATAAGGGTCTGGCTATGACATTACTTAATTATTTTAGAATACGGGGGTGTATGCCATCCGGTCCTGGCGATTTGTCTATCTTAATCTTTTTAAGTAGCCGCTGTACTTCTTCCTGGGTCAGACAGGGCACTTTTAATGGGGAATTAACTTTTACATTCTGCATTTCATCTGACAGTTTATTTTCTTCAGTGAATACAGTGGAGAAAAAAATATTTAATAGCTTTTCTTTCTCCTCATCGCTCTCTGCAACTCCCCCCTCATTACTCTGTAGAGGGCCGACACCTTCGGATTTATACTTTTTACCATTTATATACAGTACAGACCAAAAGTTTGGACACACCTTCTCATTCAAAGAGTTTTCTTTATTTTCATGACTATGAAAATTGTAGATTCACACTGAAGGCATCAAAACTATGAATTAACACATGTGGAATTATATACATAACAAACAAGTGTGAAACAACTGAAAATATGTCATATTCTAGGTTCTTCAAAGTAGCCACCTTTTGCTTTGATTACTGCTTTGCACACTCTTGGCATTCTCTTGATGAGCTTCAAGAGGTAGTCCCCTGAAATGGTTTTCACTTCACAGGTGTGCCCTGTCAGGTTTAATAAGTGGGATTTCTTGCCTTATAAATGGGGTTGGGACCATCAGTTGCGTTGAGGAGAAGTCAGGTGGATACACAGCTGATAGTCCTACTGAATAGATTGTTAGAATTTGTATTATGGCAAGAAAAAAGCAGCTAAGTAAAGAAAAACGAGTGGCCATCATTACTTTAAGAAATGAAGGTCAGTTAGTCAGCCGAAAAATTGGGAAAACTTTGAAAGTAAGGGCTATTTGACCTGGCCTCCACAGTCACCGGACCTGAACCCAATCGAGATGGTTTGGGGTGAGCTGGACCGCAGAGTGAAGGCAAAAGAGCCAACAAGTGCTAAGCATCTCTGGGAACTCCTTCAAGACTGTTTGAAGACCATTTCAGGGTACTACCTCTTGAAGCTCATCAAGAGAATGCCAAGAGTGTGCAAAGCAGTAATCAAAGCAAAGGGTGGCTACTTTGAAGAACCTAGAATATGACATATTTTCAGTTGTTTCACACTTGCTTGTTATGTATATAATTCCACATGTGTTAATTCATAGTTTTGATGCCTTCATAGTCATGAAAATAAAGAAAACTCTTTGAATGAGAAGGTGTGTCCAAACTTTTGGTCTGTACTGTATATATATATATATATATATATATATATATATATATATATATATATATATATCTCGGTCTCTAGTTTGGCTGCTTTTATTTGTTTTTTATATATTCAATTTTTTTCCTTATAGTTTTTCAGTGCTTCCTCGCTACACTCCTGTTTTAGTGATTGAAATGCTTTATTTTTGTCATTTATTGCTTTTTTTACAATTCTATTTTATCCACATAGTTTTTTTCTTGTTCCCTAACCTTTTATTCCCATAAGGTATGTACCTTTCACAATTAGATTTTAGGATGCTTTTAAAAATATCCCAATATCCTCATGTGGCTGTATTTTTATTTTTGAGGACTTTGTCCCAGTTAGTTATGCCTATGGCCTCTCTTAGTTGGCTAAATTTAGCTTTTTTGAAGATTGGTATTTTTGTTCCTCCCTGAAGAAACGCTCTTTTGAACGATAATTGGAAGGTTATTACTTTATGGTCCCTATTTTCAAGGTGTCCCCGACCTGCACGTCTGTTGTTCTGTCAGGCCTATTGGTTAATACTAAGTCCAGTATGGCCGTCCCTCTAGTCGGGTCCTGAACCAGATGGGAAAGGTAATTGTCTTTGGTTATTGCCAAGAACCTGTTTCCTTTATGAGATATACAAGTTTCAGTTTCCCAGTCTATATCTGGGTAGTTGAAGACCCCCATAATAACCACCTTATTATGATTTGCCGCCTTGTCTATCTCGTTTAGTAGCAGATTTTCTGTGGACTCTGGTATATTAGGTGGTTTATAATAAACTCCTATTAGTAATTTATTATTGTTTTTGCCTCCATGTATTTCTACCCACAGTGACTCCACATGTTCATGTCCCTCACTTATATCTTCCCAGAGTGTGGGCTTTAGACAGGACTATACATAAAGGCAGACCCCTCCCCCTCTCCAGTTTTAGCGATCTGTACGCCTAATAATTGAGTCTCCCACTACCAGCACCTGTCTGGCCTGCCCTGCTCTCCTAGTCCCCTGCTTACTGGAACTGACATTCCCCTGACTGGCAGAGGAAGTGTCCGGCTGCAGCAGTGCTCTCCCTGGACTGACATCCCCCTGATCTGCAAACCATGCAAACCTGTTGGGGTGTGTCCGATCAGGCCTCCCTGGCACTCTTCCCTCTACCCTGCTTTCTAACTGTTACCCAGCTAGCTACCTCACTTTCCTGAGCCTCCTCGCTAATAACACCCCCCTCCATCTGCCCCATAGAGTGCTTGCTCAGTGAGCAACAAACTCTTTTCCAAATTGTCAACGCTTCTCAGTGTTGAAATTTGCCCGTTTAGATACTCGATGTGCGATTCCAAACGGGCAATTTGCTCACATTTTGAACAAAGATATGCACCCTCAAAAGGGCTTTTCCAGGACTGCATACATTAGATGTGCACTAGACTGCGCTGTCAGTAATGGAACACATACTAAATGGGGATTACGCAAGAAAAGAGAAAAATACAATATAGTGCAGTGATAAGAATCTAACTTACTCCCCTCCTAAAGTCTCTGAATCTCAAATCACGTAATCTAATGTCTCACACTTAATACAAACACACACTTGAACTCAAACACACGAATGCTCACAAACTCGTGTTATTTGCCTGCTTGTATAAATGCAGCTCTCAAACCAGCCTGCTTTTTTTCCTCTGGAAGTGCCATGTATCATATAGAGGATGTTAATACAACACACTTACTAATGTATTGTGATTGTCCGTATTGCTTCCTTTGCTGGCTGGATTAATTTTTCCATCACATTATACACTGTTCATTTTCATGGTTACGACCACCCTGAAATCCAGCAGCGGTGGCCGTGCTTGCACACTATAGGAAAAGGTGCCAACCTCTCTGGTGGCCAGGACTGTGGGAGCACATATAGACTAGTGCTTTTTCCTACGTAATGCAAGCACAACCACTGCTGCTGTACTGCAGGGTGGTCGTAACCATGTGAACAAAAAAAAGTTATGGGTCCTGGAAGGCAGGGAGTGAAAAACAAAATGAAAAAATGACAGTGTCAGGAAGGGGTTAAGCACTTATACTGTATGTTTTTTTAAATCTCCGTCTTGCTCCATGATAATACTCACACAGTGCTGTAGAATATTAGTTACCCTGCAGGCACAGTCAGCCGAATACAGGTGCTGTGTACCACCACCATCTGTCACTCAAACAGGTTGCCGAGATGTGTGGGTAGGCAATTGTATTTAAACAAATATTTCTTCCAGCCGGATAATCAGAAATGTTTCTGCTTGCAAAAAATTATATCAGGAAATTGCCCATAAGGGTAGGGACACTCATTGTGGCATCTGCATGAGATAAAATTCCCACCCACACGCGGTGAGCAATGGCTTCATGATCTTGGGGGTAAAATTGAGGTAGTACTGCAGTGTGTTGGCGGACGACTGCATAAGGGGTTAATGCAACTTTACTGTGCACTTGGTATGCCAAAAGCTGTATATGGGGTAGAGGAGGTTAACTAGCCAACCCCATGACTCAGTTGCTATGTAGTTGCTGGTCTCACCTTTTTATGTTGTGTACGGAGCTAACAAAGTTAGAGTGTGTCTGCGTGTGAGAGGAAATAGCAGCAAATGGAGATACTCCAGCCCTGTGAAACATGAACATGAGGCAGCAGGGAGAGAGAAGAGCAGATATTGCAGAAGGTTTAGGTCCATTACAAAGGGACAGTGCCTGGACAGAAAACCAGTGAAGGTAACACGAGTATTTACTCTGGACTTCACTGCAATTTGGTAGGAATAGGAGTTTCAGGCTCCCTACCATACTTAAGAGACAAGCTGGCCATCTGTTAAAGGGGCTGCACCCCTCAGCTGGATATTGTAGTACCACATTGGTGAGCAGGGAGAAACAAAATTATTGTTAGAACTTGCATTTCTTGGCCAAATTAGGAAGATTGTATAGCTTGTCTGGAAAGGTACTTAGAGGGAACCTACTGCCTATGCCCTATGTGCAGCCTTCGGAATGCTGATTTATGCAACGTGTTTGAACTGTGCCTTTTCTAGCAAGAGCATGTTTGTAACTGCTGAGTTGGTTCAGTAAAGTTCAGTGGACTTGGTTCCACCTTAAAGGGAATCTCTCACCCTGATTTTGGACTATAATCTGCTGTAATACATGATATGGAGGCCAGATCACAATTTTTTTTTTCCTACTGTGCCTATGAGTCATCTCCATTATGTTAGAACAGCATAGCAGTCCAGGCTATGTATTTTAGCGCAGCTTTGAGTGCTGACAGCGGGGAAACCTGGGACAGTAGGAAAATAAAAATGGTTGATCTGGACTCTTTATCTGCATGTATTACTGTAGACAATTGTCCAAAATTGCGGTGACAGATTCCCTTTAACCTAAGCCTATCATTGCATTGTACCACTACCTGCATTGCCACAGCATTGTATTTCACCATATCTTACCCTGCCTTGCAACTCAAAACCCACTGGAGACCACCACCAGGCAGGAGACCCCCCGACCAAACCCAGGGTTTTCCCCAATGAAAGCAAGGGAGGTACCCCTCCACTGTACAGCCCAGGGTGCACCAGAGTGAGGACTGCCACCATGAGTACTACGACCACTATCAGTGTCACTTCTGCCTCTCCTGTACTCTACCCTACTCCCTTCCTGGATCACAGGGAGGCATATCAAGTGCCTTCATAGATGCACCATAGGGAGGCACATCAAGTGCCTTCATAGATTCACCATAAGAAAGCACGTCAAGTGCCCACGGTTAATAATGCGGAATCATAGGATTTGGCTGCGCCACCATGCAGGGTCAGTGAATGTTTCGGCGTCTCTAAGCCTGACCTATTGCCATGTAGTTTGTTTAGCAGAATTGAGGGCACCGTGCTGTTGTTTCCATTTCGATGCATATAAAATATCCAGGATTAAATTTAATAAAAAATAGGGCCACACTGTATTTGCTGTACAGTTTGAATTCCTTTTACATCATGCATATAGATTGCGAAGCCCTGGCTATCAATCACAGCTTCAGACTAGAATACATTTGTATAGTAGACAGCACATGGAACTTTCTTTCAGTAGAGCCATTTTTTTAAGAGTCTCTTGACAAACTGCATCCAAATCAATCTGGTACGGATAGACCGATTCTTCAAACCTGCAAACTGAAGGGGCTTGTAATTCAGTGTCATTCCTATAGAAGTCGAAGATATTTGTCACTTTTATTGGCACCGTCTGACTGCTCGGAGGCATATTTCCATTGTTATGGAATTACAGTTCATTGGTATGTACAGTAGACTTTCCAAGAAATAATAGTGACCTATCATCACCTGTCCATGGTGGCCTGTGGTACACTGTGCATTGTATGGTGATCAGTTAACCCTTGTGTCCATCCACTGCAAAGCCTTGTGCAGGAGGCTGTATGGTGGCACTCAGAGTACCCTGTATCAATGCCAGGAGGGGGTTAGAAAGCAGTAGCTGCAATTGATTGTAAGGACTGACATTGTTTGCGGTGGGTTCTATAATTTGCATATGGCCATGTCTCTCATATCTTGGGAAGGGAAACATACTGTTTTATCTGTTCTGTCCAGGGGTGGGATTCAAATTTTTAACAACAGGTTCCCTACTCAACAGCGGACACGTGGCGTCACGACACATGTTTACATAAACATACACTATATACTGTATATATGCAACATACATACACATAAATACACCATGTACATGTTACACATAAATACCCCATATATACATGGTACACATACATAAATACCCCATATATACATGGTACACATACATAAATACCCCATATATACTCTACACACATACTGTACCACCCAACTTTTAAAAAGCCTAATGAGTGTAAGAGGGTTCAGGGGATGATCGTGGATGATAAATATGTGTCACCGAGGTTCCCGGAAGTAAGAGTCGGTTTCATGTGTTAGCAGCAGTTGCTTTTTGACACGTTGCTGTTTAGTATAGCTGTAATAGCTGATCTGGGACGGCTCTTACTGGGAGTAGTCAAAGTGCTGGGTGGGTGACTACTCCCCACGTTCCAGGCCGGGTCTTGGTTTTGGGCTATAAAACACAGGGAGCACTGTCAGGTGGTGTGGATTACTCATCTCTGACAGTGAGGCTCTGTTAGTCTCTGTGTTGGGACCTGGCAGTTTGGGCCTGGATTAAGGCCTGCTACCTTGTTGGCGTGAAAGCAGGTGGATTCTGCTTTGTCCAAGGACTTCTTCTTTGCTGCATGGTGTGAACGAACACCAGAATCACAAGGTGACTGTTTTCCTTGAAACTGACTTTTTGTTTTGTCATTTACTTAATGTGTGAATAAACACTGAACTGTTTAATTCAAAGACTTTGTTGTTGCCTCTATACTGCATCCGCTAACCTTCCTACCAGAGCAAACCCCCACAGGAGCTAAACTATGGAATGGAAGTGCTCATCTCCAGCTGCCGACGACGACAGGGAACCGGATCGGGATTCAGCCGGTAACACGGTTCTTCGATCCGGCTGTAATTTTAACAACCGGATCTGGCGAACCTGAGGGAACCGGCTGAATCCCATGCCTGGTTACGTCCATATAAAGTGTAGATGGACATGAACCTTGGAAATACAGTGACATGGCGAAGTAGACAGGTTGAAATGACCCATCCAGTGTTGATCCAATCCTTCACACGTAGTTTTGTCCCTGACAGGATTTTTTTTGGCCTCAAAAAACGCCTGACTTGATCAACAGTTTTTGTATCATTTTTAAGTTTTCTTTTTACCCATATAGTGTGTTTCAGCACCTAGTGTTCTGTAAGAGTGTTGCATGCTTAGTGTCTTTTTTAGAGGAAAATATGTGGCCCCATTCTCTAGAGAGCTGTATAGGAAAAAAGATTTTGTAAAAACAAAACAAATACCATGCAAAAACACTTTTAAGAAATGCCTACACACAATGCACAAGTGTTTTTTTTTGTTGTTGTTGTTTTTGAGGTAGCATAGGAAAACAATGGAGGTCTGTGGGAGGAAACACCAGATAATGAGAGAGAGAAAAATATGACAAACCCAAGAGCATTCTGCAACTTGAAAAAACACTGTTTGTCCTGCATTTAATATTTCCCATAGACTTCCATGCAATATCTGGAGCCAAATTTTTGATTTTTTTTTGTCAAAAAAACATCACCAGCAAAAAAAATGCACATAAATCTACAAAACACCATAAAAACACAACCCACTTATGGGTTTTATTTAAAATAAAAAGCCACAGTTTTTGTGCCAGTTTTAATGCCTTTTTTTTTTTTTTTTTTTTTATCTAATCAAAAGAAAAAAACATTTCAATCCTGTCTTTCACAGTAGAAGCTCTGAAGCTAACACTGTGTGGGATTTATTATCCATTTTTTATCCACTATTTTTCTGACATAATTTGTTCCTTTTTTGCATCTTTATTTTCAAACATAATTTTTATTATTTATTATTAAAATTACTATATTATTTACTTGCACCTTTTTCCTTCCTTTTGTAACCTGTCTAGTCACTTTTGTTTTTTGGTGAACAAAATGGGCATAGCTTGGTATGAAGTATGCCAAATTTAACATTAGTGACTGTGATTAGTGAAGAAAAAATTGAAGATTTTTGTGCAACAGTACTCCCCCCAAACCATTGACTTAAAGCAGTCAAATTAGATATGCCAGCTCACTGGGGACTAAATAAGTGTTTATGACCTCTTAGTAAGTTAGAGATAAGGGTTATTGGCACAAAGTGAAAGTAAAGAGTACATTCACAAAGTTAGACAAACAATTAACCCTTTGTGACTGAACGACTTAATATTTTAAATAAAGACCAATGGAAAAAATGATTTTTAGCCCAAAATGAGTAAAATACAGTCATAAAGAAAATTTTACTCTGAAGGTGTACATAGTCTTTAATGTCAGTATGTGGACAGTTAACCCAAATTGGTCAGTAACATCAGTGTAGATTCTCCAGGCAGAATATTAAGTAACCGGGGTCCCCAGACAAAGCTTTAGCATTCAGAGAAAGAACAGGGCACTCCAACGTGGGCAGGAAAGTGTTGGTACTAAATGCCATGCATCAGTTGCAATTTCCATTAGAACACATCAGAATGACTAGCCTAAAAAATGCCCAAAAAAACTCTCTCATGATAATTCCTCCCTACTACAATCATGAAATACAGATTAAGCAGCTTTATACTAAGTACAGAACATGTCAGTGAGGGAAACTAATCTAGATTACCCCAACTATAGCGCCTTACTGTAATTTCTAAACAGGTTTACAAGATTATAACACAGCTCACCAAGTCGTACTCAGTTGCGAGCTAGTCTAAATTGAAATCATTTTTTTATCCATAGTAATTCCATATTTTTCTTCTAGGTGACACACAGAGACTGGAGACAGTGTGGTTATCAGGCATTTGTCAAAATGAGAAGAATGAGGCGGTGAGCAGTAAACTGGACATCGACAACATGGCCGGAGTCTTCTATATGCTACTGGTGGCTATGGGGTTGAGTCTTCTGGTCTTCTCTTGGGAACATCTTGTCTACTGGAGGATGAGACACTGTTTGCCCAGCTCTTGTGTGGAACAGAGTCTGCTGGGGATCAGTCGGGTAAGCAAGAAGTAGTAAGGAAATAAAACTTCAAAGAAAGTAATATGCTCCCTTGGAGAAGACTCACATCTGACTTTGTATCAGATCTTTTTGACAATGCTTATTTTCATGTGCACAAGGTGACACGTTTCAGAGCAGAACCTGCTAAGTGCTCTAGTTGACGAAGGAGCAGGTTCTGCTTCACAACACGTTGCCTTGAGTACATGAACAAGAAGAAGATATTGTCAAAAAGATCTACAGTAAGATGCATCAGATGGTGTCAAGTGCACCAAATCAGTCACAAAATATAAAAACGTGCCACTAGAAATTACAAATTTTTGTCACTTGCCAAATGTGTGATGAGAAACGTGGGTGTGTTCTCCAAGAAGACTTAGGGGCACTTTTATTAGGACCTGTGTTTTAGACACCGGTCTTAATAAAGGCCCATGTCTGGCGGTCATTCCGGCAAAGTTTTAAAGAGGCACCGGTTACATTTAGACCATTTTCTACACCTAAACCAGGCGTAGAAAATGATGAATGAGACAGGCCTGCCAGTCCTTCCCTGCCTAAGCCACACCCACACAATTTTAGACCCGCCACCTGCGCCAGAAATGTGCCTAATTTAGGTGCATTTCAGAATAGTAAATTACCCCCTTAGTTTTAGACATATTTATTAAGTATTTTTCACAGTTCTAATAGATAAAGACATCAGATGTCAGGTAGTCACTAGTGTAACTTAATTATAATGTAATCACAGAGTACGTTCACCAGTGTAAAACGTAACTTTTACTGATGATCATTAAAAATCACCCAATTTGTGCCCTTCAAAAGCAATTAACATTGTGGCTGGGCAGGACAAGGAAGGGAAAATTGACTCACCCTCACGCTTGCCCTATCAAGCTATAAGCCCTGCCTAGCAAAACGGAATGGCCGGCCCAATAAGGGCGATCCCGTGTTAGGAAACTCTTAATAGGCCCTATATGTTCCTGACAAAGGATAGATACCGCCACCCGAGAAGAGACCTAATATGACTACAGTCCAATAGTAATGTCATAAGTCAATGCATGTATCAGAAAATAATAAATAGAGATGAGTGAATCGAATCCCACAAAGTGGAATTCGATCCGAATTTCAGGATAAATTCGATTCGCCTCGAAGCCAAATTTCCTTGTGCTTCGTGTAAACGAATCGATTTAACCTTAAATAGTGTAAAAAACAAAAAAATTCATACTTACCTCCCCCAGTTGCTCGCGATGGGTCACCAGTCGCCATCTTGGTTGAAGACCTCTTGGACGTGATGATTTACTATCGCACAGAGTTAGATTTTGCGCCAGATCTTCAAGCAAGATCTGGCCGACTTGAACTTTTGAAAAATTTGCTCATCTCTAATAATAAAGTTACAACAAAAATAATCACACATAATACATATATGCTCCCAAATAAACCAGTGGCGTCCAGGTTTTGATCACCAGTGGAAAAGAAAGGAGCACATACCACAAGTTCCAGGAATGTAAATTTTGTCCCGACTCATTTCTCTGAACCGTTCTTTGGGGTCAGTTCATCAGGGGACCACATATAACAACAAAAAAAAACAAAAAAAAAAACAATACAGGAATGGAGGCAATAATATGTGTGCGAATCAGATTATATTCTTGTAGTAATACCCAAATGATAATGGTAAATCTCATGGCCATAAAGAAAGACAATTCCATCATATTTGGGACCAAATATAATGCATCTGCATCACATACCAAATGTCCACAGTCCTGCTACTACTGAGACCCTTTTAAAAATCTACCACACACCATTTAAATACTGATAATCAAAGTATGCCTATTCAATAAAATCGAAATAACAGCAGGATAGGCCAATCAACATAACAATCGCTATGACAGAAAAGGGAGGATATGATTATACTTCCCTTAATCCCAAATGAGATGCCAAGCCTGGAGAGGGTACGATAAGGGATCAGTCTGGGTCAACACAGGAGCATTGGTGGTGCAGTGGTGGCCATCTTGATGGAAAGTCTGGTCTCTGTCCACTGGTGATAAAAACCTGGATGCCACTGGTTTATTTGGGAGCATATATGTATTATGTGCGATTATTTTTGTTGTAACTTTATTATTTTCTGATACATGCATTGACTTATGACATTACTATTGGACTGTAGTCATATTACTCTTCTCGGGTGGCGGTATCTATCCCTTGTCAGGGACATATAGGGCCTACCAGTAGGTTCCTGACACGGGATCGCCCCTATTGTGGCGGCCATTCCTATTTTGCTAGGCAGGGCCTATAGCTTGATAGGGCAAGTGTGAGGGTGAGTCAATTTTCCTTTCCTTGTCCTGCCCAGCCTCATTGTTAATTGCTTTTTAAGGGCACAAATTGGGTGATTTTTAATGATCATCAGTTTTACACTGGTGAAGGTACTCTGTGATTACATTTATTAAGTAGAAAGCCAGAATATGGCACTGCTTAATGTATTTGGCACAAATCACTCAATGACTGGCATAACATACTAAAGGGAATAAGTACCACAACCCATTTGCTGTTGGGACTGGATGGCAAGAACCTGTGCAGGACTTCCCTTTCTTGAGGAACTGGGTGAGGATTTAGCTCAAGGGTCTTGGAAAGGGTATGGAGGACAAAGCAAACGCTAGACCCTTCTGTTCTGCATGGCAAAACCTAGTACCATAATGAGGGGCCCATTTTGAATTTGTAATAGTAAGACTTTTTCTGTGGTTAGTGGAGATGTACATTTGATTTTCATAGATGTGGTAAGACTAAGGTTACATGGAAACTTAGAACGCAACACTGCCAAAGATCGCAGAACTATGTACTGTACATTACAACGTTAATGGGGTTGCGTTGTGACTTGCAAGATTTATCCTGAGAGTTGCAAAAAATACAAACCTGCTGGATTTTTTGTGACTGTCAAGTCGCAACACGACCTCATTTACTTTGATTATTTTGTGATGAACTTTTTCCGTGCCATGTTTGTCACAGCCAGAGTTGCCGTGTAGCCCCAGCCCAAGAGACACATAACTACAGGACTTTCTGTGCAGCTGTAGATTTGAGATCTCAGGCTATTCATGAAATGTGTTTGCGAAATTACAATTATTAAAATAATTGTTTAGTATATCAGTTTTCTCATGTCTGTTCTTAAATCTATAGGGGATTTACAGTTGTTTTCGTGGTGTCCAAAGTCCATCCCGTGGACCTGCTTGCCCTAACCCAGATGTGACAGGGACTCCTGTACCAGCCAATGTTTTGAGGGTACTCCAAACAGCAAGGGATCTGGTTTCTTCCTCTGGAGTTGGGGGTTCCCTGGAGACTGCATCTCATGCTTTACGTACATGGAGACAGCGGAGTGCGAGTCTTCAAGTTGCTTTCTCTGTGCAAGGGTCACAGCAGCCAACTCAAACCATTTCTTCCCCTCAGTGTGGTGTCATCACCAAACCAGTGGCAACTGTAAACCATGCTCTAATTGGACCTCTTCTTTCTCCTGCATTAAGGTCTTCTCATGCTTCTGCTTGCTTTTCCCCAGAGGAGATAGATCCCTCCTCAACAACACATACATTCCTGCGTCAGGAGAATGTCCCGCAAGTGTCCCTTATTTCACAGAATGGAAGCCTACAAGACAAAAAACTAGGCATTGGCAGCAGCCCTTGTGATATTTCCCACCTGACAGTAAGCAAAAGACTGGAGCCGATGCACAAACCACCGACCACTTCCAAAGGAGGCTCTCCGCACTGCAGAGCTTGGTGCCCATCCCCTATTCCAAGGCGAGTATCAAGAAGACCTTACCTGTTGTGCGATTCCCTCCAAAGGGAAGACTGGAGGCTACAACAACGTTGTGGTGGACCTTTTTACTGTTCTCTTCCTCATACCTCTCATGTGTGCCCTTTCTGCAGCAACAGCAATAGCTATCCTATGAGGAATAGAGGTGGTAAATTGTGTAATCCTGTTCCCTATAAGTCTTCCCAAAATGAAGCATGTTTTCAGGAGACAACCTCCACACATGTCATGCCATCCACCTTAACCAACAGAGACATGCACACTGTTTTTAACATGGCTACTCTAGGAAGGACTGCATGTTACTCCCACATGGGAAATAATAGGAATCCTTCCTCTTCATCTTTAGGAACATTTCCAGGTGGCAGTGCAGGAACCCACCACCCTACTGAAACATGGAGGAGAATTAGCTGGGAGTCAGAAGTGTGACATTTATGAAAATACCTGTGTATACTATGACAACAAGAACTCTGCCAGATTATAAAGATCACATTTGACTGCTGACTCTCAGGTGCAGGACATGTAGAGGGAGGTCTGTGGAATTCTTTATACCTATCCATAAAAAGTCTTTTGTGGTGTAATCAATGGAATGGATTAGGTATGAATTGGAACTATCATATTGTCACTTTACATTAAAGGGTACGTCCACATTTGATCACATTTTAAAGCTGGTATATAGGTAGAGTCAAACTAAAGAGTTAAGTAACTTGGGTCATATTCTGTTTATTTTATACGGATTCTGAGTTAGTATGGCTAGAGCTGCATTCATAGTTCTGCTGGTTGCCATTGGAAACAGTCAATAAGCTTGTCGTCAGAACCCTTTTCAGCTTAGATGAGCTCCAGTAATGCAGTAGTAGAGTTTTTTTTGCCCCTACACTTCCCAAAATGCTAATTACCAGAGCAAGCAAGGATTGTTGTGGGATTTCAGCTCTGAAGGCTCTAGGACTTTGAAAGAGTTGAGGGGGGAAATACTTTAGAAAGGGCTTGAAGTGAGTTAAAAATAAAAGATGGCATAGTCACCCTCACTGATTCCTTGCCACTCCCGTTCCAATGCTTACAGGGTCCTCGCTGGTCTCTGCTACCTGGTCCCTACTCAATATTCAGGGAATGCTGAGGCTGTGGCTTAGTCGGATCACCATTAAGGCCAGAGACTGGCTAAGAAGGTAGCTCCAGGAATTTCAAGGGTGTCAAAAGGAAGTATAATCCAGGAACCTAGTAAATTGGGAGCGGCAGGGGGTCGGGTGAGGGTGATTCAAAATCAGGATAAATAATGCAATGGATTTACAATTACTTACCTGGTTCTATATGTAAACTGGAAAATGGTCTTCAAAGATGTCCACCATTTTTGTGCAATCATAAATAGCATCAATATAACCTTATGATTATACTCACTCCTACAGGACCAAAAGTGATATGTTATACAGTAGGTACATCTGCTTCATCTGCCATCTTAATCCGAAAAAATGAGTTCCTATTATTGTAATCTTGCCAGGGATTTCTGTCTCTTTATTTGGCAGTTTGGTTAAAGTGCCATTATATTGAATGATTACAGGATTATATCGTAAAAGAATAAAAAACGACATTTATGTATATTAGTATCTGTGCCAGGTCAAATGTAATTTTGCTTCGAGGAATATAAATGGGATTCTGGGATTTCCAAAAAGTTGGCAAAGAGCAGTAAATGTGATAAAATATACAAAAACATAATTGACCTGTTCAATCCCCCACTACTCCCACGCAGCCGCTCCAGTGGTCCCTGTTATTCTATTTACTTGTTCTGCATTGATGACTTGCAGTACATGTGCATTTGATCGCTGCAGCCAGTCACTGGCTTAAGCAGTCTCATACCATCTATGCAACACCACTGCTGAAGCCAATAATTGGCTGCAACAGTCCAGTGCACATGTACAGCAGGTCATAGCTGCAGGGCAGGTAAACAGTGATTGGCAGGGACCATCAGAGCAGTGGTGCTGGAGTGGCAGGGGATTGAACAGGTGAGAATAGATTTTCACCTGATCACATTCCCTGCTCTTTGCCATTTTTCAAATCCTGGACAAATCCTTTAACATACGTATTTTAAATATATTTTTATTGAGATGTTAACATATTTTTATTGACAAGGATTTAAGTGTAGTCTTGTGGAAGCTGTTCCACTAAAGGGCTATGTCCACCTTCGCAACAATTTGTTTTATTGCTCCAATGAATCTAAAATTAAAGGATAACTGTGACATTTAGACCCTAATTTCAATTTTCATATATGTAGTTACTAATAACATGATATTCCAGAATCAGTTACTATTAGACTGACTTACCCCATATTTAATAAGATTCAGCCCTTAGCAAACAGTCTGCATAAAACTGCAATTTCACTATTCAGTTAAGATGGCCGCCACTGCCCTCACCCTGAGGCTAATCCCGCCTGCCCTCACTAGCCAGTAACAATAGCCCCCCAAAAGTGTCAGTAACCAGAGCCCTCCCCCGTAAAGGGTTAATCTCCTGCAGCACAAAGGGGTCCTCTTACCACATGTTGCTTTCATTTATACACTGAGCAGATGGCAGATCTCCCTTCCCTGGTGTGCGCTGCTCCAACTCTGCATTTTCCAGCTCTGCTGAGTGAGGGAGCGTCTGCCAAGCACAGGGACAGGGAGAAGTGCACACAGCCCAGGCACTGTTATCAGCTGCTGGGGAGGACCTGGCTTTAATCATTTACTTACAGTCCCTGGCTGTCAGTAATGTGAGCCTGCATCCAGCGTGCTCCGTTCTTTAACAGATAGACGGACCATGCCTAGCAACCCTATTTTAAGCACAGGTAAAAGTAGGCAGTACAGGGAACAAAAATGTAGAATTAAGGGGTAATTGAATACACAGTGAAAAGTTGAAATAGGGCCACCAAGGTGATATTAATCACCACAATCCAATACTCAAAAAAAATTAATAAATACGACAGTTATCCTTTAAGCAACTTTGTAAATAGTTTTAATTTGGCACATATGGGACCCCAAGCAAAGTTATGTCTTGGGGTCCCCTTGGCACCACTAAGCTCTGCCCCATCAGCCTGTCTGTGGCAGAGCTCCATAGGAACATAGTGAAATGCTCATAGACTCCAATGCTAATGCATTAGGGTCTATGAGAGAAGCAATCTAATGAATATAAAAAAAGTGTAAAAGAAAGAAGAAAAAGCATAAAAAAAAAATAGAAACAAAAATTTGAAATTAAAATCACCTCCTTTCCCTACAATTTTAATAAAAATAAACAAAAAAGATAAACAATAAAAAACAAAAAAACTAAAACATCCTAGGCACCTTGTGCGAAAATGGCCATTGTTTTCAAAATATAAAAATATTTATCCCATATGGCGATTGGCGTAATGGGATAAAAAAAACATCAAAATCAAGTGTGCATTCCCATTTTTCATTGCTTCACCAAAATTGAATAAAAAGTGATCAAAAACTCATGGACACTCCAAAATAAAATCAACTACATGAAAATAAAAAAGTTATGGGGGTTTCAATGTGGTGATGCAAAGAAAAGTTTTTTATTTTTCACAGTATTAAAATGCAAGAAAAACTACATAAATGTGGTAAAGTTATAATCGTACTGACCCAGAGAATGAGGGTGACAGGTCAGTTTTACTGCATAGGAAATCCTGTAAAAACAAAACCGATAAAAATACTAATTTTTGGTGGGACTGGCTGACAATTGAATGTGTATGGGGAGATCCTGACTCTCTCCTATGAAATGTTATTGGGTAGAAGAGAAGGAACGGGTGGGTTGAATTATACCACTCAATCCTTTGGTTCTCCCAAGAGATAAACTGCTGATGGAGATGTCTGGCAGCAGCTTTCTACTCTCTGCATATGGGAAACATATACACTTGGCTGAACAAAGTGTCCATGTCTATGAGGGAGATAGCTGTTGGCGGTCAGCTATTGAAGGTTTTTGGGCGCTTTGATTGTCTTCAGCTCCCAGGCAGAACTATGTGTCTCCATGGTTAAAAACTACAAGCTCTGTTTAGTCCTGCAGACAATTCTTACTTTTATCTGTCAAAGTTAAAAATATCTTTATACTGTGTTAGCCAGTAAATAGAAAGTATAAAATCAGATTCCTTCGTGGTTGATACCTTTTAATGGCTAACTGAAAAGATGATGACAAAATTGCAAGCTTTTGAGACTACTCGGGTCTCTAAGATTCACATATTTATACATAAAAATACAGGAGAATAGTGAGATAGATGAGATAACTGATGTAGAGCAGATCAATACGGGTGGAAGGGGAAACAAACATTTGTAGCAGTAAATTGTTTTAGCAGTTATAGATAAGAGTGAGAAAGTTTTATTGTCCCCTAATATATATATATATATATATATATATATATATATAGATGAAAACGGACAGCACATCCAGTAGAAAACAGTGGAAGTTTATTGGGCCACAGTGGCACAAAGAGGCGACGTTTCGGCACAAAGAGGTGACGTTTCGGCTCAAAACACAGAGCCTTTCTCAAGCATCAAACATAAGTGTAACATGTGGTTTAAATAGATATACATGATTGGTGGGTGACGATATCGATAAATACAATCAATAAGTGAAAATCAATTTGAAATCAAATGTGACATGATTATTATATAAATAATACAAAGTAATATGGTGATAAAAATGGTGGTACATAATTGAATATAAAACATTATCAAAAACTTTACAGTAATGTGATATAATTGTTATATAAATACAAGTGGCGCCAATATGCATCAGCTGTTATGTATACACATAATTACAACAATTTAAAAACAGGAGGAGCAAGCGATGGGAAAATTGACATACCACATGATAACAGCGTATTCACACATGTCCGCAATGGCCAAAGTTGGCGTCTACCTTTAGACAGTGCGCAAGCGTCAGGGTGAGTCTCAGCAGAATGACGTCTTGCTGCGTCCAAGACCGGCGCGTCGCCCAGCAAAGTGACATCATATTACGTCCTAGGCAGGCGCGTCGCCCTAGTCGGATACAGTCGGATACAGCAAGACCAAAAACCTTGTCAGCACTCCAATGCGCATGCTCACATGTGTACATGTGTAGAAGCACCATATTGGATACTGGCAGAAGACCCACAGTTGCATAATTTGTATAATATATGGCTGGTAGGAGGCAAAAGAGGGAGCCGGACACCCCTGTCAGGGGGGTTCCATATCCCTCAATGCAAGATGAGCACAATCGGCATTGCCATGTCGATCACGCATACAAGTGCCGCCCCGTTTACACCTCCCCTCTATGCCACAAATAGGGTTCTCCTAACAACCGTTGGGTCTATATTTTTATATTTTAGTTTATTCCCACAAAATCTGTCGAGACCCAACCTAAATTTTCTAGCGGTTATTAGTTCCTTCTATGTATTTGCACTTGATGGGTACTCCTAATGTTTAAAATCACCTCATACACTGCCCCCCGACATGTTTCGCCAGCTACCTGGCGTCTTCAGGGGATCGGGCAGTGAGCAGTAAGGCGCAGCTACCAGACCTAGAAATAACACATGTTATACAGCACATAAAAAAGAGGGGAACACCTGATATATTTTTTAAAACAAATTGTGGTTAGATAGGAATAATAAAATAAATTAAGTAATAAAAGTTAAGTTTTAGTAGTAAGAAATACACATGGCAAGATGAGGCAATCAGTAGTCAATGACTAAATATAAATAAGGAAAGTTAATACAGGGCACTTACTAATGTACTGTGATTGTCCATATTGCTTCCTTTGCTGACTGGATTCATTTTTCCATCATTTTACACTGCTCGTTTCCATGGTTATGACCACCTTGCAATCCAGCAACAGTGGTCGTGCTTGCACACTCTAGAAAAATGCACCTGCCTATGTGCGGTCCCGCAGTCCAGGCCACCAGAGGACAGCATTTTTTCCAATAGAGTGCAAGCAGGACCACCACTGATGGATTGCAGGGTGGTCTGTAACCATGGAAACGAGCAGTGTATAATGTGACGGAAAAATTAATCCAGACAACAAAGGAAGCAATATGGATAATAACAATACATTAGAAAGTGGCTTGTATTAACTTCTTCTACATAATAAATGGTATTTGCTAAAGTGACACAACCCCTTTAAGATGTAGAAGAACATAAATCTATGTGACATATTCATTCCTGATCTGAGTGTGTCAAAGGTTGTCATTATCTTATTATACTCCCAGACTATTCTGTTGTTCTTAGATTTGAAATTTCCTTTTTGTATCAAGACCTGCATATCTGTGATGTTGTGGTCAGGGCTGCAAAGTGTTTCGGTATAAGCGTAGCTTTCATTTTTTCTTTTATTGTGTGGTGATAACAGCTCATTTTTCTTCTAAGTTTTTGACCCCCAGTAAGACCTTTGATATATATAATTAAATAAATCTTATTTGGCGTGGTACAGGTGAAGCTACCTGAGATCTTGTAGTCCTGATGTGTATTGGGGACCTTCATCTCGTCAGTGGTCATTATGTATGGACAGGTCTTACATCTGGTCTGTTTGCAGGGGAATGTTTCTGTTGTTGTTGGAGAGGACAGTGAGCTTCTGACAATAATGTTTCTAAGATTAGGGGGCTGTCTGTAGCACAGGAGTGGGGGGTCCGGAAATATGGATTTCAAACGGTCATCTTGTTGTAGTATTTGATGTAGTTTCTGAGCAACCCTCCTCTGAACCTCCAGATTTGGGTTGTAGGCAACTACTAGAGTTAACTAATGATTTTTGTGTTTTGAGTACCAAGAAAAACATTGATTACATCTAGTAGTCACCTACAATCCAATTCAGACAGATTCAGACAGCCCCTGAATCTCAGAAACATCAATGTTAGAAGCTCACTGTCCTTTCCAACAACAGGAATATTTCTGTGCAACCAGACAAAATGTAAGACCTGTCCATTCATAATGACCACTGACAAGGTATAGATTTCCAGGACTACAAGGTCTAAGGTATCTTCACCTGCACCAAACCAAATGTGGTCTACCTGATTATATGTACCAAATATCCTCATATTGATCTGTTTTACATCAGTTCTCTCATCTACCTCACTATCCTCCTGTATTTTTGTGTGTAAATATGTGACTCTTCAGATACTGTGTTATTCCTGAGGAAGAGTGTTAGTTTTGGAGTACCGCACTCCGTTTATCGGGTTAGCTGGTGCCTGCAAGGACTTGTTCAGTCACGTACAATTAATAGAGTAATTGCAGCACACAGTTTTGCTTGTTGCTTATCAAATTTCAAATTTTATTCAATTTTTTGTCATCATATGACCAAATTCCAGTGCACGTTAGACAGCTCAATTATATAGTTTAGATAATGACCAGACGTTTCGGCCTTTCATGGCCTTCTTCAGTGGTCTCAAATCTAAAAAAATAATATATATTCGTTATAAGTCACATGAAATACGTATTGGGATTTCTGGTCTTGACGAAAAGAATTATACATAAAATATTTGCTATATACATATATTGAACATAGGGGAGAAAGTATATATGGTGAATATATTCTAAAAACAAATAGACAGCTTGTAATAATCCAAGAGCGAACCTACTGATATCAGAAATACAGTATAAGCGGATATAAACCATAACAGTTTCTGTCGGGTGTTTGCCCAATATAAGACACATAGACAACTGTGACCGTATTTATGGGATAAGTGATCCACCTAATTGGTCATGTGGTCTATAATCTAAATGTGCACATGGTCACTGCCTTGTGTAGTCCATAGGGCAAACCCCCTGAGCAAGAGATCATAATATAGCAGAGTGCAGACCTCATTATTAAAGCAGAGTGTAAATAACAAAGTGCAAGTAACAGACATAGTCTGGATGGCCTACATTACCCCCAACAATGGTCCAGACAAACTTCATCTTTATCATAATAATATTCAACATAAGCTGGAGTAGTTACCTTGCCGTGCTGTCCTTCAGGTGTGTGCGCCGGATGCACCTGGAGGACGCTGGCTATGTGCTTTTTATATCGGTGGTGGGCGCCATTATCATGTACGTCACATGGGACGTCTAAGTCACCTGATGTTGGTGGAACGCACGTGCGTTCCACCTGCGTCTCTGTTGTGCCGGCCGGCCGCTCAGTCTGTGCTGTTGCGCATGCGTGCATCGCGTGACGCAGGCGGAACTAACCTGCGTTCCACCTTGCGTGTCACCGGCTCAGGCCGTGCTTTAACAGCATTAACAAGAGGGCTTACTGAAATGAATAGATATTATGGCATTTCCGATAATACATATGGGTAGTTGGGATAAATGGGTACTGGATAATCAATAGTAATACATCACAATGATTTGCATGTTGATAATCAATAAGAAATAATCTATAATATCCCTGTCATAA
This sequence comes from Bufo bufo, assembly GCF_905171765.1. Lineage (NCBI taxonomy): Eukaryota > Metazoa > Chordata > Amphibia > Anura > Bufonidae > Bufo > Bufo bufo. The sequence goes on along the minus strand of NC_053394.1, from coordinate 360,324,521 downwards.
TAAGTAATGGATTGATGAATGATGGATGGGGTGAGAAAAGGGGGGGGGGGGGGGGAAGGGGAAAAGGGAAAAGGAAGGGGGGGGGAAGGGAAAAAGGAAGGAAAAAGGGGGGGGGGAAAGGGGGGGAAAAAAAGGGGGGGCAGGTGGGGTGGGGGTGGGGGTTTTATCTCACCCTTGCAAGTCGTGATTTCAACGGGTCTGTAGAGGAAAAATGAAGATATTGTTAATTGCATATAAAAAATTTTTTTACAAAGCTGTACAGTTACATTAGATATTGATAGAGAAGTCGCATTCCCGGTTGAGGCCGTGTGGTGAGAGGGTTCCGAGTGTGTGGATCCAGTACGCCTCTCTTTGTTTTAGATGCGTGATCCGGTTGCCGCCACGTCTTGGATGATCGATTTGTTCCAATACTTGGAAACGTAATTGGGATACCTGGTGGTTTTTTTCGTTAAAATGATGTGGGACCGGTAGCATCGTGTGTCCAAGTCTAATGGTGGATTTGTGCTTACTTACACGATCACGCACGTGTTGGGTTGTCTCTCCCACGTACGCCAAACCGCATGGGCACTTCAATACATATATCACAAAACTGGATTCACATGTGAAGAAACCCTTAATCTGGTATAATCGACCAGTTCTTGGATGGGTGACATGTTCACCTCTAATTACACTTGAGCATTGCGCACAATGTAAACAAGGAAATGTTCCTAGTCTTTGGCTTTTCAAAAAAGTTTGTTTAGGTAGCTTGGTAAGACTCCCTATATCGGCCCTAACCAATTTATCTCTGATGTTGTGGGGTCTCTTGTAGCAGGTGAGTGGGGGTTCATTGAATTCCGAGATGTTAGGGTATGCTTTAGTGAGTAATGGCCAATGTTTCCTTAATGCCTGGTGGATTTTGGGGGCCAGGGGATGGTATGTAGTTACGCAAGCTAATCTTTTATGTTCTTTTTTGCATAATTGTGCTCCTTTGGTAATGTTATTCAATGTGGAATCTAAGAGAGTCTGTGGATAACCTCTAATTTGGAATTTTTCCTTCATTTCTTCAAGTCTAACTGTTTTTACATTGGTGTCGGTGACAATGCGGTTTACCCGTACAAACTGAGATTTTGGGAGAGAGTTTTTTGTAGCTCTGGGGTGACAGCTGTTGTAATGTAAAAGGCTATTGCGGTCGGTTGGTTTGTTATAGAGATCTAATGTCATGTTGCCTGCTGGATCGAGTTTGACTGTTGTGTCGAGGAAACTTATTTCCTCCTGGCTCGTCTGCATAGTGAATCCTAATTCTGGGTAGACAGCGTTAAGATCATGTACAAATTCCTCGACGGTGGTGATGGGGCCCTTCCATATGCAAAAAATGTCATCAATAAAGCGTAGGAAGCTACAAACATCCCGCTCGTTTTTTAGGCAACCGACGGAGAGGACAGAGACCAGGACTAGGCGCACTAGGAGAGGCGGGAGGAAACGGTCAAGGAAGCCAAGTACAGACAAGATCCCAGGTAAGGAGAACAATTTAGTTGTTAATATCTCCTCTACCAATCTATCGCCCGCACAGACTTATATACTCCAAAAAGGATTATCCTTCTGCCCCACACCGAGCCTTAATACGTTTACCCTGGAACAAGAACTCCAGAGGTTTTACCGGACCTTAAGACTAAAGGCACACTTTGGCGAGGCGGAATCGGGACCTACTATTACCACGGAACCACCCGGGGCATTATCCCTGGAAACACTAGGCCTTAGAAATAAAAGTTCATTTATGCCACCCCGCAACAAACATCCGATAGAAACATTCATTTCCCTTGCCCAGAAAACCATACAGGATATTCTAAAAGATAATAAACAAGGCCACTATAAACATACAAATAACTTGACAGCAGAAGAAAAAATGGCCCTAGATTCACTACAAACACAGAGTGACATCATAATTAAACCAGCCGACAAAGGAGGTGCCCTAGTAGTTATGGACAAATCTAAATACATGAGGGAGATCATGGGACAATTAAACGATGAAACAACATACGAGATTCTACGACAAAATCCGACAAGACAAATTCAGGAATTAATTTCTAATATCCTTAGCACATACACCAGCCTAGAGATAATTGATCCCAAGACCGCTATATTCCTCACTAAACAGGATCCGATCATACCAGTCTTTTACACTTTACCAAAAATTCATAAAAATTTACAAGATCCCCCAGGACGTCCCATTGTCGCCTCAACAGAGTCAGTATTTTCTCCTCTAGCCATTTACCTTGAAAAAATTCTCACCCCATTAATCAAAATGTCTAGATCCTTTCTCCTTGACACCACAGACTTCATCTCCAAATTACAACAATCAGACAGACCACCAAACTGTACATTAATCACTCTAGATGTGAACAGCCTATACACATCAATCGAACATGAAAAGGGCATTCAGGCCACAGCTAGATTATTGTTTACCCATTCCAAACTCCACCAGATACAACAGGAATTCTGCATCGAGCTATTGACAACCATATTAACAAAAAATTACTTCATGTTTGGTGACACATACTACGGTCAGAAAAGGGGTACCGCTATGGGATCGAATGTGGCCCCTCCATATGCAAATGCCTACATGATAGCCTTTGAGGAAGATTACGTATACACCCACCCCTTGTTTAAACAGTTTTCAGTCATGTGGCTACGCTTTATTGATGACATTTTTTGCATATGGAAGGGCCCCATCACCACCGTCGAGGAATTTGTACATGATCTTAACGCTGTCTACCCAGAATTAGGATTCACTATGCAGACGAGCCAGGAGGAAATAAGTTTCCTCGACACAACAGTCAAACTCGATCCAGCAGGCAACATGACATTAGATCTCTATAACAAACCAACCGACCGCAATAGCCTTTTACATTACAACAGCTGTCACCCCAGAGCTACAAAAAACTCTCTCCCAAAATCTCAGTTTGTACGGGTAAACCGCATTGTCACCGACACCAATGTAAAAACAGTTAGACTTGAAGAAATGAAGGAAAAATTCCAAATTAGAGGTTATCCACAGACTCTCTTAGATTCCACATTGAATAACATTACCAAAGGAGCACAATTATGCAAAAAAGAACATAAAAGATTAGCTTGCATAACTACATACCATCCCCTGGCCCCCAAAATCCACCAGGCATTAAGGAAACATTGGCCATTACTCACTAAAGCATACCCTAACATCTCGGAATTCAATGAACCCCCACTCACCTGCTACAAGAGACCCCACAACATCAGAGATAAATTGGTTAGGGCCGATATAGGGAGTCTTACCAAGCTACCTAAACAAACTTTTTTGAAAAGCCAAAGACTAGGAACATTTCCTTGTTTACATTGTGCGCAATGCTCAAGTGTAATTAGAGGTGAACATGTCACCCATCCAAGAACTGGTCGATTATACCAGATTAAGGGTTTCTTCACATGTGAATCCAGTTTTGTGATATATGTATTGAAGTGCCCATGCGGTTTGGCGTACGTGGGAGAGACAACCCAACACGTGCGTGATCGTGTAAGTAAGCACAAATCCACCATTAGACTTGGACACACGATGCTACCGGTCCCACATCATTTTAACGAAAAAAACCACCAGGTATCCCAATTACGTTTCCAAGTATTGGAACAAATCGATCATCCAAGACGTGGCGGCAACCGGATCACGCATCTAAAACAAAGAGAGGCGTACTGGATCCACACACTCGGAACCCTCTCACCACACGGCCTCAACCGGGAATGCGACTTCTCTATCAATATCTAATGTAACTGTACAGCTTTGTAAAAAAAATTTTTATATGCAATTAACAATATCTTCATTTTTCCTCTACAGACCCGTTGAAATCACGACTTGCAAGGGTGAGATAAAACCCCCACCCCCACCCCACCTGCCCCCCCTTTTTTTCCCCCCCTTTTCCCCCCCCTTTTTCCTTCCTTTTTTCCTTCCCCTCCACTTCCTTTTCCCTTTTCCCCTTTCCCCCGCCCCCCCCCCCCCTTTTCTCACCCCATCCATCATTCATCAATCCATTACTTATTATGACAGGGATATTATAGATTATTTCTTATTGATTATCAACATGCAAATCATTGTGATGTATTACTATTGATTATCCAGTACCCATTTATCCCAACTACCCATATGTATTATCGGAAATGCCATAATATCTATTCATTTCAGTAAGCCCTCTTGTTAATGCTGTTAAAGCACGGCCTGAGCCGGTGACACGCAAGGTGGAACGCAGGTTAGTTCCGCCTGCGTCACGCGATGCACGCATGCGCAACAGCACAGACTGAGCGGCCGGCCGGCACAACAGAGACGCAGGTGGAACGCACGTGCGTTCCACCAACATCAGGTGACTTAGACGTCCCATGTGACGTACATGATAATGGCGCCCACCACCGATATAAAAAGCACATAGCCAGCGTCCTCCAGGTGCATCCGGCGCACACACCTGAAGGACAGCACGGCAAGGTAACTACTCCAGCTTATGTTGAATATTATTATGATAAAGATGAAGTTTGTCTGGACCATTGTTGGGGGTAATGTAGGCCATCCAGACTATGTCTGTTACTTGCACTTTGTTATTTACACTCTGCTTTAATAATGAGGTCTGCACTCTGCTATATTATGATCTCTTGCTCAGGGGGTTTGCCCTATGGACTACACAAGGCAGTGACCATGTGCACATTTAGATTATAGACCACATGACCAATTAGGTGGATCACTTATCCCATAAATACGGTCACAGTTGTCTATGTGTCTTATATTGGGCAAACACCCGACAGAAACTGTTATGGTTTATATCCGCTTATACTGTATTTCTGATATCAGTAGGTTCGCTCTTGGATTATTACAAGCTGTCTATTTGTTTTTAGAATATATTCACCATATATACTTTCTCCCCTATGTTCAATATATGTATATAGCAAATATTTTATGTATAATTCTTTTCGTCAAGACCAGAAATCCCAATACGTATTTCATGTGACTTATAACGAATATATATTATTTTTTTAGATTTGAGACCACTGAAGAAGGCCATGAAAGGCCGAAACGTCTGGTCATTATCTAAACTATATAATTGAGCTGTCTAACGTGCACTGGAATTTGGTCATATGATGACAAAAAATTGAATAAAATTTGAAATTTGATAAGCAACAAGCAAAACTGTGTGCTGCAATTACTCTATTAATTCCTGAGGAAGAGACCTGAGTAGTCTTGAAGGCTTGCAATTTTGTCATCATCTTTTCATTTAGCAACTAAAACATATCAACCACGAAGGAATCTCATTTTTCGATCTTTAAAGGGGTTCTACAGTTATTTTAAACTGATGATCTATCCTCTGGATAGATCATCAGCATCTGATCGTCGGGGGTTTGAGAAGGTAGCGGCGCTGGCAGTAGCGCCGTGGCCTTCTCGCTGTTTACCGCAGGCCCAGTGACGTCACGACTAGTATCAACTGGCATGGGCGGGGGTAAGCTCTGTTCACTTGAATGGAACTTAGCCCGGCCCAGGTAAACAGCGAGAAGGCCACGGCACTACTGCCAGCGCCGCTACCTTCTCAAACAGCTGATCGGCGGGGTTCCCGGGTGTCGGACCCCTGACGATCAGATGCTGATGATCTATCCAGAGGATAGATCATCCGTTTAAAATAACTGCCGAACCCCTTTATGTCTGTTGTACGCTTACTGCTAACGCATTGAATATATATTGTCAAGAGGTAGAGGAAGAAGAAGGAAAGTAGGATCACACTACGGAGGCACTCTTTCTAGTATATGTAGAAGTGTATACATAAGGCCTCATGTACACAAACGTATTTTCATTCCGTGTCCGTTCCATTTTTTTGGCGGACCGTATACGGAACCATTTATTTAAATGGGTCCACAAAAAAAACTGAAAAAAACTGTGTGCATTCCGTTTCCGTATGTCTGTATTTCCGTTCCGCAAAAAAATGTAACATGTCCTATTATTGTCCGCATTACGGACAAGGATAGGACTGTTCTATTAGGGGCCCGCTGTTCCGTTCCGCAAAATATGGAATGCACACAGATGTCATCCCTTTTTTTGCATATCCGTTTTTTGCGGACCGCAAAATACATACGGTCGTGTGCATGAGGCCTAAGTCTGCATAGCAGCTGTATACACAAAATGATAGATTTTCAATTAAGAATATTTGCAAACTTGCTTTGTTTTGCTGTTTTAGATACATGGAGCAAAACACATTGTACAAAGCCCTTAAAGTAAGATATTCTGATTTCTCAGAACTAGGGACGAGCAAAAAGATTTGTTCAGCTGAACAAATATACACTTTTGTGCATTCACCCATACTCGCAGTAACGGCACATGTACGAGATGATCATGGCCACGTGAGATGTGCAGCCATGTTAATTTGCCGGCACATTAGAGAATGGTCTGTTGTAGATGGAGGTTCCCTCACAGATGCAAAAACTTGTTCAGATTAACAAATCAATTTGCTCATCCCAACTCAGAAACCATTTTGAAGAGGGGCCCGATCAAGCACTGAACTATGCTATATGCATTAGCTGAGGTGGGGGGTTTAATTCTTCTTCTAGTCAAACAAATGCATTTATCCAGCTAGTTAAAGGGGTTGTCGGGGTTAAGAGCTGAATCCGGACATACCTCCATTTTCCCCCCAGCAGCCCCCCTGACTTGAGCATCGGAGCAGTTCATGCTCCGATGCTCTCCTTTGCCCTGCGCTAAATCGCGCAGAATAAGGCATTTTCAAGAGTTCCGGTGACGTACCGGGGCTGCCAGGAAGCCCGGTGGCGTCACCGGCACTGATTGGCGGACTTTAGCACTGCCCTAGCCAGTATAACGGCTAGGGCAGCACTAAAGCACGCCCATTTGAGCCGGTGACGTCACAGAACACACTGCCGGGCGGAAGCGGAAGAGCCTTTGCCCTGCGCAATGTAGTGCAGGGCAAGGGAGCACATCGGAGCATTAAATGCTCCGATGCCAACATCAGGGGTGCTGCCTGGGTGAAAATAAGGGTATGTCCGGGTTCAGCTCTAAACCCGGACAACCCCTTTAAGGTGCCTTTTATGGTCCAGACTGACTGAGATACCTTTATCTTATAGGTCTTCCAATCTTCTTCCATAGAAACCTTATATTTCTTTATGCCAAAGTAAAAATGCTTCCATCTAGTCAAGTAACAATATCAACCAACTGAAGTCTATCTGCAGTTAACGCTCAGTCACCTATATATAGATACTTATTTTTATACCTGCAGTTAATTTAGCAATTTTTTAATGTCAAGATGAAATATCAATGCTGTTTCAGTATTTGACTGTAGACCTAAAGTATCACACGCAATAAAAAGGTAATAATCATTTCCATAGATGGGTAATTGCCTCAAGCGTTATGGAAAGAGTCTAATGGGAGATCTATTTTGATTGCTGCTCTGGGCTCTATCTTTTCTATGTACACCACTAGGTTCTTCCAGTTCTGATTGGCACAAGCCATAATCAGTCCCACAAGGAATCTTAAAAAAAAAAAAATACACTGATAACCATAAGGGTAACAATGTTTTGACTTTCAGGCTCCATATCTTACCATCATTTTATAGAAAATCATCTTGGCTATCTTGTACATAAATTGGACTTGCAACTATTTAGCATATGATTAGTTATGCAGAGTCTTGTCATGTAACTGCATTGTTACTGTTTTGCTCCTAAGATTCTAAGATTTTAATTTTTATTAGTATTTTTTAAATCCACCCTTGGCTTTCAACACTGCCTGAATTCTTCTGGGCATGCTCTCAATCAACCATGTCTCAACCGAAATCTGTTCCCAGGTCTCTTCTACACGTTCCCAATGTTGGTGCATACTGCTCAACTCACTTGGGTACGAAAATAGCTTTTTCTTCAACTCTACCCACAAGTATTTGATTGGGTGGAGGTCTGAGGACTGTGTGGGCCAATCCAGCACCTCTACTTCATGGTCATTGAACCATTTATTTGCCAATCTCGACGTATGCTTCGGGTCGTTGTCCTGCTGGAACACTACGTCGTCCTTTTCATAATCATAGTACTCGAGTGTACGAAGTAACTTGTCTTGTAGGATACTCACATTTAGGTTAGCATTGAGACCACCATCCATCCTGGTCAAGTATCCAACACCTTTGGCTGTGAAACAACCCCATATCATCAGGCTTCCTCCAATGAACTTGACAGTTTCTTAAATTTCTCGATCCACTACCCCCTCTTCCCTTGTTCCTTCCAGACCCATTTGCACCCATCAGAGCCCAGTCTATTGACTTTAGTCTCATCGCTCCAAATCACCCATTTCCAATCTTCTACTGTTCGTACTTTCTTGAAAACTCAAGCCCGACTCTTCTTATGACAGTATTGAAGTCGAGGCTTCTTCACCTTTTTTTTGGGCCACCATTCCAGACTTGTGTAATGCATGTTGCTTGCATCAACTTCTGTGATCTCACTATTATGAAGCCTCCTCCACTGCCGTGTTTGTCGCTCCAGAACTGATAGAACTTGTGATGAGCCGACTTGTTGACTCTGATATTTTGCCTGGACGTCCACCACTTGGCTTTGGAATGGATGGACTTCATTTTGTATTCTTCCAGTTGTCATGGCCTCACATGATGAGGTGGCTGAGATACCACTATCGATGAGTAGGATGATGCAGTTTCTCTTTTCTTGGGAAATCTTCTTCATGGCTATTCGAACCAATGAACTTTCACTTGGTAATCAACCTAATAACACACTGAGCTATTAGGGAAGAAAAAGATTGTTCCACCACCAGGAGCAAAACAGTAACTATTTATAACTATTTCCAATCTAATATTTTTTTTATTTCAATGCACATTACTAGAAGTGTATTTTAATTGTTGTCCTGTGAACTCAGTGTATCAGAAGCAATACATAAAGCAATACTTCCTATTACTCAGAAGTTCTCGGCTCCTTCAGCGGTTTCTTAAGTAACTGAATAACTGACTGAGCACATGAATATGCACCCACCATAATTATACCATCACTAATTGGCCAATAATTATAATTAATGCAAGGTCATAAAAATTTATGTGCCATTTATATCACCCAGCAACCTAGGAGAGAACCATAAATTTTATCCATAGAGGCTCTTACATTGTACAATTTCT